>NC_137612.1:41271383-41446383 GCF_963280865.1 Gymnoscopelus braueri | reverse complement strand
ATAGAAAGAAAAAAAAAATCCTCCTCAATTTTAAGTAGGTGACAACCTTCAAAATGTCTAAAAACATCCTTGAAAAAGGGGAAATGTTTTCGATCTACAAACAGATAACTGCATCATGCGTCGCCATCCGTAGCAAACATTACTGTTGCAGAGAGCTTCACCCTTGGACACGTGTCTAGGAGACCAGATTGCAGAAATCCTTGGAGGCGTTATAATTTAATATACTGCATTTATCTGTGTCTTTATGAATCGCCTTGTGAGGTGTCACCGGCCCGGGGTTGCTATGGGAACGACGGGGGGCACGACGACGGCGCTGTTGCTACGGAAACGGTGTCTTACGTCACCCTTTCTCAGCGTTGGGTCTGGTGACCACCACCAGTGGTCCAAATGCCCCCCCCCCCTCTGTAACTCTGAGAGCGTACAAAAGGGTCCATTCGGTTGAGTTTCTACACTCTCAGAGTTACATTAACATTGAGGAACTAATGCACTGTTTCCCAACGACTCGGGACCCATGTTTGGGTCGCAAACCAATTTTTATGGGTCGTGAGTAAATATTCCCCTTTTTTCGTTTCCTTCATAAAAATATATATATATACATATTTCAAAAGATTTTAAAAAGTTCACGACAACTTTTCACAACTATTCATCAATTAAAAACAATTCCAACATTTTTCGAAAGTATTTCATTAATAAAATGAAAAAAATCTAATAATTTCCATAAATAAATTGATTAAAAGTTTAAGAAGTTGTGAAAATAGCACATCTACAAGCTCACAACGCGGTGCAAAGCGACGCGTTGTGAGCTAGTAAAGCTGCTATTTTCACTAGTTTGGGTTCCGGGCAAACGTCTAATTTCTCTTTTGGGTCTTGAGATAAAAGGTTTGGGAACCACTGGTCTAATGCATATAAAAACTCGGGATCCTTGAAATGAAAAAGGAATGAGTGCGTAGTTGGGGTAGATGTAAGAATGAGTGTCTTACGTAGTTGGAGTAGATGTCGGTGTGGTTCCACTCCAGTCCGTCGTCCAGGACGGTGATGACCACTCCTTTCCCTGTGATGCCTTTCTTCCACACGGGGATCACATGGAGGTCCAGCTTAGGCAGCGAGGAGGACGTCCGCGTGTCTTGCTGGGAAAGACGAATAAGAACACAGGAAGATGTAAAGCAGGGGTTCTCAAACTTTTTCATGTCAAGGACCCCCAAATTGATATATATTTGGCCGCAGACCCCCACCTCAAAATATATTTTGTGCCAGGGACCCCCAGAAGAGAATACTATATTTTTTTAAATATTTATAACATTTTTGATATTTTCCCAAAATTTCCAAAACTAGCAGATATACGTGCTGTGAGCTTGTATATCTGCTATTTTTAATATAGCCAATGTATAAATAAATAAAAAGGTGTTAAAATGATTGTGATGCTTAACTTAACCCATGACCTGAAAATGTACTGTATTTTCTGTTAACTAAAGCGCTGGAAACCTCTGTTACTGAACAAACACTATAGCAATGATTGCTCAGCAATAAAGTTTAAAAAGTATTCAATCAATCAATCAAAAGCATCAGCTACTTTTGCTACTTTTATGTGAAACTGGTGTACAATTAAATTATAAAACTGGGTGAAGCGGTTAATAAGATAGATTTGTTGATTCTTTAAAAAATCTATTCAACAATTTGTCGCTCCTCTGCCCTTGGACTGTGACTGTAATTGTTTAGTTTTGGACTCTTAAGGCCTGTTCTTTAGGCTGGTTTAGGCCTGTTCAGTATGTTCTGTATTTGTCTTGTATTCCTGTTCTGTTGGTTTTGTTTTTCTGTTATTATGTTGTTGCCCTGGTTTTGGGTGTCTTATTTTGTAGTAATGTTCTGTGTCTTCCTGCCTGCCTTTGTTTGCTGTTACCTGCCTTGTCTCACCTCCCTGTATTATTGTAACCCTCCTCCCTGTATTATAGGCCACGCCTACTGGGAAAAAAAAGCTTCCGGGTGTTGCAGGTTTCGGTTTTGCGGAGCCGCTTTGTTTTGGTTCCCAATCCCTATTTGAATGGAATAGAATTTCCCCGTGGGATAACAAAGGTAGACAGACGCTAAATAGTCTCCGGAAAGTATACTCACATTTATATTTATTTTGTATTTTAAAAATAAGCTAAACTACGCCGCATCAAGGATTTTATTAGGTAGGCCCTATTACAATGCCCCAGGCTTGCGGGTTCCGGCCGCCTGATGACGCGAATGACGCGCCTGGTGACGTAGGGTTGGCTTCCGCTCCTGACCCGATCATAAACCCGAAAAAGTTATTGATCCCAGGCTATTGTAACCCTAGTCACCTGTGTTCTGTTTGCTCGTTAGCCTATCCTAGTGTTGATTTTCTGTTTGAGTTCCCCTGTGTCCTGTTATCCCTGTCTCAAGTTAAGCCCTGTGTTTGCATCAGGTTGTGGTTGGTCCGTAAATCCCATGTTGTGCGAGTCTGTATCTGAATGTCCCATCTGTCTGTTGCCCTTCCCTACTTGGAAGTACCTTGCTTTAGTTTAATAAACACTTTAAGTTCATCCGTTGTGCCTCCTATCGCCTGTTTTTGGGTCCTCCGTACTCATTCCTGACAAAATGTTTGCGGCGATTCGTTGATACATAAAAAATAAATAAAAAATGATTAGAAAAACGTAATTCTTGATTATTTGATTAATCGAAAAAGTCATCAATACAATAATCAGAAAGAAAATACTTCAAACTGATTTGCACCCTGACGTGACGTCACGTCAGGGTACAATCCCTCCCGTTTTTTACTTTTTCCACACAGAACCAGGAGATAACATGCATACAAACTGGCTCAATAGCGCCCCGTGCCAAACAGGACAATGTGGTATTGCAGGTGAAAGTGCTTTATAAGCCAGAGAGAAGTTAGTTGGAATGAGTATATCTGAGGCTTGATTTAGGCTCAAACCTTTTGAAAAATGTTTGAGGGACATAAACAATATGATATTAAATATTATTATTATTTTTAAAATTCATGCTGTAGATCCTTTAAAGAGTCTACACCATGAAAATCACTTTTTTCTTGTTTTTTTGTATTTTTTGGGGTCCCCAGTGTCTCTTGTACCCCAAAAAATGTTTTTTTTTTTAATTCAGTCATTCCTTCTCATTTCATGGATTTCCAGAATGGGCGTGTCTGAACAGGCGATCTCAGAATGGAAATGTTTATGAGGTCATAAACATTTTTGATGGCAAACCCAATGTTAAATGAAAAGTGCCCGAATCGCTCCGAAACTTTTTCTACCCCCCCTAAGTGGGGGTCTACGAACAAATACTTCGGGCTCGGATTTTGGCTCCGCCCCCCGGAAGTGGGTGAAACAGGCACCTCAAACACTTGGTGGAATTGTTCAAAAATGTTCAAAGTGTTTTTTTTTCGATTTTGTATTTTTCTTAGATGCTTCTTTTTATGCAGAATTTTTCTTTTTTTATATATTTTTTTATTAACAGAATTTTGTATTAACAGAATTGCTCAGTAGCCCCCCCCTGCCCAAGAGGACGTTTTGGTATTGCAGCTGAAAGTGCTGTATAAGCCAGAGACAATTGACTTGGGATGAGTATATCTGAGTGATGATTTAGGCTCAAACCTTTTGAAAAAGGTTTGAGGGACATACACCATATGATATTAAATATCAAATATTTTTTTTAAATTCATGGTGTAGCTCCTTTAAACATTAATAGACATGTCATACAGATGAAGAAACAGAACGGAAAAGACCAATATGGACACTGTTACAAAAAAGAAAGAATCAGCAAAAACATATTGCAACAATAAAAGTCAGGGGAACCAAAACGTAAAACTCTAGGGAAAATGTTATTATATTATATTAGGCAGATCAGTCAAAGCAAGCACCAGAACAGTCAAAGCCAGATGCCACGGTGCTTCAACAAATCTGGCAAGTCAACAATCTGTGGCGGAGCTCAGAATCGGGACAGATTTTGACAACATACTTTTAACCACTTGAACCCCGGCATGACTATTCTGAGGGGAACATTGTCAAAACATTGTCGAGCAATAAGTAGATCTGCTATTTTTGGCAAAGAGATTTACACCGAAAGAAGTGGTCAAAGTACAGTTGTAACTCAAGTGCAGTTCTCTAAAACCAGAGGGTTTAAGTGGTTGAAAAGGAGCTGAAAACAACATAGCCAGTGGTCATGTGCACATAATTGGACAGTAATATCTCAATGAAACCTTCATACAGAATGTTTTATTCCCAGGCCTTGTAACTATTCAAAATGACACACAAAGCCATTTTAACCACATTAACTTTCATTGCCATGGACGAAAATTCCCATCCGATTTTGCAATGGCCCACACTGCCAATGACGGAAATGACGATTTTCTCAAAGGAACTAGGAGATAACGCTATCCAAAAAGTTGCTGCTCCATTCACTTAAAAAATAAACGAAAAAAAAACAAATGTCAACGAGGTCACAATGACCTCGTTGACATTTGTTAAACCACATCTGAAAACCCTCAGTGATTAGCAACCATCAGGGGATCAATTATACTGGAGATAAATATTCTGTGACTACTTGAAAAGGTAAGATAATCGCAAAATCCTGGCACTGGGCAAACACAGCCAGAAATAAGTCTGGCAGTGAAAGAGTTACAGCCCCTATATTGGGCAAATTGTCCTTTTTTTATTATCGTGGAAATAGCGCAACGTGTGCACAACGTGCACAACATGTTGCGAGCTTGTAGATGCAACTATTTTCGCTATTCCTCGTACTACGAAGTATATAGGACTGAAGTATATAGGACTGAATTAGATAATGGCGGTGTGTCAAAGACATTATAGCCCACTCCACACAGCTGAGCACAGGCCCCTCGGAGCTGTCAGAGGTCTGAACACACTCGGTGGTTATCAGGTAACAATGAAGCATGCTGAAAACACAAAAGGTTGCATCCAAACTATAGCTTGGCCGGCTGACACCGCCTGCCATCTTTTCCCTATTGACCTTTGGAGAAATCCATTACCAGCCTGTTGGCTTTTCTTTTGTCCCGGAATCATCCACTCCTCCGGCCACTTGGAGGCCGACAGCTGCACAAAGCCTCATATCTCTGTAGTCTTTTCTTCATCATCCAACACACAGGCTCTAATAATGAAGTTCAGCACAGTGGTTCTCAAAGTGGGGTCCTTGAGGGGGTTCTGGGGGGGGGGGGATCCAGTGGCGTAACGCAGAATCGCGGGGGTTTCACGTGAGGCCCACGTACATGCATGTGCGTGCACAACCCGCGCGCGTGCACGAAAAATTTCGGGTCTAATTCGGGTCTAATTCGGGTCTATTTGACCAATATAAATCAACTTTTTTCTTTTTTTTTGCTGTAAAAATATTTGTATCAGCGCAGGCGGGGCCCCCCCTGCTGGTGGCCCCCCCGCACCGCATCACTTGCTGCCCCTCCGTTACGCCACTGGGGGGATCCCAGCAAAATTTGTTTATCGTTGCTGTCGGGCAGAAACATTTATTTTTTTGTAAATTAATGCCCTACTTGATCATACTTGAGCGTCACACAAAATAATTTAAAGTAGCAGATCTGCAAGCTCAAAAATGTTCTACCGGTCCCTGGCACAAAATCTTCTCAAATGGGGGTCTATGTGTAAATACATTTCAATTTGACTATCAACTTGTTCTCTCTCAAAAATGAGAGACAGTGGTATAGCACACAAGCAGCCACGTGGTGCCCACCAATTTCTTGCTGTTATAATTCCTTCTTGGCTGCAACGCCTGGTTGCCATTTCCTTCCTGATGACACATCTTATAGGCCTATTCATACTCGACATAAGACCCTTAAGTAAGCATAAGGAACGGAGGGGGAGACCAAAAAGGGGAGGGGGGATGGGGGGTTTGTCCGTCGATTATGTCATCCGTCAGGTTGAGCTCAACCTGACGTACCTGACGTACGTTCACTGCTTCCCTCTGGAGGATGAATAGCCTCTTGGCCCTAATCACGCATAAGAAACGTGTCAAACTATGAATGCACTGAATGCACTGACGTAAAGAACATACCAGTTCCTCACCCCCGACGTACGTCAATCCCCATCTCCGTCTAGTATGTACGCCACTTTAGGCCTAAATTATCAATATATTTATTTTAGATTGATTTTTGACAGTGGGAGACAGGACAGCTACGTAGGACACCCAGCAGAGAGAGAGAGGAGACTCCAGTCCTTGCAACTCCCAGGGAGCATGTAGAGTAGTCAGTCAGAAACCCTGTATCTCCACATTTCGTGCAAAAGTAGTGAAAATAGCAGATTTTTCAAGCTATGGAACCAATTAAAAGTGTTAACAACAGCTTGTGACTAAATAATGACTACATTGGATCCATTGAAACACAGCTTCTTCTTTTTTTTCCCGCATTTCCTGAAAAGTAACAATTTTGTACATACATGGTTTTGTCTCAGACAGAGACAATATGGTATTTATTGTGAAAGCGATGTTTGGGGCAACAAAACCAGCATAAATTGGATAATCAGCGGGACGCAAGGAATGATGTGTACACAGTACACACACACACACTAAAATCCAGAGTGTTACAGCAATTCAACTCTGAGAGTGCGCAGATGGAACCGAACGGTTACAGGACCATTTGGTTCCATTTGTTGGTTCAAATCTTAAAGGAACACTCTGAATTGTACAGTGTTAGAGGCCCAAATGTCTGCCTGGGGAACAGGATGATTCAGAGCAGGAGGCGCGACTAAATAAAGAAGCCGAGCCGCTCTGTGCGCAATATGCACACACTGCAGGGCTCCACCCCAAGATGTGACTCATACTGAGATGTAACCCCCCCTCTATCTACCCATCTATCTATCTATCTATCCATCCATCCATCCATCCATTCATCCATCCATCCATCCATCCATCCATCCATCCATCCATCCATCCATCCTATCTATCTATCTTTTTCTTCATCTCACTTCACTCTCACTCTTTCGCCTCTATTGATCTGTTGATCTTTTGTTCTTATCTCATGTTATCATCAGAAAGGCAGCAAACTCCATCTCTTCTCCAAACCTCCAACCTGTCCCTACTGTATTGTATGTTTTAATGTCTTCTTGCTGTCTTGGCACATGACGTCTACGGTTTGGCTTGTTGTGACACGACAGCGTCAAATGACTCACTTGCTGACTATTATAGGGGCTAAGCAGGCCTTTCCATAGCCCCCCCCCCTGTGCACACAGTTCAACTGTAAAGACAAACCACTCAATGGACAGACTCTGCACACACAGACACTGACTCTTAGGTGTTTAAACATGTAGTGACAACAGCACAGCTATGGGGTGCACTTAGAAAGACACGCACGCACGCACGCACGCACGCACGCACGCACGCACGCACGCACGCACGCACGCACGCACGCACGCACGCACGCACGCACGCACGCACGCACGCACGCACGCACGCACGCACGCACGCACGCACGCACGCACGCACACACACACACACACACACACGTGTTACACGGCCACGTAGGGAGCAGGTACAACTACAGCATGAGTCACTCCCTCCGAGTAGAACGATGGCCTCGGCCGATAAAGAATGAGACGCTCTGCTCATCCGGCCTGTATAGTCTCATCTCTCTCTCTCTCTCTCTCTCTCTCTCTCTCTCTCTCTCTTCATCTCTACCGTGACATCTTTCACAGCAGCAAGCTGCTGCTTCCGTCACCTACAACACTGTTAAGTCCCCCTCACATTCAAGTTGCCCTTTCCTACGTCCCCACGTCATTCTCCCCCTCTCCACACACACATCTACTAACTACACCATCGGTGGTTCTCAAATATTAACCTGTCAAAGACCCCCAAATTGATACGTATTAAGTCGCACTTTGATGAAGTATAAAACGGGGCTCAAATGGTTAAACTGTTCCTCCTTTTGGAACCGTGGCAAAGACCCCTGGGAGTCCCCGGACTCCTCTTTAAGAACTACTGTACTACACACTAGAGTTGATTCCATCCTTGCTCATAAACTCCACTCAACCATCATGCTGTCAATCCTAGCTGACATCAGTTCTTCCCTTCACATAGCCACATGATGCCACACATGCATTCCCTTGTAGCCGTCATGTACTGGACCTGTTGGCCTGATCTAAACTGCGAATCACCACATACACATACATAAACGGTAAACTCCTACGTTTTTTTATAACTGTCTCAGTTACAGACCTGTAAGGGTCCATTTGGTTCCATTATATATCTATATATATCTATATATATCTATATATATCTATATATCTATATCCATCTCTCTCTCTCTCTCTCTCTCTCTCTCTCTCTCTCATTCTCTCTCTCTCTCTCTCTCTCAATATATATATAGATATACATATATACATATATATATACTGTATACACACACACACACAAACACACACACACACACACACACACACACACACACACACACACACACACACACACACACACACACACACACACACACACACACACACACACACACACACACACACACACACACACACACACTGTAGATACACACACACACACACACACACACACACACACACACACACACACACTGTAGATACATAGATATGAGTAACCTGAAGGCAATTTTCTGTCCTTAGTTTGAGAAGCCCCACATTAAATTGGGTCTTGTGCGGAAATAGAGTAAACAGTCCTCAAAGAACAATTTACATTAGTGTCGTCAGCTCAAATGGACAAAAATGATTCATGTCAATTTAGTTCCTTATGTTCTGCAGCCTGTGACTCATATCCAGTTAGTGATGGCGCAGAGAAAATAATACATGATACATTCTCTCTCTCTCTCTCTCTCTCTCTCTCTCTCTCTCTCTCTCTCTCTCTCTCTCTCTCTCTCTCTCTCTCTCTCTCTCTCTCTCTCTCTCACACACACACACGCATGCATATACGCACACATGTATACGCATTACGCACACACGCGCGCACGCCCGCGCCCCCACACACACACACACACACACACACACACACACACACACACACACACACACACACACACACACACACACACACGGATGACAGGTGTTCTGAACCTCTGACCCACATAGTGCTGTTGTTACTGTTGCATCAATGACCATCTAATGGGAGCAGTGGAGTTAAAGCTGCACTACGTAACTTTCCTCTTCTACCCCGGCTTTGAACCCGGTTTCCTGCGCTTTGGTTCCATTTGATTGGTTCTGGTTCTAATATTGTTTCCATCGAGTTTGAGGAAGAAACTAAACAAAAAGCTGGGAGCAGATTGTCCTCAGCCACTGACTGTGACTTTGTCTGTAAAAAAAAACAATTTGATTGAATCATGAAAAATGTGTTTACCATTAAGCTGTCGCTGTGCATAAGCGGATGCTGGACATACAGTAGCTTTATAGTTCATTTCAGGGTAGAGTTCATTTCAGGGTTAAAACAAATTCCATTCTTAAATGATGTAATTCATAGCTAGTGGGGTATTGGCATGGTGATTCTAATCCAAAAGTCGGGGATAAAGAGGAATGTGTTGGTAATGGATCTGTAGGGGAAGCGCAGCTGTGACAATCCATTGTTATGCACCAGCCTAATGCCTCAATGGGCTAAAGAAGCCCTTTCAGGGGTAAATTGGATCTTAATGCAGGATGCTCTGTTCTGTCCAACATTCTTGATCCCCACACTGGCAGCCACTGACAGGTGACAGCAATTAAGCGAATGGCAGTTTTGGTAAGGACATGCAATGCATACCGTATATTCTATTGTACAGGATGTTCTCAGGAATGCTCCCCCTTATATTTGTTCTATGTTGGATCAGAACCCTACTCAATACCAGACCCACAGTGCTCCATCAGCCTGCAATGAGCTCCAGAAGTCCTTAAAAATCTGATCACTTCCATCTTTAGGTCATGGTTTCCAACATTTTTGTTCAGGATTGTAACTGCTTTATTGAATTATTGAATTTTGGTTTATCTGTTTTAGGTTCTTTGAGTGTTTTATTTTTTTGAGTGTTTTCTGTCTTCTGATACATGTATTTTGATGTTGCTGTATGTGAATGTCTATTCCTGTTGATTACTGTGATCTGTATCTCGGCTACTTTGAAAATGAGGGCCTGCCCCTCAACTGTACTCCGAGCTGAAATAAAGGTGATGGTGATCTATTTTATTTTTTTTACCAATAAACAACCCTTTCTCTTGTGAGGACCAGGAAAGAGAAACCTGCCAGGCAGCAGCAGCACACTGACTAGAGTAGACTATGAGAGCTCCTCCCAGCCTGTGTACTGTGCATCATCATCAGTGAGAGAGCTCAGATCAGTCCCAGGGGGGGGGGTGCAGACTGCCTGCATGCAATCAAGCTGAGCAGAAGGTCAAGACAGAGCTTTGCTATGACATAATGACTCACTAATCTAAACTTAGATCTGGAAGTCTGGAAGACACGCTATGGTAAAAATCGAGACTATTTTGAGATAATAATTTTCTGCATTTAGACTTACTGCATGCTTTGTGGTATAGCGGCTACAACAAACAAAAAGAAGAGGCAAAGTATGAAGTAGGCTTTAGACTGAAGGGTGTTAGGAACATACCAGATACCACTGCTGGTTCCACATGGGGTCATCGAACAGTTTGTCCACTGGACAGTCCCTGCACTCCCGCAACGATGCTCGCTTCATACGCTGCCTCTCGTACTGCTGCTCCGCCCACAACACCTATCAGAGAGGATTTAATATGTCATTATTACTGTCATGTTTACGTAGGGGAGGGACACGCGTGTCATCACGCCAACAAGGGGAAGCTTGTTGGCGTGATGGAAGCCACATTGTTCGTTTTACTCTGAGGGTGTAAAAATAGACCCAAATGGACCGGTGAGGGTCTTGTACTTTCCATTTTTTACACCCTCAGAGTTAGATTTGGGTCCAAAACTGAGGATTTCACTTTGTCTAATCAGACCTACCCGATCATCCTCTGTGAGCCGTTTGGTGATGTGTTGGGCACTTCGCCTCATTCTGGGAGGATGGCTGTTGTGTTTAATCAAGAAAAGGTTTTCCATGGCTCCAATCTGCAGATAAGACAAACAGAGTGATATATTTTATATAGGAAGGGATATCTAGTCACATATATGGGCTGCAAAAAACATGTTCATCCTGCATCCTGTCAAGAAATTATACGCAAGGACTTCAGTCTAAAATGTGTATTTTCACTTATATAAACATTGATGTTTTCTTTCTGTGATTGCATGATCTATAATGTTTCTCGCATGACACTACATTGTGGCAGGAGCTACATTTAACTGCTGCTAAATCAGATAATATGCCTACTTAATGTTCAAGCACCAAAACATTATGATGTGGTGCCATACACAGCATTTCTACTGTAATTACTAAATGTCTGGATGGGTCATATGGGCAGATCCATCCAGTCAGTCATATCTCATTTCTAAATGACTTGCAGTACAGTTCAGGCTGTAAGAATCCCCTGTGTGAATTTATCCATTTGATTTACTGTAAAATAAATGACATTGGCCTATTGACAGTGACAGGCCACTCCATTGACGCAGAGAAGAGTCGAGGACAAAAGCAGCAAAGCTGTAGGAGTAGAAAGCATTTCCCAGAGAAGCTACAGGTAGACAACCTGTTGGACTGTTAGCCTAAACTGATCTTCATGAACAGTGATTTTTACAGTCAGGCTTAAAAGGCAGGTTTTAATTTCTAAAGACTCGAGTTGAACAGGAAACAACAGACAACGTCTGTCAATTAGAAATTTGGACCATTGAAGCTGCATAATATGACACTTGAACCGCAGAACGATGATGCTGCTGATGATGGTGGTGGTGGTGGTGAAGATGGTGGTGATGATGATGATAATGACGAACAAGACAGTGGTATAAGAACATGCAGTACAGTATATATCACAGCGGCCAGGACACGTGAAAGCTCAGTTAATCATTGACCACTGTCTTTAAGAGCATCAGGTTCATGTGAATTAATGAGCTGGTCGTGCAAAGATCCATGCACATCTAATGTGTTTGTATTTGCACAACACAGGCCCGTATGAACAGGAGATAAGGTGCAGGATTGGGGAAATGAAAAAAGAAAAAGATACTCTGTTCTGAGTATAATCAGAGGTGTGTGTACACAATGAGTAATAGATTGATCCAATCTATGTGCTTTTACAGGATGACAAAGCGCTGAATATAATAATTTGGGCTATCATAAAAGCCATGAGTTTGCAGTTAATTGACATTATCAACCACACAATCAAAGAACAGGAAATTATACAATAGTAACACATTTGTTGTTGTTTTGCATCACAGTAGAAAATTACCCTGATGTGACAATATAGGCTTATTTTATCACCCATATCCCATAATGACCATCTGCATATTCTATTCATAAGCAGCTATTGATTCACTTTCAACACAAGCCCTGTTCTTTTCTATGCAGACTGAAATATTTAAGCAGTAAGAAATATATAAAAGCTGATCAAACAAAGCATCTCGCGGAAAGTATAAAGCAGTGGTCTTCAACAGGGGGTCCGGGACCCCTAGGTGGTCCTCAGAGTTACTACAGGGGGTCCGCCAAATATTTGTGTGATGGGCAGACCAAGTACAGAGCCAACGGTCAATTTGACTAAATATAGAGGTTTTAAAAGGTTAACTGTCTGAATATACACATTAACGTGAATCCAACATATTAATAGAAAAGACATGTCAAACAAGTCTATGAAGCCATCTATGAAATTTATGAATACGTTTCAAATGAACACAATGTATACATTATGTAGACATAGTGTGGGGGGTCCCTGCTTCATCTCTCTCTCAGCTAAAAGGGGTCCTTGGTCTAAAAAACGTTGAAGACCCCTGGTATAAGGGATGTATACTGCATCGTACGACAGCGTCGCTTGGCTACAAAGCCAAGTCAAACCAACCAACGGCTTGAAGATATAAGCGCTTTTCGCCAGGCGACACAGTTGCACTCTATAGCTTATTATAGGCTAGACTGCTACTTTGTGGAATAATCAGGACCGAATGGTTTGTTGGTTGGTGATTTTCCTCTCTCTCCTCCTCCTCCTCATCAACCTACCGGTCGGAGCAGCTCGTATCCCAGCTCTCTGGTCACCATGTCGGCAGCCTCCTGGCCACCGGTGATCTCCACAGCCCACTGGTTGACATACACTCTGTCCGACCCATCAGCGTCCACCATGGAGGAGCCCGACAGCAGAGCCGCCACCACACAGCAACACAACACAACCACTGGACGACATCTGATCACTTCCATCTCGATGATCAAAAATTCAAGATAAAAAAGAGGGGGAAAAAAAATAGTCTACACAATAACACTGCCGAAATGCTTAAGTCCAGAACAAGATGAGATTCATATAATCCTTAATAATAAATAAATAAGCCTCATAAATAAATTCGCCTCTCAAAATACTTATTTTTCTTCTTCTTTCCCTCTCCAAAAATAAATAAATAATAATAATGATACAAAAATAGCCTATACAATAACACTGCCGAAATGCCCAAGTCTAGAACAGGATGAGATTAATTTAATCCTTAATAATAGGTAAATAAATAAGCCTTATATAAATAAATTCGCCTCCCAAAATACTTATTTTTCTTCTTCTTGTTTCCCCCCTACAAGAAACAGCTGGATGGGAGCTGAGAGGACATGAAAATAATGCCTGTTATTCCATCAAGAAATGAAAGCGAGCTGTGGTGGAGGGGGGGGGGCGTAGTGTTGCCAGGTCTACTGATTATAAGCGACTTTGGGCTTGTTTTTCTGTAAAGTGGCTTGCTTCCAATTTCTTTGATTATTGTTTGAACCAGTGGTTCTCAAACCCAATTTGGTTGCCAAATGAATGTGTATTTGTCCACGGACCCCCCCATCTGAAATTATAATTTGTGCAGATTGTACGACAATTGTAGCCTGACACTCAGCCTGAATTTTCATTGCTGTTAAAATGTTTCAAAGATATTCCACATTTTACACTTTTTCTCCCCTCAAGATTTGTTTGGGGAAATAGCAGATCTATCAAGCTCACAACACATTGCATCACGACGCCTTGTGAGCTTGTAGATCATATATTTTCAAATAGCCGACATTTATAGGTTTGCTCTGATGTGGCCTATATACAGTCGCTTCTTTTGGGCTTATTTTCTCATGCAAAATTTGGCAACACTGGGGAGGGGGGTGTACACACACGTCAAATTACGGGTGCTCTGACGTCAAGCTGTGTCGTCCTCCCACCTGTGTGGTATAGGAGGATGTGAGCTCCAAGTCCCTTGGGAGTAATACGTCTGAACTGATGGGAGGGTGAATGATCCACCTAAAAATAACCCACTATTCTCACTATTAGATTAGAGCCTTCGGGGCTTTTCTGTCTTTCTTTCTCACCGTTTTCAAAACAGACGGTGAGAAAGCAAAAACAACGACGATTTCAATTTGGAGACAAAGGAAGGAATTAGGCTTCTGTGTGAGGTCTCATGGAGGTTTCTATGAGGCACATGTATGCTGCATTTTTTAAGACAGGCCTATTGCATAATAACCCGCAGTGATGGAAGAAGCACTCGCATGTTTTACTTATAAGTAAAAGTATCAATACTGCAATGTAGAAATTCTCTGTTACAAGTAAAAGTCCAGAATTCAATTTTCTTTTGTACTTAAAGTAGGCTACCAAAAGTAGAAAGTACTCATTATGCAGAATGTCCCATTTCACAAGTTTTCAAATGTATAAAATGTATTATAATCTTTTGAAAATAGCAGATCTACAAGCTCACAATGTGCATCTGTGCATTGAGAGCTTGTAGATCGGCTATTTTCAAATGGCCGAAATGTATACAGTGGTTAATGTATGTTTTGTAATAATAATCCAAATCTAGAAAGTAACTAGTAACTAAAGTTTTAAAATAAATGTAGTGGAGTAAAAAGTAGAATATTTGCCTCTGAGATGTAGTGGAGTAGAAGTAAAAGTACTGAAAATTCAAAATACTCCAGTAAAGTACAAATACCTCCAAGTTATACTTAAGTACAGTAAGTAAATGTACTTAGTTACTTTCCACCACTGATAGTAACCCGTTCTCACTCCCAAGATGTCACATTGTGCAGCTATTTCCCCTCCCCAAATTCGTCGGAACTATTCGTGTGAATGTTTTGCAACCACACCATTCAGTGGCATGTAGCCTGGCTACATCCCACGTAGGCTTATCTTGCAAGATAGGCCATTTCATAATGAAAAAAAATCCCCCCCCCTCTTTAAAGCTAGACACGGTCATCATTTTATACTTTAATAAACCAATGACCCCCTTGCTCTGTTTGACGACCATATGGGCCACAAATTAAACTTCGCGGATGAAATGTTCTTCAGGACACAAACAGCTCAGTGACTTTGGCCCGCATGGTGGAATGAATGAATGATGAGCCAGGTCGTGACTCGTGACGCCCTGCGATGCAATCGTACGTCATCAGTCAGGAGGATAGGACTAAACAGGAGTCCAATGCAGGATTCAGCACCGAGACATGTGGACAGCTCCTTATAGACCACTCCCGGAAGACAGTAGACACAGAACGATGCTGTTGTGATGCGTTTCAGGACAGTATACGACACACACCATCAGTCACAGTCAGGATGCTGTTATAACCTGTTATAACAGGCTGTTATAGGCTATGAAAATAGAGCAGTTACCTGTGGTTGTGGTCCTAGTTCTTTAACCTGTATTGACTAATGACTGCATTTAATCAACAAAGACCCTTGCCTCAATGCAGTGGAAGCTTTTATTGAAATCCTCAGTATGCATAAATCCTGAGTGTTTAACAATGAAGAAGAGAGGGTCTTTCAGGTTTTGTTCTGTATGAAAGTTGGGGGATTAAAGTGATTAAAAGTGAAGTCATTTTTGACAGTTCTGAAAACATACACTATGTACACTGGCCAATCATATAGGCCGAATGACAGTCAGCGTATATGAATGGACTATTACATATTTGATTAAAAAAGGGAGAACTAACCACTTTCAACTGGGCGTCTCCCAATTTGGGCATGTCATTGTAGGCTGAGATTTTGTTTTTTATTATTAAGAAATGTCCCCAAAATTGCAATAATAGACGATCTACAAGCGGCTGTAAACTTGACTTAAAGGAGCACTTCACCTATTTTCAACCTTATCTTTATAGGCTATGGTTCTTTCTACTCATTATAAAATGGCACAATTTCCTCTTACTCAATCTGCCTGTCATTGATGGGATGTGGACAGGTCAGAAACCTTCTTACAAATGACATCATGATGCCGATTAATAGAAACCACAGCCTTTCTCTTCCTGGAAAGTTAGCCTGCTATAATAGAAGCCATTGTTCTTGCATCAATACTATTACTGCACCCCCCACAAGAGAGAGAGAGAGAGAGAGAGAGAGAGAGAGAGAGAGAGAGAGAGAGAGAGAGAGAGAGAGAGAGAGTAGGATGACTAAATGCACCTGTAGTGCAGCGGCTAAAAGCAATATTTTGGGAGAATCGTTCACTTGGTGATACAAGCGTGAAACTTGGTACAGATCATCTTTAGAGGTCATTTATCGATTTTTTTAATCGAGCCACTTGAAAATCAAAGATGGCGGCCATTTTTCAAGATGGCCGACATCTTAGTGGGCAGTTAAGTGATATGATGGTTTATTTGGTGATACAAGCATGAAAATTGGCATGAGCAGTCTCTGTGGGTCACTTGACAATAGGCCACCCACAGCTACTTGAAATTTCAAGATGGCAGCCATTTTTCAAGATGGCCAACACTTTAGTGGAGCAATTAAGTTATATAATGGTTTATTTGGTGATACAAGCATGAACATTGGCATGATCAGTCTCTGTGGGTCACTTGACAATAGGCCACCCACAGCTACTTGAAATTTCAAGATGGCGGCCATTTTTCAAGATGGCCAACACTTTAGTGGAGCAATTAAGTTATATAATGGTTTATTTGGTGATACAAGCATTACATTTGGCATGAGCAGTCTCTAAGGGTTGCTTGACAAGAAAACACTCCCAGCCACTTTACATTTCTATTTTCAAGATGGCCACCCCCTGGATCCTCAAAAGATACATTTTCTCATAGAAATGTATGTTTTTTTTTCATTAAGGACGATTATTATTATTATGCTAAAGAACAACTTTTAACACATCACAATATAGTTGTGTTGATTTGTTGATCATAGATAGATTAGATAAGAGTGAATATCTGCACTACCAGGGCACACTGGTGATATATCACTGGGGTTCAATGTCAGCTAATTGAAAGTTGGTATCCCAAATGCTGTCTAATTTACCCCAAAACAGTTAGATAGCCGCACCTGAATTGACAGGTTGTGCCAGCACGGGAGAGCCGAGCCAAGGTTAATGGGGTTTTAGTTAACCGGATGGTGTACAGATCGCTCAGGATTTAAATGGCGTTGGATGAACGATCGAACTAAGTGTAGGGTTAAGGCACGAACTTAGTTGTATCCCATACATCAAAGTGCTTGGTAAAAGGTGGTAAAAGGATAAACCCTCGGCCTCTGCCTATGCTGCAGACATGGCAGAAGCCATCATAACAGTTGTGAAAACTAACTGGGACAGATGTTTAATTTGTCATCAGGTCACCAAGGAAAAACTCATTCAGCCGAGTTTATTCAACAGAGAGCACGATCGTACTGGTTATGATACCATTGCAAGAAATGTTCCATTATTTCATAAGATCAATGCTCTGCCTATCTTACTTAGTCCAACCCGACTAGATGAAGGTGATGGCATAGAAAGCACATCGACAAGAAACAGAGCAAAATATAATTCAAGCTGTAAACTTAGGTTCAACAACACAGAGCTGGAAAGGACCCAAAAGAGAGCATCTACATCTGCTGAAGACACTGAAGATACCAAAGATATCCATGTCAAGAGGCCAAGAAGATCTAATGTATGACCGGTCCAGCGATGTCACAACTGTGAACGAGGCCAGGCTTGATCTCTTTGCCAGAAAGCAAAGACAATATGACTTGATCCCACCAACTCAAGCAGCACTCAAAGAGCATGCCAAACATGCTTCTTATGAGGCTGGATACGTGTGGGGACAGGCATTGAAGCGACATCCACAAATGCCGAGCCCATCTGACTGGGGATGGGTGGAACAGGACGAGAAGTGGAAAGTCTTCTGGACTCCACTTCCACCTATTGCGGAGAGTTGTTGGGAGTTGACCAAATGTGGGTGCTCCAAGGCATGTACTGGAAGGTGTAACTGCTTCAGATATGGACTCAGTTTCACATGCCTATGTAGTTGCCCCTGCTAGAACCTATTTGCATGTTTATTTTGCCAGAGTTATTCCCTGTTGTCCTCTGTGTTTTCAAGTGGAGGCCTATGGCTCGGCTTCCCCTCGTCACATCGACGCATCATGTTTTACTTTTTATCTAGTCTATTACTGTGTAATTTTCAGTTGCCTTCCACTGCCATATCTAACAGTGAAGCACATTTTCAGTTTAGTTCCTTAGTATCGTTTGTCATGGTTCCGTGGCTATTGCCATTCAGTATTAGCCATTACTCATAATTTTGGAGCACTGTCCGTTCAGCACCACAACTGTGCTTATCAGCACCACAACTGTGCTAATTTATTCATCTTATTTTTTGTTTCCCCACCCCTTAGTATTTATTTGACACATGTAATGGCTGTTAGTTTAAAAAAAACAATATATATATATATACATATATATATATATATATATATATCCTCCCTTGTGACTGTTACCTTGTCGTGGTAAGGGAGCTTGTTTAGGCCTACCTCAGTGAACCCTGAGAGCTATGCCGGTGGGAGGCAACTCCTGACAGGTCTTACCAAACTGGACAGGTCGTGGGCGAGGAGTCAGACAAAACACAGTCAAACAACCTCTCTTGACAGAGCTTTTTGAGGAACCCAATACATTTCTATGAGAAAAGGTATCATTTAAAGATTGACATCTTGAAATTTCAAGTGGCTGTGGGCGGTTTCTTGTCAAATGACCTTTTGAGACGGCTCATGGCAATTTTCATGCTTGTATCACCAACTAAATGATTTCTTAAGCTTAACTAGTCCACTAAGGTGGTGGCCATCTTGAAAAATGGCCGCCATCTTGACATTTCAAGTAGCTGTGGGTGGCTTATTGTCAAGTGACCCACAGAGACTGCTCATGCCAATTTTCATGCTTGTATCACCAAATGAACCATTATATAACTTAAATGCTCCACTAAAGTGTTGGCCATCTTGAAAAATGGCCGCCATCTTGAAATTTCAAGTAGCTGTGGGTGGCCTATTGTCAAGTGACCCACAGAGACTGCTCATGCCAATTTTCATGCTTGTATCACCAAATAAACCATCATATCACTTAACTGCCCACTAAGGTATCGGCCATCTTGAAAAATGGCCGCCATCTTGGATTTTTGAGTGGCTCGATTAAAAAAGTCAAAGAGTTGACCTAAAGGAATGTTCATGCCAATTTTCACGCTTGTATCACAAAGTGAAAGATTGTTCCTACTATCCGCTCTACTACTGCATTTATTCTGGCACAGAGAAGGTCTGAGAGGTTTGAGAGAGGTCTGGTTGTTTTATAAGCACTGAGCAGGTCAGACATGTATTCAGGAGCTAAACCAATTAGAACTTTGTAAACAGAAAGCAGTACTTTGGAATCAATTTGTTAATGAATCACGAGCCAATTAATTGATTGAAGGAGTAATGTGTTCAGCTTTTCTTGTCCCAGTGAACAGTCTGGTGGCAGTCTTTCCAGAGGGCATTACAGTAATCTATGGTAGAATACTTTGTGTTGAGGAAACATATAGTTTATCAGTAGTGGACTGACAGCTGACCCTTGTGGGACCCCACTGGAAATGTCTTCAGATTTCGAATGACCAAGAGACACAGATAATGTCCTGCCTTTCAGATAGTAGGAAAACCAGTAAAGAACATGGCCAAATAGGCCAAAATAATCAATCTCTCTATCAGTCTACCAATTTATTAATTACGTAATTAAGTGTTTACATGCCCTTCTTCCATACAAATACAGTGATCCTCTTGTGAGAACTGGAAAGACAACGAATGAAAGGTTATAGGCAGGTCCTGTAAGTACACACAAAAAGATCCCTCAAAACTGGAGAAGTCACTGCAACGTGGCTAACTCGTTTGATTAAAACTAGCCCAGAGGACAGGTGAAACCTTTGTCAAAATATTGGATTGCTCATTCTGGAACGCACAATGCATCAGAGGAGAGATAGCGTTGGTGATACCTTTGGTCATAATGGTGGTGTGCAAACAGGTCTGGACCAGATCTGCAGTATAATCCACCTCTACCTAGCAACACCTGTTTGCTTTAACCAAGGCACTCACTCAGGCACAGGGGGGCCGGCGGAACAACATAAGCAGCTGGATGGCAGTATGACCAACCGGCAGAAATATACTGTATTGCAGCTGACGCTTGTGGAACGTTCCAGTAAGATGGTCAGTGTTTGTAGCAGAAGATGACAATACTGCTGAGTGGAGAGAATCACATTTTTTTTTCCTTCGTTGATTCTTGTTGTTGTGTCTTTAAGTCTGAGAGGACTGATGGCTGTCAACAGGCTGAGAGTGCTCACTTTTACACTTCTGGTCCTTATTCCCCTGGGACACACACACATGCACGCAAGCACACGCACGCACGCACACGCACGCACGCACGCATGCACGCACGCACGCACACACACGCACGCACACACACACACCCACCCACCCTCAAGTGTAATCAAGTGCCATCAATGCAAGCATACGTCACACACGCATGTGGTCACAGGTCTAGGCATTGTCGTCAGCTAATCATTATTTTCCAGCTCCCAACAGCAGCTTTGGCCAACAGGGGGGTGGATGCTAAAGGAAAGTCCCTTCTGAAATGGAATTGAAGATGACGTACGTACACAAGCCCTTATTAACTTGAGAGCCATCCAAACAGGAAGTAGACACAGTGATTCACCCATGTTTGCTGTACTTCCTATTGAAAGTGCATCGTTCAAAAGCTTTACACTGTCAGTCTGTAGTCAACATTCACGAACATGTATTACAGTAATTAATATTTCTATGCAGACTGTGCCCTCTGCACTCAGACACTGGTAATACATAGTTGTCCAGTTTCATGATAATGAATTGCAAATGAAGGCACACATTAAATGGATTTGCTTTGCAGGAAAGTAAAAGCATTATGTTTCGTAGAAACGTTATGAAAATTTAAAATGTTATCATCACAATAAACATATCGTTGCTGCTTGTCGGGCAGAAACCTCTTATCTATTTTTGTCTAAATTAGTGCCCTACACCATACTACAGTGTCACACAAAAGTAGCAAAAATAGCAGATCTACAAGCTCAAACGCGTGAAAGTGGTTTAGAGTGTCCTCCCCTTTCTTAGTCCACATCCTCCCGGGTGTTTCTGTATTTATTCCTACTAACAACAACATTGCATGTTTAGATCAGTGGTGCTGACAGATTTTGCAGTCTTGAGAAATGAGGTTTTAAAATACACATTTAACCAATGAAAGGTATTAACAAGAGAGTATTAACAATAACATTGGATTCAACTGTTTTGGACATACAAGGTTTCCAACCTGACAGCAACGATATTCAAAACATCACAACATTTTCTGTGTGTATTTCTGCAGCTTACATGACGCTCAACAAGGATGTTTGGTTGTCATGACAACTCCCCCCCCCCCACCTTGTCATCCGTAAAGATCATTTGTCTGTCTGTCAGCAAGCAATTGTAAATCTGACAATCTCACAGGCAAACACATTATTCAGAAAATGTCATGTAAATGTAAAAATGTAACAACTACATTGAAAGTGCATGAACATCCATCTTTTTCAGATGGATGTCATATTGCAATGCATAATGGAATTTGAACAATCCATTGACATTATACTGATATGATATACTGTGGGCTACAAATTAATTAAATCAAGTATCAAAACGATAGACCAAAAATATTTTTTTTTAACCAAGACTTGGAATAACTATGGCATAAAAGAAAAACTGAAATTATTTATCGTAAAAGTTTAAAATAAAGTGTGTTTTCTACCAGTAGTCATAAGCAGTTAACTGTTATTGTTGAGAGTTTGAGTGTCCGTCTCAGAAACACTGGAACCCTTGAGCAAATCAACTGTCTGTCGAGCTTAAAGCAGTGATTCTCTCAAGTGGGGTCATCTGGGTATCTCTCAACGGTCAACAGACATTGATGAGTCAATCAGCCAAATATGGTGAGCTAGCTCTACTCTTATCAAGTTGCATGGAGGGCTTTCTAAACAAAAAACACAACATAAAATACAAGTTTAATATGCGACACAATGTTATTCAATATGTAGTGGGGATACCTGCTTGACTCTCTCTCAGCTAAGGGGTCCTTGGCCTGAATATCATTGAAGACCACTGATCTACAGTTGTGTTTTGTTGCGCCGTTAGCGATCACTGTGTCTGTGTGACACACCGCAACAAATATACAGTCAAAAGGGCATCTGGTGTCATAAGAGGGCGTACAAATGCCATCCGGTGTCATCCAGCTATCTGTCACGCCATGGTCAGGTTTGCGCTGCTATCAGAAAGTGAGAAGGTCAACTGAAATGTGTCTCTGAAAGCAATCACTGACACAATATTCTATTGTCATCACTCAAAGATGTCAATGCATTCATTCAGGCTTTATCCCTGACATCCGTCAAACATGCAGCATCCTGGAAACCTGACAAATCTGTCAGAGAGAAATATTTAGTTAATACATGCCAGGGTAGCGCAACAACTTAACCATAGCTTGAGCAAAGCACTGGAAAACTTACTGAGAGTGTGATTTCTATTTAGTTATTTGGGTACTGTGTGTATCGTGGCATAATGATAATGTATGTTCAGCCTATGAGGGAGGGACTGGCAGCTTATTATAGGGCCAGGTGTGTTTAATTTAGTTAAGCCAGGTGTGTTTGATTAGTTTAACTTTTAGTTTGTCAGCTCAGTATTGTCGCAAAGCAGCGACATGTATGCACCCTCCTGTTCCCAAGTTGGTTTCTTAGATTGTAGATCGGCTACTTTTGCACAGTTCATCAGCTTGTAGTTCGGCTATATGCATCATTCGGCGTATGGATACAGTGGAAATGGTGTTCGGATACAATAACATGCCGTGGAGAAACAAGTTGAGGTCTTTAAATCCAGTTCAAGGTGGTGGGATTTTGAGCATGACACAGGTGCAAGGCCATGGTGTCTGCGTCATAGTAATCTTGAACATTGTCACCTTCACATAACATTTGACACACTGACTTAAGCCAGTGACTTGGAGGTCAGGAGACTGGGGGGAGAAAGCCGTTTTGAGATGATGTAATGGTTAATGAGGATGACTAAGAGGCAGGTGATAGGTAGAAGGAATAAGGTGGGTTGTACTAATTGACAAGGTCATCTGGGGTTATAAAAGTGCTGCACAACGGGTGCGTACCCCAAGGAGGGACGGGCACTCCTGCCCCGAGGAGGATGAGTCTTTACGAGGAGGCATCTACTGCCATACTTGGAATATTTTCAGAATCAGGTTCAGCAAAAAATTCTGGCATTGTCCGTCTTTTGGCTTGAATAGCTGTGTCTGGAAATATTCATGAGTATGACTTATCGTGCCATACTTGGGATATTTTCAGGTTCAGAAAGGACTCAAAGTCAGCCAAACCTCCTTTGGGAAGATTTAAAAAGGAACCCCCCAGCTCTCCAGTTATTCAAGCCAGAATAGTGGGAGGCTGTCAAGGTCGAGAAGGGCCTGCGCAACCCTTTATCCACATATCTAAATTATATTATGTTATCAAGAATCAGACTGGTAGGGAGATTACTGAAAGGGACTTTTATTTTATTTTATTTTAATCTCTTTAATTTGTAACAACTATTATACTGTCTGATCATTACCCTGTATCGTAAAACCCTTTAATAAATATTTTAATTCCTTCCTTAAAGAGAAGTCTGAATAGTATTCTATTCTGTCACAATGGATTTTATCCATTATTCACCATTCTCCTGGTTATAATGTAAAACAATAGTATTGTGTATATGAGACCTAATCGGTTACCTTGACCACTAATACCTCCTATAAGTCAAAAGTTAACTTGATTCAAAATTGACTATCGTGACAACTAAAAACTAATCCTAATAAGATAAAAGCAGTGACATTAAGGGCATGTTTCACCAGGTCAGGTTGCTGCCTGAAGACAGGCCCTTGCTCCGTTTCTTGTGGAGAGACATGCACAGAGAGGCACCACCCACCATTTACGAATGTCAGGTCCTACCCTTTGGCACCAGTGCCACCTGTAGCCCATTCTGCGCAACGTTCACACTCCAGAAGCATGTGGCAGATCCCAGTCAGCCAGGGGAGGATGTCCGGGTGGCCATCGAGCAGTACTTCTATGTGGAGAACCACTTACAAAGCCTCTCTTATGGTGTCCTACCCACAGTAGCCATGCAGCTGGTCGACAAACTGAAGATGCTGTTAGCCACAGGTGGGTTTGAGCAGCGGCAGTGGACTAGCAATGTCCCAGAAGTCATCAGCCAACTGCCGAAGGAGGCAATCGCAGATTAGTGAGTTATGGCTCACAGAGTCAATGACAGATGACGTGCCTCGGACACTCTTGGCTACAAGTGCCGCCTCACTGACCGTTCCCCGCCAACTATCTATGAGGAACATTCACAGCACACTAGCAAAGCTTTATGATCCTCTAGGCCAGTGGTTTTCAACCCATTTCATCTCAAGGACCATTATGTATTCTGCATTTGAGCCACGGACCACCGTTTGATGAGATTTAGCCTCTCAGACTCAAGACTTATATTATAAGATGAGTGCTTGCTTCTTTTCCAACGATAATATTTTGTTATCGTTGGACAAGATCTTGTCCACAATTTCATGCTGTATTGATGTTGGTACCATAGGAGAGATAACAGGCAAACGTTGATCAAAATAACACTTATTTTACATTCTCTAATTGTGTAGACATATTGTAAATTAAGCAATGCAGATATTTAACAGTCATTTAACTCTTGAGAGCGTAAAATGAAACCAAATGGACCCGTGAGGGTCCATTTGGTTTCATTTTACGCTCTCAAGAGTTAAAGATCTATATAAGGGTCCATTTGGTGACCAACTCTCCATCATTTAGCTGGGGACCACCTGGAATCCCTTCAAGGGCCACTGGTGGTCCCCGGACCACTGATTGAGAACCACTGCTCTAGGCTTCCTATAGTTTCCCTTCACCACACAGCCAGGCTAAAGTCATTGTGCAGTAGGCTACGTGTGGGACAAAGAGAGAGAGAGTGGGATGATCCGTCCCTGCCGGAGGACACCCTCAAGGCGTGGGCCGCGTGGCTCACCTGGCAAGATGAGCTGCAACATCTACCTGACATCAGTCTAGAGGTGTCTAGAGGTGGCTTTCCTGACAGCACGGTCGAGAGTGGTCCCCAAGCGCCAGCAATCTATGCCCCGTTTGGAGTGTGCAGCAGCAGCTGACTGGTGCACAGCTGGCTGCTGCTGTTGCAGTGTGAACTCACCCTGGTGCTTGACGAGGTGGTGCTCAACACATGTTTAGGGGCAGTGGTGCTGCTGACTGCTGACAGATTTGAGAGATTACATCGACAGCAGCAATAATTTATGTTGAATGCCACAAGAGGGCAGCATCGTGCTGTGTTACCATCCAGGCTGGCTACGATCAAAACAAAAGTGAACCACACCGTTGGTCATCATGAGCCAAGACCACAAGTGAGTCAACTGTTCCATGGAGAGAGAGAGGGGCGTTTCGATCCGTCCAAACCCTGATAACAGTAGCGATTAGAATAATTGGGTTCTATTCCTGGTTTATGATTCTCTCACTTTTCTTACTTCAGTGATTCCCAGTCTGGAGGATCTGACAAAATAAGGAACAACAAACCAGCAGTGTAACAGTTACACTGTAACCGTGATTTTCTTTCATCTCCCTATCTCTCTCTCTCACACGCACGCACGCACGCACGCACGCACGCACACGCACACGCACATGCACGCACGCACACACATATGCACGCATATACTCACACACACACACACACACACACACACACACACACACACACACACACCACAAAGAGCAAGATACAGGCTTCCACTTGCATTAATCAAATCAATCTTTGCGGGAGGGGCGATATCTTATATTTAAAGGCGTGTATCGACATCTATTCCCTCCAGAGGATTAACCGTCGGATTGGGAATAAACGTTCAGTCCTGACATCACAGAAACATGCCTCACAAAAAGAGAACCCATGGCAAAAAAACAAAAGGGGTAAGTTTTCCTTCTAGAGAAAACAGACATTTTAAACTGGACGTTTGAGTGCAGGCAACTGCATGGCAAACTGGCATGGTTGTCTGTTTTAAATACTATTGTTGCTTTAGGTGCTATCAACCATGCGTGCACTGTGCAGTGGTGGATGACTGAGTACATTTACTCAAGTACTGTAAGCTATTTTGAAATACTTTACTTGACTTGAATATGTTTTTCTTCTATTTATCTATATCTTTTTATACTTTATTTAAGCATGATAGGCTACTCCACTATACAGTTCAGAGGCAAATATTGCACGTTTTACTCCCCTGCAATTATTTGACAGTTTTTCAGATTTAGATTATTTACAACAACATACACAGTATGTGTATGTGCGGATATATATATAGCTGTACCCATAAACCAGTCCCAACGTTACCAGCTGCAACATTAAAGTGACGAACACATAAATGCACATTAATCTGAGCTTGTAGATCTGCATTTATACATTTGAAAACTTGAAACGGGACATTCTGCATAATGACGAGTAGGCTACTTTTACTTCTGGTACTTTAAGTACATTTTGATGCCAATACTTTTGTACTTTTACTCACGTCCATTTTGAATTCCGACCTGTAACAGTAATTCTACATTGCAGTATTGATACTTTTACTTAAGTAAAAGATGTGAGTAATTTTTTCCCACCACTGGTGGTCTAATTGGGCTACGCCTACTACATCGCATGTTATTATCACAACATGGTGGCATGAGTAAACTTATATGTGTATTTACTTGGGGAAGAACTAAGAAGACATCCTCGTACAGTAACAGTTGCGCAATGTATGCTGTTAGTGATTTCACATTGGAAGTTAGGAAGGTGAATGCGTGATTCTTCATACGTTGGGCGGAAGAAAGGCTTAAGCGTCCTCTCCTCAAAGTGCGACTGTAGGCTGTGATCAGTAGTATAGTATCTCTTCGTCTGCTTTCCATGTAGTTTTTGTGGGGAGTGGTGCATGGCTGTGGGACGCATGGGAAAGAGAGAGTGACAATTATTACATGTCAAGACAGATCACACTTAAGATAGTTTAAAAAAAATCACCTTCTGCTCCTCGAGCAATTCGTCTCCTCTTGTCAGACTGTCCCCCATGGCGTATGCAGCGTATTGGACGTGGACTGTGAGTACATGGCTATAAGCCATCTGTTTAATATTCATTATTAGGATTTTTTTACCCTCTGGGGAAATGTAATCAAGTCCATCCTGTATTCACCTTGGCAGCTGTATAGAAAGAAATCTGGTTTTTTTTAACACAGGATAAAAACAGTAAAGCTCTAAAGAGATAAGTTGTGATGATGTCGTTTTGTTTTCATGAGGGAGCTTTCAATGCTAAGCTTTGAATGTTAATGGGACTGAATGACTGCCATTTGTCTTTGTCATTTTCCAATACACATTTGGCATTGTGGCACACAGCCATACACTTAGGGCTTTGCCCATATCCTGGCTGGCATTGGGTGTGTATTAACTTTTAGATAGGAGATATGATTTGATTGTATACTATACACTATCCTCAGTATTTCATAACCCAAGCAGTTCCATTTATTTGCCAGGCCATTGGGTTAAGTCTCTTAACGTAATAGAGCCACTTAACTTAAGTGGCACTATTTCAACTCTGATACCCGAATATGCCCTTATTGAACTATTTCTTTTGGCTTGAATATTGCATTCATTGGCTTGAGTTGAGCATTGTGTACTATTTAAACATGCTGGTGTATTGTTTATTTATTTCATTCAGTGTGGAATGTATTTATTTTGTCTACCCTTAAAACAATGATTTTCAGCTGTTAAACTAATAAACTGTAGACACAATGGTTGAGATCAGTGCTTCCTGAAGGAATGGGAAGCTGACACAACAATAGCCTGCTTGAAGCTTCAGTGGCAAAACATGCTGTCAAATGGTGATTTTATCATAGGAAATTCAAGATGAGACACTTTTTACGTTTGCGTTGCCATAGCCAGAAATACAACTTTTCAATAGCCTACAATAATGAAATACTTGAGCATCTTGTAGGCCTTCACCCTTTTAGAAGCAAAAACATGTTGCCTAGATAATGTATTTCACAAATTATTGATCAGTGAAAAAAGTATTACTTAAGTAAAAAGAAAACACAGCTTTTCTCTATAAATCCAGGTTTGATTGATTGATTGAATATATTTTTTTGTAAAAAAAAGCACAGAGGTACAGTTCCATACAAAAGCATGCTGAAAGAATAACCCAAGAAAGCCTATGGCTTGTTTCATTTGGGGGTCCTGTGTATTCAATTAATCGAAGATAGATGGTGTACAATCATTTTTTATCATTGAATATAGGATCAACTTTCCTCAAAGCCAGTTGTTCACAATGTGAACAAATACATGGTACGCCATGTATCTCATCTGATCTATAAGCTCAAGTTGTAACAAACATAAACACTAGCTGATGTGATGTCACCTTACAGTTACAATGATCTACTCCCCTCAGACATGGGAATTATTCTATCAGGAAATAGCAGACCTACAAGCTCACAACGTGAAAATAGGGGTAATGTGGTTTAAACAGACTTTGATGCTATATTAAGTATTAACTAATTTAGCTGGGGACCCCCTGTAACCTTCCCAAGGACCCCTTGGGAAGGTTACAGGGGGTCCCCAACTAAATTAGTTGGGGCAGCTCATCCTGAGATCTACAAGCTCACAACAACGCATTGCGGAAGCAACGTGTTGTGAGCTTGTAGATTGTCTATCTTCGCGGTGCTGCACCGCATTAACGGAGCATAAATGAATCATAACCCTGTGGATCAACTTACCCAGCTCTCCCCTACGTGTGTGTGTCTGTGTGTCTGTGTGCAGCATGGAGACCCTACTACCCCAGTTGGAGGCCATCAGACTAGCAAGCCCACAGCGACGCACCATGCTAAGGTACTGAGTGAAATTCCCCTCCCCCCCTCCCCCAACCCCATCACAAGCATCTCCTGTCACAACAAAGAAAAGTATTCTTGTAATTGCCTTTCCTTCGCATGCTGTCTGCCCGCCATACCAGACATCTGCCAAAACAAATATTTACCTTTGAATACTTTGGAGGACGTCTGGCTTGTGGTAGACATTTTTGACAAAATTCTATTTTTGCCATGGACATACAATATAGACAAACACATAAAGAGCTAGCCCTAAATGACCATTACAGGTCTGTAACTCTGAGTGTGTACAAATGGAACCAAATGGACCCGGGTCCATTTGGTTCCATTTGTACACACTCAGAGTTATGGGGGTCCTTGAAAATAAAAAATTTGAGAACCACTGCACCAGTGGACTCATTAGCTAATGTACCATACACTACATGGTGTCATAGCAAATCAGTGTCATACATAATCTGAAGAAAACCTGGAGACTGACATTCAGTAATTGGGTGTTATGATCAAAATAAGAACATTATAATAGTGTGTAAAAACAAAATCAAACATTTGGCACAGATAAGGCCAAGTCTTGCCACGGACACATGTGTCCGTGTACGGACACATGTGTCCGTGTAAGGACATATTGATGACCCCTGGAGGAAGTACACTACATGAAAGGGGAACATGTCTATGTTCCTTCAGCACTATGTTCCCTATCCCTAATCCAACGCTATAGGGTTAATAACCCAACCCTAACTCTATCCACACATCCAACCCTCAACTGCTTTCATGGGTGTCACAGCCTCAGGGCTGATGACACCCATGAAAGCAGTGAGCCTGATCTCCTTGACGTTGGTGGTAGAATGTTATGAGTATGTCTCCCTCTAGTGAGCACGGACAAACCTGCTGGCTTGAATTGGAGCCAGTGTGTGACCTTACAGTCTAAAATGTGTGTGACTGACCACTGACCAGGTGTTAAATGTCTGTGGATTAAACATCTCTTAACCCATTTAGACCGGGAACACATCTCTGTCATTTTAGATGTCTTTGGCTATTCAAAAATAGCAGATATACAAGCTCATAGCGCAGCACCGAGTGCCGCGCTATGAGCTTGTATATCTGCTATTTTTTGAAAAATCTTGAACATTTGTGAATATATATTTCTTAAAGCGAACATTTGTAAAATATTTTGTCCCAGGGACCTCCAGAAGCAAAGATTTGAGTTACAAATGTTCGCTGTAAAAATATATATATTCAAAGATTTGCACAAATGTTCAAGATTTAAAAAAATTGCAGATCTACAAGCAAGCTCATATAACACGGCACTCGGTGCCGCGCTATGAGCTTGTATATCTGCGCTTGTATATCAGCTTGTATATCTGCTATTGTATATGAGCTTGTATATCTGCTATTTTTGAACAGCCAAAAGAAATCTAAAATGACACTGATGCGTTCCCGGATTGAATGAGTTAAGCACCTCTCCGTTCGGAACAGAGGTGTGGTTTTCACAAGGCTCTCTGGGACTTGCACCTGCTTCCAGGCTTGTTAGTAACAGCAGTTGTTGTGCCGCTTGCTTGGGTGCTATAGTATTTTCATCTACTGTGTAGGTTGTCAATGATATATTTTCTCTAAAATAGAATTATACGGCCATTATAGCCGTCGGGCACACAGACCTACTGTAGCCATAGTAAACTATATTTATTCATATACCAGCTAATTTCCAAAACAGGGTAATCTTTACCAAATAACCAAATAATGCAAGGAAATACACAAAAACTACACAAAAAAACTAAGCAAAACAAAATGCCAGTCTATGAAAGTAAGACTTAAGAATCTGAATCAGAATCAACATTATTTTTCTCATCACAGGTTTACAGGTGTAAAGAGGTTGAAATTCGTTTTTGTGTAAGCTCCATCGTTTTGGTTGTTTTCAGGAAGAGGAAAGATATACATTATATACATACTGTAGCATAATCCAGCTGGTACTGTATGAGATTATACATAGGGTAGGGTGCATAAGGTTAGGCACAAAGGTGGTAGCACTTCTGTAGGTCCACAAAGCAGCAGCTACGTATGTACATGATATTAAAGGTCCTTACACACCGGCGAATATGCGAATATACGCAAAATTCGGACTCGTTCCGAATAATTAAAAGACGCTTTTTCGCTTCGCGAAACTGATGTGGACGCTTGCATTGACTTTATAAGGTTTAAAAAAAACACGTATTTATTCGCATGAAGAATTCGTCCCGGTGTGTAAGGACCTTAAGGTGCCCACTTAAAAAAGAGATTAACTTTAAGTCATTTAGGAATATGATGTAAGTCCTGTGAGAGTCCAGTATGGGGTAGAGATTGACAGTGATTGTAGGTTAGTGTGACCCGTTGAGTGGCGACTGGTGTGTGACATGCATCTAAATATAGTGACGAACAGAACCTCAGGAGTCCAGTTACTCATGCATGATACATAAATACACACGCACACACACACACACACACACACACACACACACACACACACACACACACACACACACACACACACACACACACACACACACACACACACACACACACACACACACACACAAACCTTCTTTCCTACTAATAGGTAAACATATTAACTAATAAATAATAACAAACCTGATCTACAGTATCTTACCTGTCATACTTACAGATGTCTTTTAATACCATATTTGCGTGCATTAGCTGATTTCAAGTGATCCTGAATGCTAGCAAAACCAAATGTATGATTTCCTTCTACCATACAGAACAGGGATCACATGGAAGCTCAGCTACTCACTAGTTTAAACTTAAACTATATTATAATTGAACATGTACGTACACCAATACAAGTATCTAACCTTTCCTTCCAATTTCATGCTGCTAATTTAAAAAAGGGCACATAACCCCATTAACCCTGGTGTCCCTACTTTAGGCATCTCATTAGGCAAACATTTAAAAAATGTTGTATGTATGTATAATATCCCCAAAATTTAGAACATAAAGAAATAGCTAAGATAGACGATTTACAAGCTATTTGCCGTACAATGAAGGTTGATCCTATAATCGATTCCCTCTTTAGAAATAAATCTTCTTTCGGTGCAAGGATTGTGCGGGCTACTGTACTGCCAATTTTAGATTTTTGGGCACACGTTGAATATGCACACCTCAGCCTCTGTTTTAAAACCCTTTGATGCTATTTATGAAGGAGCTTTATGCTTCACCTCAGGAGATGGTTTCAGAACCCCTGCTCACTGTACCAGTCAATGGGCTGGCCATCCTGGGAGTTCTGAGGAACTCCACTGAGTTCTGATTGGATTCTATCACAGTGACTCACAGGTTTAATGTGTTTAGTTGTTTATGACGTTTACACTGTATAGTATTAGTTAAAAGTAGTAATTTAAAGGTAGTGTAAGTGATATTTCTTTGTTTAAAACAAAACTTTTTTTTGTGTGGAAAAAGTTAAAGCTCTAAATTCTGATAGTAATTGTTGATACAGATTGTTTGTTCAGTAACAGTTAACTGTCATAAACAGAACATCCATTTTCAGGTGGGTTGCCAATTTGTTCCAGGCGGGAGAGAGAACCTGACTATCATCTCCAATAATAAATAACACCTTGTATAAATATGTGAAAAGATTAAGTCCAGGGTTGGTTTCAAGGCCTCTGTGGTTCCCATGGTAACTGGTAAAACAGGCTTGGTCAGATGCCACTTCTAACAGGTGTGTCTGAGTAGCACTCTGGGTTCTGTAGGAATTATGAAATGCAAACATTGTATTTGTGCGTTTGTATGTGTATGTGTGTATATGCATGCTTGTGCGTGTATCAATGCATATGCAAATGTGGGTGTGTAAATGTGTGTGTGCGCGCGCGCGTGTGTGTTTGTGTGTGCGAGCGTGTGCGTGTGTTTGGTCAACATGGACATAGATTCATGCCAAGCCTGTCTGTTTTAAGCATTTGGAATGAATCTATGTGTTGACGTTTTTATTTTGCCAACGGTTACGCAGTCTGGTGCTATCTAGGTTCTGTATCGGATTGCAGGTCCCATGCAAGTTCTTTCACAATCTCGGTGTCATACAGAGAACGGTTCCTCGCACTCTGTGTATGGAGTTACAGGGGGTGCAATGACAGCCCTATGACGTTTGTTACCCTAACATGTGGCAGGGTTTAAGCAACAGAGCAGTACGCACATGGGAAAGCTGCACCACGTTAGTTAGGCTGCTTTCAACTAATTTACAGCAGGAGTGCAACAGTTAATAGAATAATCAATTAAATAGATTTGAATGTTTTTACCATAATCTACTTTTTTATGTTGATTTTATTTTATTGTTTTCATTTTTAAATACAGAAAAATAAATGTAAAAAATAGCAAAATAACAGATCTACAAGCTCACAATGCATCGTGATGCGCCGAATTGTGAGCTATTTCTACAATTTTTTAACGACGAATTATAATAAATATTTTCATGTCGATTCATTGATATATGAAAAAAAGACATGCTTCTTGATTATTCGATTAATCGATAGAATAATCGCTTAGAAAATAATTGCTACTTGCAGCACTATTGCAGCAACCTGTGTGAATGTACACATTATGTACTTTTGTGTTGTAGCCTGCTACTCACACAAAGGGCTGGGTTTTGGGGGCTGATTCTATCACAGTGACTCTGTCAACAACGGCATTGTCTGCACACTCCACCCAAGCACTCCCTGACGAGACGTGCAGCGCACTGAAGTCATGCTTGAGGTTCACTTGCAGAGATATGACTGGAATTGTACTTTGCACTCCCATTATTTGGTCATCACTTGTGTTCTGTGATATTGGTGTACTGTAAGTAACTATGGGAGTGGCTTGACTTGCATGACAAAACTTGTCCACCCTGTTCACCGTGTATTATGGGGAGTCCTTCACAGTTCACACCAGTGCTTTTAGTCCAACTTAAATGTGTGTGCCTTCAGATTAAAAGGTGCTGTATAATGTATTTCTTTCATTACACTCTTTATACTTCATGTGGTTTGCTCAATAGATCATGCGACAAACACAGACCAAAATAAAATGTTTTTCTCTTTATAAGATAGATGAAAGTTTAGACAGGACTACTTTGCCTCAAGTCCTTTTTAAAAGCATTTGTGATGACGACTGCACACCCAAGAACCTCCCTAGATTCTGGTGTGGTGGTATGCACTCTAGTTCATGTGGGATCAGAGCTATTTGATTTACAATGCTATGACTTAGTCATAAACCAGCTGCAACGCATGCATGCATGATTGCATGCATGTGTGTGCGTGCGTGCGTGTGTGTGTGTGTGTGTGTGTGTGTGTGTGTGTGTGTGTGTGTGTGTGTGTGTGTGTGTGTGTGTGTGTGTGTGTGTGTGTGTGTGTGTGTGTGTGTGTGTGGGGGGGTGTGTGTGTGTGTGTGTGTGTGTGTGTACACAATGTCCTTTTTCATTCGCCTCTGCAAGCTTCCTGTGATTATGAAAATACAGAGTCAGGAAAGTTTTCAGCCGAACGTGGTCCCCCTTGGCAGAAAGTTGGACACAGCTGTAATGTAAAACAGAAGTCTTGCCCCTCCCTATATGCTGTAGTCATGCTGGTTCCTCAACTTTTATTACTGTGTGTTTTGATGGTGGAATCTTATTGTAAATGTAGGTACATGGTGCCTGTTTTACGATGTACTGTAAACAGACTGCCATTCTCTGTGTCTGTCCATCCATGCGTATTTCTGTGCACATGTGCAGCTGCATACGTGTGTACTGTATGTATGGCCGTGCTCACAGCCGTATCCATTTCAACCAGAAGTGGCTCAGTTGTGGGGTCAGGTGCGTGTCTGTCCATGGTCGGTTCCCTTTATAGCTCACAGTTCAAGCTCAGGCGGTAGTGATCGCCCTGCTTCCCTCTCGACGCCGACTTATATTTCGTCCTATGATGGAAATAATGTGTTTTCACCCAAAACTCTGAAAACCAGTTGAAAACCTGTAAATGTGTTATTTAGGGTTTTAGGCTACATCCGAATAAACAAAGTACATCGTCTCTGTCGGTTGGAAACCTCATGTCCAAAACTGTTGCTTTTCAGGATTCTAATTAAAAAATAGCAAAAGTAGCAGATCGACTACTTTTGATACTTGAGTGCGACGCTGTAGTATGATCAAGTAGTAGGGCATTCATTTACACAAAAACACAAAAAGTTATGAAGAATAACTAAGAATATGGAGGTAAGAGCTTTCTGCCCGACAGCAACAATAAACGTTTCCCTCATCCTTCCCAGCCCGGAGCCTACCCCCCCCCCCCCCCCCCCTGCTCCCTGAGCACGCCCCCCTCTGCTCCCTGACCATGACCCATTCTACAGTGTCCCCGCCTCCCCGTCCACTGTCCCCACCCCCCTCCTCCCTGCTCTGCAACGTTATGTCTGGAGCATGCTGGCGCTCACACACTGTAGCAGCACACAGGCACACTGACACTCGGAGACACATTCAGCCAACATGGGCCAGTTACTGAGCTGGATCCGAGGCCCGCCACGGGACCACCCGGCCCTCCAGGATGTGGCCGTGGAACAGCAGGTCTGTCTGAATGTCTGTCTGTCTGTCTGTCTGTCTGTCTGTCTGTCTGTCTGTCTGTCTGTCTGTCTGTCTGTCTGTCTGTCTGTCTGTCTGCCTGTGTCCATGTTTAGTTTTTTTGCAAACGGTAGGATGTGTGCCTTTTGTGATGATCCCTTGTGTGAATGGGTTGTTGGTTTTGCGAAATGCGTTTTGTATGTTTAGCAAAAGACTTATGCAGGAAGGCATGTCTTCCCGAAAAGTTGCCCTGGCATGGATCCAAGTCAGGACTCTCCCTCCTCCCTCCTCCCTCCTCCCTCCTCCCTGTCCCCCTCCCCTCCCTCTCTCTCTCTCTCTCTGGGCTGGGAGGAGAGAGAGCACTGGAATGTGAGAGTCTCCCGGTCAACCTCTGGCCGTTCACAGTTGAAGTGTGTATTGCTGTGACTGGTGAGATATTAATTCAAGGCCCGGACAAGGCCTGTGTTGTTCAGGACATTTTGTTTGCTTTCAGTGGTGCAGGAAGTCTGGGGTGCCTGCTTGTCTTGACTTCAGAAACGACCATCACAAGTACACACACACATTTTTGTAGCAATAATAATAATAATAATAATAATAATAATAATAATAATAACAATAATAATAATAATAACAACAACAATTTTCTTTGAGAGCAAGGAAGGACTTGCTTAATAAGCATATTGCAACTTATTTTTCTTTTATTAAGAGAGGTTCTACAGCAGGTTATGATTTTATATTACTTGCTGGAATTGGTGTGTTACACTGTAGGTGTGCAGGTTTGCATAGCAGTTAAAAATAGCATGAAAGGAATGTTCTTTGTTCTATAGGCTGAACATAATGATCTGTGCGCGCCTGTGTAACTGACAGAGAAAGTCCATTTGTCACTGTGGTGGACAAACAGGACATCATTGTTTATTCACTTGTCTTTACCTTGGTTATCAGTTGAGTTAATCGAGTGTGTGAGTCACAGTTGTGTGTAAAAGGTTAGATGAATGGTATCGCTTTAAAAAGAGCACCATGGACACACAGAGAAACACACTGAAATCCTGAGGGTTAATTTAACTCTGCATACTGTACAAATGTGTACATTTGTATGCTATCAGAGTTACAACTGTGATAAATAAACACTGGGGATTTGACTGTATTGCCCGGGAGTAGGCAACATTAGGCACGGGTGCCAACATTGGCACAGGGGAGGGTGATCACTGGCACACTGGCATGAGTGTGAGAGAGAAGATTTTGATTTTGAAATAAAATATTTAAAAAACAAAGTAGTCAAATAAATGTCCCCTCACATTGATAAAAATGCCCCCTCACATCTGTATGTAAGCTACATCCTGCACATAATTCTACATTCATTCAAACTCTGAATTCTGACTGGGGAGGAAGAAAATATATAGAAAAATAAATGAATAAATACATAAATAAAGGTTATGCATATGGACAATCAAAATCTGTTGTAAATATTTTATGTTGATGTGGTGTCATAATTAAACTTTGATAAGCACATTGACTATCAAGAAGAAAAAAAAATGGCACTTCATGTCAAAAAGGTTGCCAACCCCTGGTGTAGCCTATCTGCACTGCTTTGGTGGGAGGCTGTGTATTGTGCTTCCTTTTTGGGAGTTTCCAGTGCATTCTACACTTAGTGACAGTGACGTGTTGTCTCCCACCCTGTCCCACCATCATCATCATGGTCATCATCATCTGTTAAGCTCTCATTAAGCAGACAGGAAACAGCCACTGGGGAATCTCAAGTCCATGTGCAAAACCATCACATTAACGTCCAGTGATGACAAATGGACAATGGTGTCACAATGATCTGCTCTCCCCCCCACAGTGCCATTTCCTGTGAAGACGTAACAATCTTTCTGTCTCACGTGCAGTTAGGGGTTAAGTGTCTTGCTCAGGGGACACTTGACACATTGCCGGAGCCGGGAATTGAACTTCTGCTTCCCAGGCGGGTTGCATACAGCAAAGTTGCTGTATATATCATAAAATATTTAGTTTTACAGAAAAGAGAAATTAACGCAAACAATACAAACCGAACATAATTCTTGAGATGGGAGACATTTCTGTGTGTAATGCATTTAAACGCTGTAGATATATTCATCACCATACAGACACTGTTCCTTTATTGCTCATCTGGATGGGTCAGCTGTGTGTGGAGAGGGGAGGGCAGTGCACAGTACTGAGCACGTGCAGCACAGGCAGCCTGAGGCTGGGTGTGTGTTAGAGCACTGAGCATGTGAGAGGAAGTCAACATGTTGTGTGCAGTGTGAGTACGCATTGCCATTTATATTTTCTACCAGGGCTGGGCAATGTATAAGTGTTGTGATATGCGACTAGATTGTCATCTGCAATTTTGCATACTGTACTACCAAGATATGGCAATTAGTGTTGTCTTTTGGTTTTAATCACTTAATCACCCTTATTTTATGCTTTCAAAAATGTTTAAAAATAGCTAAAGTATCAGATCTAAAAGTTACAATACAAGTCACAATACAATATCTATTTTTGATTCTGTTCGTATCGCCCAGCCCTATTTTCTACAGAACACATGCATTCTGCATGTGAAGATGATGCATACTGTACAAATGCACCCCCACTCCATTATATCTTATTTATCACACATCAGTGTCTGTGAGCTATTCCGTTGGCAGTGGGTTGTTAGGCAGCATCAGTGAAAGAGTCCCGCTTTCAGATTTGTCGCTTCACTGTCAGTTTGGCTGCTGATCTAATCCTTACATGCTCACTGGATCTCCGTTGGGCCGGTTATATAAATGAATCTCGTCTGGGACAGCTTCCAGGGCCTCGGAGAATGCACTATGGGTGTTGCTGAACACAAACTCTTTCTGACATTCTGTTCCCTGTGTCTGTTTGCAGCTCGTCATGCATGCTTCAGCAAAAGCTACCGCTCTTGACAGATGTTTTTTTGCCAGATCAGGTACAGAAAGGAACCGAAATGTAGACAGCATTCAAACGGACACAGGAAATTGTAATGTGATATCACAGAGGTGCTACTTTCAGAATAAACTTTATTGTCACACCACTGGTTTACAAGTGTAAAGAAGTGGGTGAAATTTGTTTTTGCGTAAGGTCCATCATTTCTGTTGTTTTCCAGAAAGGGAGAAGAAGAAAAAGGGGGGGGGGATAAGCATGTCAAAGAGAACATAAAAATATCATCAACATATCTACTAGGGCTTTCACCAACTAGTCGACTAGTCGACTGTTTTAATGCTATTACTATTATTATTATCCTCCTGCCTTTATTTTTTATCAAAAGGGGGTCAAAAGTATGCCCAATAATAGCCTATTATTGGGCAATAACCCCCTTTTGAGGATCCTTAGAGACGCTGCTGTGCTGCTGTGCCAGAAGCGCTTCCCTTAAAACAGCATAAAAACTAGAAAAAGTGCTCCTCGGAGCACAGGTCTCCGCCAGGTCAGGTAAGTTATTGTGGCCTCCTGGTGGCGCTATAATAGGCCAATGTGAAAAGGGTGGCATTTCTTCCTCGGCCTAGTGGGAATGTGCGTGCAAATTTTCACGGAAATCGCACGCCGCGTTCATGATTTCAGACATTTTGTTCAAAACGGACCAATCCTGCAAAGTTTGGAAGTCAACCTTAGTCAATCAGGATGGAATATGAAATATCGGACAGATGCGTCTTGATCACATGACTATAGAGATACTGTGTACCGATTTGCGTGATGTTTGGATAAAATCTGAAGGATTAATATCCAAAAATGTATTTGACATAAGTCGGCCTCCTGGTGGCGCTCTAAAAAGCAGATGTGAAAAATGCAGTGCAGATGTTTTTCCTTGGCCTCTAGGGAGTAGGCGTGCAAAGTTTCACGCAGATCGGTGCAGTTATAGTAAAAAATGCAAATCGGCCTGTTATAGCGCCACCATGAGGCTGATGTGAAAAGTTTTAAGTGCCATTTCTTCCTCGGCATAGTGGGAATGTGCGTGTGCAATTTTATGGAAATGGCAAGCTGCGTTCATGATTTGAGGCAGTTTGTTCAAAACGGACCAATCCTGCAAACTTTGGATGGTAACCTTAGCCAATGAGGATGGAATATGGGAAATCGGACAGATCAGGGTTGATCACATGACTATAGAGATACTGTGTACCGATTTGCATGAGGTTTGGTTAAAAACTGTAGGAGTAATGGGAAAAAATGGGTTTTGCACAAATCGGCCTCCTGGTGGCGCTATAACAGGCCCATGTGAAAAATTTGAGGCAGAGGTTCTGAATTGGCATCCAGGGAGTGTGTGTGCACAGTTTCGCAGCGACCGGGCCAACGGTGCCGGAGATTTGGTGCTAACACACAGACAGGACACACGGACACACGGACGGACACACGGACGGACGGACAGGGGCGAAAACATACTCTCTCGCCATGCCTTTCGGCCTGGCGGAGACAATAAAGGCAGGAGGATAATAATAATAGTAATGGCATTAAAACAATGGCAAAAAAATCTAATAACAATATTTAAAAATATTATTATTATTATTATTTATTTTTTAATAGGTTAACATCGGACTACCAGTTGGGTCAAATTAGTTGACCAGTAAAAATCTCTAGTCGTGAAATCCCTACATATATACACATAACATAAGAGCAGCAGATACAGTATGTACATGAGGTTAAGCATAAGGTGGTAAAACATTGGCATGTCCACGGGGAAAGTCCACACAAAGGAACATATCCACTAAAAGGGAGAAAAAAAGAAAGAAAGAAAAAAAAGCAATCTGTAAAAAAATCGAGTTATTTTACTTTATTAGTTTATTTGGACAGGACAGTGTATATTTATGAACAACACATGATGTAAATGTAAATGCACCTGATTTAGCAAGGATGCTAGTTTCCATCCGTAGTCCCCAACATAAAACAGGCAACTATAAGATAATACACTACAAGAAACACAATGAAAGTCGACAGGCCAGCCTGGGTGATAGGCGGTGATCAGGCCTTGTCCAGCAGTCTGATGGTAGCCAGATGGTAGCCTGATACCGTACCAGGTACGGAAAGGAACTGAAAGTTAGACAGCAAACAAACAGACACAGGAAATTGTAATGTGATATCACAGAGATGTTACTTTCATAAACACGCTACAGCAACTTGCTTAAGCTAGTAAATATTATGATAGTATGTGCATATTGCTGTCAACTCCTAACAGTAGCTATAAGTAGTATAACTCTTACTTTGCATCTGGCAAACATTTGAGATAGTATGTTTATTTAAGCGGGTAGCTGGGGGGAAGACATAGCTTGCAGCTGTCATACTAAGTCAAGTTTCTGATCAAGTACAAAAAGTTCCGAATTGCAAGTGTAGGACAGAGAAGGCAGGTAAACAAACCAGGCAGAGTACACTGCTAAATTTAGAAACATGGTTGGTTGGGGGCATGGTCACCCAGCTGACCCAGGAATAACCCTAGCTTACAGGACAGAGGACACCAGCTCAGTGGCCTTGTGGTCAGAGTGTCCACCCTGAGATTGGGAGGTCGGAGTTCAATCCCTGGCCGAGTTATACCAAAGACTACCCAAATGGGACCTACTGCCTCCCTGTTTGGCACTCAGCATTAAGGGTTGGATTGGGGCTACTGTAAGTCCCTGCGACATACTAGCGTCATGTCCAGGTGGTGTACTTGTACATCATGGCTGCTGTGCTATGGGCCACAAACGGTTCCCAAGTCTACTGACTTTCTTACTTACAGGACACAGAGTGGCTGATACATATGGGAGGCAAATCAGGAAATTACAACTAATGGTGAAAAAGTAGGATGCTGATTTAAAGTGAGTATAAAAAACAACATCAGTAGTTTTGGTGTGTATTTTGCCTTAATACAGATTCAGTTAATCTATCAAGCATGATCTATAGCAGTGGTTCTCAACCTTTTCAGGCCGTGACCCCCCAAAAAGAATCATATTTGAACTGGGGACCCCCCACCCTGACAAGTACTTGGAATGTAGGAGTTGAGCCATTACATTTAGTTCGACTCGGTTCCACAGATAAATATTGTGAAAATAGCAGATCTCCAAGCTCACAACACCTTGCAACACCTCTTTCTTCTATTATTTGACAATTAAGCCAATGTTTAATTAATTAAGCCATTTTTTTTATTAAGTCAGTTTTTATAGTCTAGTTTGTTGATTCCTTTTTTTTTGTGCCTTTTTATGCCTTTATTGATAGGATAGTAGGCTGACAGGAAATGGGGAGAGAGATGGGAGTGACATGCAGCAAAGGCCGTCTGGATCGGGACTTGAACTCGCGACGCGCTGCCAGGCTACTGTAACCCTAACCCAAAAATAGGTTTTAAAAAGTTCTTAAAAGTCCTTAAATTGTCACTTTACTGTCATCTGGGGACCCCTCCAAAATCACAGGTTGAGAACCACTTGATTTATAGCACACTGATAGTACAACCAGGATGCAACCAGGATGCATCAGAAACAGTGATGTCATATTTGATGAACTTAAGTGTGTGTGTGAGTGTGTGTTTCTGAGTGTGCATGTGTTTACAGGGGTGGGTCACTGTTTGTTCTTCAAATATAGAACTGGAGTGGCACTGGGATTCTCTGGGGTATATTTAGTGGTGTAGAGGCTGTAGTGCTGACAGATACTTCATGATATTGATGGTGTGGTGGCTCTCAAAGTGGGGTCCGGGGACCCTCAGGGGTCCTTGAGGGGGTTCCAGGGCGTCCCCAGCTAAATTAGTTACTGTAAACTAATCAAAGCTTTAACCACTTTTACTCTACATTCGTACAAGCTCACAACGTGACGTAGATCTGCAATTTTCAGAAAATCTCGAAAACGTGAGCGATGTGGATTCTTTATTTTTATTTTTTAAACATTAACACAAATTTTGTAGGGGGGTACGCTGCCAAATACATATTAATTTGGGGGTCCTTGATATGGAAACGTTTGAGAACCAGTGGTGTACGAAGTTGCTTACAGAGACTTGTACTTGACTGGACATTGGTAAATGTGTTTTATACTGTAGATTATTCTTGTCACATACAGACATTTCCCATACTCCCATAAAGTAAACTATCTCTGTCAACCATTCCAGGCATACTGTATGTTTTCAATGCACATACTGTTTTATGAGAGAATATGAGTTTTTCATTGGCACTAAATGTTGTTCAGTGTAGAGCAGGAACTGCCTGCTTGCACTGATTGGTTACTCATGTTATTTTGTGATTGGACAGTCTCGGGGGGATGGGTGGTGCTACGGTCTGCTTAAGCTCATTGGCTGTCAACATTGTGTTACCGAGCAACTAGGCGTTTCCAAGTGCAAGCAAGCAAGCATGCATGCTTAACTTCTCTCTCTCACAAACACACACACACACACACACACACACACACACACACACACACACACACACACACACACACACACACACACACACACACACACACACACACACTCTCTCTCTCTATAACCCAGTTTTCAGTGTCTTTCAGGCACTATAAACGTTAAATATTTATCCAGCGAGCTCCCAGGACAACACATGGCATTGTTTATGCCAGAGTAACATTGCGAGGTCAATGGTCGTATGACTACTTGTCCTTTTTAGGATATCTTTAGACTGATACGATATGGCTGGAGGAATGTGGACCCAAGACAGACCCTGCATCTCAAGATGAAACCACTGAGGTCCCATACTCTGCTGTACCCCTGACCCCCCTTATTTAGGATGACGATGTAGTTCTACAGTACTTTATTGATCTTCCATACTGTAGCACTTAGATTATCTGAGTTATGAAACTTAATGATACCTTCAAGAAGTGGGGAATATTTTGGAGTAACATGAACAAATCCTCACATATTGTTTAAAGTAAATATAACATGTTGTGGCTGTCTGGACTTGTATTTGCACGAGTCTATTCAGTGATTCTCAAATGTTCATGTCAAGGAACCCCAAGATGTTATGTATTTGTCCGCGGATCCCCATCTGAAAAGATGTTGTGTTGTCAGAATTATTCCAAATTTATGTGATTTTTTTTCATGATTTTACCAAAATAGCAGAATGATAAAATCTGTTTAAGGTGGTTAAAATTATTTTGGTGCTATAAGAAATCTTGCGAGGGAGTGGGACCATATTTTACTATTCAACTAGCCGATCTACATTGACACGTTGTGAGCTTGTAGATCGGCTATTTGAACTGTTTTAAAATGTTCTTTAAAAAAATGCCAAAAACGTTTAGGAATAAGGGGTAAGGCGACGCGCAAGATAGGGCCCCTAGTCCACGGATCCCACATTGAGAACCACTAATAGAGTTGAATGGTTTATGTTGTGATATGACTGTTACTGATAAGTGAATCTGTACAGAGATTGTATCCTGGTCATTAGCCAGCTAATGCTTGTTGTGATTGGCTTCAGTCATTCTAGGAAGCATACATAGATAGAGACTTTAGCCAGCAGGGATTGTTTTTCTAAAATGTATCGATGGCTCACATCCACTGTACACAAGAGGCTTACTGGAAGTGTAAAGCCTTATTTTATTTTTGCAGATATTTTAAAGGCAATATGAATGGTGAGATCACTCAGCCATGAGCTTCTGAAATCTAAAAAAATTATGGTTATTGTCATCAGTATATCAAAAACACAACCCTATATAGTTGCACATACTGTACACAAATCACTGGCACCCAGTGATACAGCTGGACTATACCCATTTTTACTTGTGTATTCTCATATACTATATACAGTATATGAGTCATGTATACTCATTCATTTATTCAAATGCTGCTGGAACATCTTGATCCATCTATCATGCATGCAACATCAACAGCATAACTTTCTATACAGCTGTATCAAAAACTACACAGCAGGGCCGCAGGAAGGGTAGTAAAAAACGATGGTGTGATTATTATTTTTTTTTTAGTGAACAGAATCACATTTATTAAGAGTTATAAAAAGAAATAACCGCAAATAACCACCAAAAACTCTGAAATATCCGCCCAAAACCGCCAAAAAATCGCTTCGCGCGCGCGAGGATGGGGGCGCGCTGCGCGCGCGCACCCGACTTCGCACAGGGCCCCGCATTTCTCCCAGACGGCTCTGCTATTCTCTACTTATTCCTGCAGTTTTTCTTTCTTTGTGCATACATGCCATACATATTCTTAGACACAAGAGGGCATCACACTCTCTGGAGTCCTCTAAACATTTTTTTCATGGACAGGAAAGGAAACACAAGATGTTTCCTACTTTCCTTTAATGTTGAGGTGTCGAGTGCAGAACAGTGGCCCATACTTGATGTTAATGACTCAGTCAGTGACTTTTGCTCCTTGGACCCACCCAAGTACTGAATGGTCAGAGAATCAAATAAATCGAGGTTTGAGGTTTTTACACATTCTTACATAACCGCTGGCTGCTGTCCAAACGCAATGTTCATTGTTTCCTGTCTCTTTCCTCTGTTTTGAGGCTATACTGTAGCTACTATATTAATTTCAGAGACTTGCAGAGATACAGAGAGGGGCATGTCTAAGCCTGCGATAAACATTTTAATCCAGTGCAGACTCTCTCTCTCTCTCTCTCTCTCTCTCTCTCTCTCTCTCTCTCTCTCTCTCTCTCTCTCTCTCTCTCTCTCTCTCTCTCTCTCTCTCTCTCTCTCTCTCTCTCTCTCTCTCCTTTTTTTCTTCTCCTAAAATCACAGAATTCTGCCTGTCTCTATCTGCCTTCATTTTCATTCTCTCTATGGAGGGCCTGGGTGAGGTTTGGTCTCCTTTTCTCTCCACACATACTCTCCCTTCCTCTCTCTCTCTCACTCTGTCTCTCTCTCTCTGTTTCCTTCTCTCCTCTTCTCTCCACACATGCTCTCCCTTCCTCTCTCTCTCTCTCTCTCTCTCTCTCCATACACGCTCTCTCTCTCTCTCTCTCTCTCTTTCTCTCTCTCTCTCTCTTTCTCTCTCTCTCTCTCTCTCTGTTGTTCAAGAGGCTCTGCAGTCTAGATTCCTAAGCAATGACTGGTCCAGACACACCCAGGCGCTGCCAAACAAGCCTGCTGCTGCAAACCCCCCACACATCAATGTTTACCCTTTAATTGTATCTTCACAAAGGCTAACCCTCCCACCTCTATAATGTCACTACAATAACCATGTCTCTTATAGGTATGTATGACATCCCCTCATTCTCACCCGGGAACTAAAGTTTCCCTTACACATGCAAACTGACTTCTTTATTTGTTTTTCCTGGCCAGCAATGAGAAGGGGGCGGGCTCTGCGTGTCTGGCTGTCCAATCCTGTGGAAACTGGTCGACAACTCTGTGGGAGAGAGGGAGGGGCTTGTTGGGTTGGGTCCAATGGGAGGAGCAGCAAGTGTCTGCTGTGGTGTGTACGTGTGTATGTGTGTTTATGTGAATTTTGCATGTGTGTATGTGCGACACACAGTACTCTACAGACTTCAGTGGTTCTACAGAGGGAATCTAAGGTTATCTGTGCTCCAGACAGTGTCTTGGGAATACACATAAACATAATATAAAGGGGATAAACTCTCAAACTTATGGTATGTATCCATCCACCCTTTTATCTTCATAATATGTGCCTGTGTGTGTGTGTTTTGAGTGCTTTCTCAACTGTCACATGAGTGTGTGTTGGCTGTTTGATGGCTTTTAGACTGACAGGAGATGTTTTGACAGGAAACATCTGAACTTATTGTGTACGTACTGTAGAGACATGAAAGAGGAAACACACTATTAGCATGTTCTAATCTATGCCATAGGAAACTGCAAGTAGGCAACTGTCGGTTGGTATACACTACAGTACAGGTTTAGTGTAGGTTGACACTCCCTATAAACTTGTTCGAGCACAGTTCTGTCGACAATACAGTATGTTGAAGCAAATACAGAATGTTGAAGCAGCACAGACAGACAGAGGGGTTCATGTGAGGACTCTTGTGACTGATTCTGCCTCCAGCGAGCTTCTTAGAGTTAGACTATTGTGTCTGTAGTTTAGTGTGGCTAAAAACTGTATTTCAGGTGGCGTAGCAGCACCAGCAGTACAGTACAACACAATGTCTGCACCACACAATGGGAAGTTCAGTCCTGCTGTATGTCTTTGATGTTGACACAACTAACCACCACTGGATCCATATTGTGAAAGCAGTAGTGAAAAGAAAAGAAGTAATAATATAGCATAATATAATATGCAGAATGACTTGTGCTGAGTTCAGGCTGATAACTAAAACCAATCGCATGTTCTCAGACCATACCACACACCTAGCTAGAAAAACTGTAGCCCTTATGACCTAAAGACATCCCATAGACAAGATATTACAGTAACGTTTTACCACCTATAGCTTCAATTCACGTAATTCTCTATTAGGAATCAGCCATTTGTCTGTTTTGCTTCTGCAGTCTTCACTACAGCAACAGCAGTAATGATTACACCCGCATACTGCACAGCTTTGCAATAAATCAAACAGTTCACTATGAAGACTGTCACCCTTTTAGATACTTGAGTTATGTTGCTGGCTACTCTTCTCATCTGCTGAGGTGATGTTCCACTCCCAACGGTAACCATTTAGTCATGGTGCCAATGTTATTTTAAAACTAGGAGGGCACACAGCGTTGGCCTCTTTGCCAGCCCATTTGCACATGCGTCTGTTTGTGGTGGGTGGGGTGGGGCCCCAGCATTAGTCATCAGTTTTCATAACCAGGCCAAAGAAGCCAAGTTGCGGCTTAAGTCGCTATTGTTGGGCCAGCTGGGAAAACCTCACTGCTGATAGACAAATTATTGCAAGTTGATTCGCATCTGACAGTCTCTTGGCATTATCTGCCACGGTTTTTATTGATCTGACCTATCTATGTTACCAGTCATATAACGTGGCAACCTTGACAGAGCCAGCAGCACAAGTCTACAGAGTTTCCACATGAGCATTTGTCACACTGACTGAAATCATTATGGAGGCGTTGAAATGGACACAGGTTGCAAATGCTTCCAATCAATGTCCACGTCAGCCTGCTGTAGTGCTGCGTGGTCTGTAGAGTAATGTGCTAGAAACACATGCAGGTTACCAGACTTGTTAGGTTACCAGAAAAGTTGCTGTGTCTATTTTTGCCACTCGGTAACTTGCAACTGCCAGAATGTACTCGGACCATGGTGGTGCAATAGACGTAACCAGCCTTTCTAGAAACAGTGCTGTCATGGTGATATTGGTGTCAGGTCATCAACTTTGTCAGTGTGGTGTTGACTGTATACAACTACAATAACATCCATCAGTTTGTTGCTGATTGGCATCTTTGTGTGTGTGTGTGTGTGTGTGTGTGTGTGTGTGTGTGTGTGTGTGTGTGTGTGTGTGTGTGTGTGTGTGTGTGTGTGTGTGTGTGTGTGTGTGTGTGTGTCTGTCTGTGTGTGTGTGTGTGTGTGTGTGTGTACACACACGCATATGTGTTCCTGACATACTGTATGCCACTCTTGGGTAAAGATTTTGGACATCAAACCACTTGAGAAAAGGGACGACTTATGACATTGGGGACAAAATTGGTGTCCCCAGTTTGATTTGACTGCAGTCTCATAGGGTTCATGTAATGGTTAAATCTGTTATGGTTAGGGTAAGGAGATATGGAATGAATGTAAGTCACTGCAAATTCCCCAAAAGTTTGCAAAAACAACGTGTGTGTGTCGGTCGGTCGGTCGGTCGGTGGAAAGGATGCTGTTGTATGTGAGTATAGGCTGTGTGCATGACAGAATGCAGAGATGTGCAGGGTCCATGTCATGCTAAGTGTCATTCAGTAAAATACCTTATAGGACACCTTGAGCTGGATAACTAATATACTGACAAAATCAAATATCACACTATCTTTGACCGAATACATTTTATGACTCTCATACAGGAGATAAGTTAGTTTCACTGTGTCCCTGTCCCATGAGCTTCTGTAATACTCATCCTTTGCAAAACTCACAATGGAAATCCTACTGTGTGATTTGAAGTGCTGTTGTTTTATGGATGTGATGAGTTTTAGATGTGCATGTCTGTCTGTCTGTCTGTCTGTCTGTCTGTCTGTCTGTCTGTGTGTATGAGGTCCACTGTAAGAATGTTTCTAAATGTTTGTGTTGTCTAAACTGTGGTTTACTTTACGTCTGTCAGCCTACATTATGTGTCTGCTTGTCTGTCCTGTCTGTCCCTTATTAAAACTCCTGTCTTGACTGTAATCTTTTCCATATCTTGTTAAAAAAACAGACTTATGGCCGCTATCGTCCCCTTCCTGAGCCCAGACCTAATTTCAACCAGGTACAACTGTATGAGACTCTTGTCGTGTATGAACTCTGATCATGGCTATATGCCTGCATGAGAAAAGTGTGCTCCTGTGTTGCTCAGTGGGTTGAACATGAACATCTTATAGGACCATACCAGCCAAAAATCTTTGGCCATATACAGTTTGTACATAAACATAGCCAATTTAGCTTGCTTAATGTTTAGAGGTTCGCGATTGTCCAAGTTTCTTTACATTTCGGTGAAAGTCTTAAAAACACAAATGAACTGAAAAATGTTGTCAATGTAGGCACAAACAAACAAAACATTTGGAATTTAATTTGTAAATTAATCTTCTTTCCAGGGACTATTTTCCGTTTAGAAAATCTATCTGGACTTTAAAGTGCATTAAAAAAACACAACAATAACATAACTTTGGCAAACAAAAAAGGAAATAACTGCAAAGTTAGGCTATTTAGTGTATAGTATTACCCATCTCAAGCAAGTTTCAAGTCTCTGCAAGTTGCTATTTATACCGTACAGAAATGAATGGAAAACATTGACAAAACAAACCATGCATGTTTTGGTGAGTTGTAGTCAATAAGCTAAACATGCCAGAGCAGCCAGACCACCGGTATGGTCCTTTAACAAATGTGTGCATTGAACTTGTTGCAGTGCACTTTTAAGATGAAACTGCCCACCACAATTGGGCTGCATGGGTGTTTGTTTATGGATGTGGTTTTCAATTAGCACGGAACTACAGTATGATGCTCACAACATTGTACTTAAGGTCGGCCTGCCGTGGTATGCATGATGGAATGCTGCTGTCACAAGAGGCATGGTAGATGGGTCGGGTGGGGCTCAGGTGAGCAAGGAAACACACTTAAGTATTAGAGTAAAGCCTGATACATACCTCTTCGCATGACGGTGTCGCGCGCCGATAATGGGCGAGAATAGCCGAGTCAGCCGACATATACAAGCTCACAACGCGTCACATCCGCAATGCGTTGTGAGCTTGTTGGTTTGCTATTCTCTGCGACACCGTCACACGACGGCGCATAAGTGTATCTCATGGAATGGATGGTATTCACAGAGAGGTGGGGGGTGTTAGGTGTCTCATGGTCGTGTTCATTGTACCAAAATGGTGCGTGGTATGTTCCAAGTACTGTAAATGAAACTCAGACCTTTGTCTGTGTTTTCTGATAAGTGATAACCCAAATGTACAGTAGCAGTTGAAATGTTAGGCTGCCTATTTCATCAAAATGCTTTGTCTGTTACCTGGCTGGATGAGTAAGTGCTTGGATAAGTTGGTTTCAAAATCATTTGAACACAAACAAAGGCCTGTGAGCTTGTTACTTCATTGTCAGGGAAAACACCACAGAACTGAATAAAAGAACTAGCAGTAGGCCTACATATGACACACATTAGAGGAGCATCAGAAAGTATGTAGGCCTACAGCATTTGTATGGTTCAACATGTCACCCTAACAGGCCCTTTTCACAGCAGCCATTTTGACAGGTGTACAATTACATTAATTGTAGTAGGTGTGTTAACATGTACTGTATGTGTTTCTGTCTGTGCATGAAGTTAACAGTACAGGAGCTGTCCATGCTTGTTCACAGAAACACATAAATGAATCACACCCACAATTAATTACCCTCAGCTCTGTTTACCCCGTCAACATGCTGTAAAACACGATTCATTGAAGCTAACATGTGGCTACCACATAGCACAGGTGAGCATTCCTCACCTGGCTGTAACAAAACAAATAATGATGACAGCCTATTTGTGTTTCATTGAAATGACACCGCCCCTATCAGCTTACAGTAGGGTGATTTGTGATGGTAATTGTAAGGGCGCCGTCATTTTTATTTTACTCACACAGTAGCTCTCATACAGGAGTAGATCTTATGCATCCACGGACGTAACCGGTACCACAGGGAGGGATGAATGGTACCTGAGCTACTGTACCTGAATATCCACCTGTCTGTGCTACAATGCATTAGTTTGTGTTTTTCCACGACTGTGAACGCATCAGGCATTCATACAGACATGTCTGTTTGAATGGTATCTGGGTGGTTCACTATAGCTAGCCCAACCTGTCTCTGTCCCTGTGTGTGTGCTCACATCCATTTGTGACATAAATGCACAGACATGTGTAATAGTTGTGGGATGAGACAGATCCTTTGTTTGTGCACCAGTGCCAGGATGGGTGTGTTAATGCTCCGACACACTGTAGCTGAAAAGAAACACATTTTGTCTGTCCGCAAATCACATAATAAGCTTTCTTCTGATGTGTTTGGAGTTTAGATATTGAACTGTATCACCCATAGCCCACACAGTAAAATCCTAATTAAAAGTCATTTTTAATTTTAGCTATATGTATCGTCTCTGTCGGGTGGAACCCTCATATGTCCAAAACTATTACTTTTCAGGATTCAATTTCCAAAGCATCAAAAGTAGCAGATCTACAAGCTCAAGACGCGTCGCTTCGCGCCGCGTTTTGAGCTTGTGGATCTGCTACTCTTGATGCTTTTGTGTGACGCTGTAGTATGATCAAGTAAGGCATTCACTTACGAAAAAACACAAAAGGTTAAAATATGGGGATAAGAGGTTTCTGCCTGACAGCAACGATATGTAAGCAACATAGGTTTTTCAGAAAACTGTCAGGATTTAGAAGGCATTTGTAGAATCGGCCTCGGGTCTTAATGGGTTAAATGGAGCAACACTAACGATTTGACCGAGCAGGTCAGGTCACTGGTCAAGTTGTAGTGAATCCAGTTCCCCCATTGGAGAGCATTTCTTTCTACAGTATATATAGCTTGCTGTGGTAAAAGGAATCCTGTGGCTTGTACCTATGGCCTGCAGAGGGACAGCATTCTGACCCTTTGGGTCATGGAATGTATATATGAGGGGTCCGACGGGATATTCCTGTCGCATCGCCACTTAACCTCTGTTCCTTTGTGGGCTGCTCTCAGATTATTAGGTCTGCAGTCACATGGGTTGCCAAAACCCTGTTTGCCAAGTTAACTTCCCTTTTATTTCAACTGAAAAATCTGAGACTTATTTTTTAGAGGGTCAAATATTAAAGGCCCTGAACACTCATGCAGGTGTTTTCTGTTACTTTAGTCAGATTGAAGCTGGGCGGAGCTATGCTAACTATTTTATGATGTCACAAAAATAAGGATGATAAGGTAAATTGTCTAACTTTTCTGTAATGCATCCATGCATCTTTAAGATAACGACAACATTAAGCTATATCACGATATTAGAACCAAAATCCCAGATAATATCTAGGCTCATATCACAATATTGATATTATATTAATGTATTGTCCAGCTCTATTAATACCAAGTCAGTACTCCAGGACAGGTGTAAGAGGACCATAGAGATGTCTGAGACAGGTGTTGGAGGTCAAAGATCACATTTGTATGACTCTCACACAGGAGACAAGTGAGTCCTTTCACTGTCTGTGTCCCTGTCCCATGAGCTTCTTTTATAGTCATCCTTTGCAAAACCCACAATGGAAATCCTAGAGAGTGATTTGAAGTGCTGTTGTTTTATGGATGTGGTGACGAGTTTCAGATGTGCATGTCTGTCTGTCTGTCTGTGTTATTGTATGTATAAGGTCCACTGTAAGAATGTTACTATATGTTTGTCTTGTCTCCTTTGGGGTAGAGTGGATCTACAACTCTGGTTTATTTTACATCTATCAGCATGTGTCTGCTTGTAAATTGGCCTGTCCTTATTCCTTAAACCCCTTGCATACAGTCAGATTTTGTTCCCACACATATAAAACTGACGATGAACATTTAAACTCTACGATGAACATTTAAGACTTCTTGAGCATGTGCTCCGAATGTGAACGCATGTGAACCCAGTTTGATTCCTGCGTGTTTTCCTGATGCATTAAAAATGATTGACCAATAAAAACTTGCCATTGGACTGGACTCTACAAGGGCCATAAGAGGTGCAACAGGAGAGTGAGGGAGCTGTCAAACAAACCTAGTGGACGCCCAGTCGCCCCCACACAACCTTGAGAGAAGGTCTAATCAGAGTAACTGAATACACCTGTATGAGTGAGTGTTCAGAGCCTTTAACTATCTAACATGGGGATCTTGGTGAGCTGGTGTTTGGCAAACGATGCTTGTGAGGTGAGACCAGCATGTGCAACAGTATGTAAGATGTAGTATTGGTTCTCGGGGCCCAGGGACCATCAGGGTTCCTTAACGGGGTTCCAAATAGATCCTTACAGGCCTGTAACTCTGAGAGTGTACACATGGAACCAGATGGATAATTTGGTTCCATTTGTACACTCTCAGAGTTATGGGGTTCCTTGAAGGTTTGCAAACCACTAATCTAGAGGGACAGTTGTAGGATTTTGGGATTGATATTGGTCCTTTATTAGGTTGTTGCAGGAAGAATAGTTTCCTGTGTTTCAGGACGTTTGGTTTCCTAAGAGGAAGGTGTGGTTTATTTGCTTCCTGTGTGAAAGCTGACATGATTTAATTTGACCAGAGATATGAAAGTAAACATGGAGCAACCGTATCAATATCACAACCTATGTTGTGATATATTGCCTAGCACCCATCAATGCAACCCAATATCAATATCACAACCTATGTTGTGATATTGAAAACAATAGAAGGCCTACCTACAGTAATCTATTTTTAAATGCATCTTCAGATTTACATGCAAGTGTTTTAAAAATGTTGCTACAGTAACTACAGATTAGGAATGGGAGAAGATAAAAACACTAATTTTATGGTGGTGAATGTCCATTATCGGGATAATTGTGAATATCCTCACGAGCGACTCACTTAGTGAGTTGGACAGCATACCAGCATACCAGTGTTCCTTCTAAGAGTGTTTAGTGCCAGTTGGCACATTCTCACACCTCTACTAGCACAACATGCTGACATTTTTACACTTGACAAAAATACCATGGTTTTGATAATATTATCACATTCAGAGTGGAGTGGACATTTCTGTTATGCTCAAAAATGGTCTTAATAAAAAAACATCACAGACCAATTGCAATACACATCAAATAAAGAATAGCAATAGAGTACTCTGTGCTCACATGACTGACACTTACTTCTCTTTAGTCATTAGCAGAGTTATGTTGGTTGCCTAGCACCCATCAATACACCCCAAAGAGGTGGGGCAGTGTGATCAATCCTTTCTCGTTCCTCCGCCTGCCTCCCAGCACTGGTGACCTCACTTCCTCCTCATCACAATTTCCAAAACAGTCTACCGTTGTCTCAGGCATACACAGCATAATGTTAATTTAATTCTGAGAGTAATACAGTTAAATGCAGTTAAATAAACACTAAGGAGTACACAACTGTTTAGAGATACACCTGTTTCCATTAGAGAGCATGCAGATCACTGAGATCAAATGTACAATAATAATAATTTGACTGCCTGCATGTTGCTACTTGTTGTATTGATGTGACAATAAATCTGATTGAAATTATTTAAAGAGAAAGAATTTTAGGGGACCTTTGCCTAATTGGGTGAATTTCTGTGGAGGTCCGACATTCTACTGGTCTGTTTATATCAGCTCCATCTGATCGCACCAGGAAGAGAATGTCCCAGGGCCAAGCATCTTGGGCACTCACCACCAGTAAGGTAGTAAAGCTTAATTTAGACTCCGTTGTGGCTTTCCAAAAAGAAAAGATCTGCAAGCAATGTGTTGAGCTTGTAGGTTGTCCTAAATGCACTACATTGTATACATTAGGCTTAATTAGGAAGTACAAATGATGGCTTTGAGGAATGAGAGAATCCTGGCATATTGCATATTGCTGAAGCCAGACAAGAGGAAAGAGTTGACTCACTTGTTCTGTCACTGAGCTGGGTTTGGTTGGGACATGAACTGTGTCAAATTCATCACCAGTCTGTCTGTGCGTAATCTGTGTAATCAGCTGTTAGTTGAACTCAATGATTCATTGATATTTATTGACATTCACTGTACAGTCTGTATGGCACAGTCTTTTCTAAATATAAGTTCCCACAGTCTGTCATCTTGTACTAGTAGAGCGGATAAAAGCAATATTTTGGGAGAATCGTTCACTTGGTGATACAAGCGTGAAACTTGGTACAGATCATCTTTAGAGGTCATTTATCGATTTTTTTAATCGAGCCACTTGAAAATCAAAGATGGCGGCCATTTTTCAAGATGGCCGACATCTTAGTGGGCAGTTAAGTGATATGATGGTTTATTTGGTGATACAAGCATGAAAATTGGCATGAGCAGTCTCTGTGGGTCACTTGACAATAGGCCACCCACAGCTACTTGAAATGTCAAGATGGCGGCCATTTTTCAAGATGGCCAACACTTTAGTGGAGCAATTAAGTTATATAATGGTTTATTTGGTGATACAAGCATGAACATTGGCATGAGCAGTCTCTGTGGGTCACTTGACAATAGGCCACCCACAGCTACTTGAAATTTCAAGATGGCGGCCATTTTTCAAGATGGCCAACACTTTAGTGGAGCAATTAAGTTATATAATGGTTTATTTGGTGATACAAGCATTACATTTGGCATGAGCAGTCTCTAAGGGTTGCTTGACAAGAAAACACTCCCAGCCACTTTACATTTCTATTTTCAAGATGGCCGCCCCCTGGATCCTCAAAAGATACATTTTCTCATAGAAATGTATGTTTTTTTTTCTTTAAGGACGATTATACGATTATTATTATTATGCTAAAGAACAACTTTTAACACATCACAATATAGTTGTGTTGATTTGTTGATCATAGATAGATTAGATAAGAGTGAATATCTGCACTACCAGGGCACACTGGTGATATATCACTGCTGTTAAACTCAGAGTGGGGTTCAATGTCAGCTAATTGAAAGTTGGTATCCCAAATGCTGTCTAATTTACCCCAAAACAGTTAGATAGCCGCACCTGAATTGACAGGTTGTGCCAGCACGGGAGAGCCGAGCCAAGGTTAATGGGGTTTTAGTTAACCGGATGGTGTACAGATCGCTCAGGATTTAAATGGCATTGGATGAACGATCGAACTAAGTGTAGGGTTAAGGCACGAACTTAGTTGTATCCCATACATCAAAGTGCTTGGTAAAAGGTGGTAAAAGGATAAACCCTCGGCCTCTGCCTATGCTGCAGACATGGCAGAAGCCATCATAACAGTTGTGAAAACTAACTGGGACAGATGTTTAATTTGTCAGCAGGTCACCAAGGAAAAACTCATTCAGCCGAGTTTATTCAACAGAGAGCACGATCGTACTGGTTATGATACCATTGCAAGAAATGTTCCATTATTTCATAAGATCAATGCTCTGCCTATCTTACTTAGTCCAACCCGACTAGATGAAGGTGATGGCATAGAAAGCACATCGACAAGAAACAGAGCAAAATATAATTCAAGCTGTAAACTTAGGTTCAACAACACAGAGCTGGAAAGGGCCCAAAAGAGAGCATCTACATCTGCTGAAGACACTGAAGATACCAAAGATATCCATGTCAAGAGGCCAAGAAGATCTAATGTATGACCGGTCCAGCGATGTCACAACTGTGAACGAGGCCAGGCTTGATCTCTTTGCCAGAAAGCAAAGACAATATGACTTGATCCCACCAACTCAAGCAGCACTCAAAGAGCATGCCAAACATGCTTCTTATGAGGCTGGATACGTGTGGGGACAGGCATTGAAGCGACATCCACAAATGCCGAGCCCATCTGACTGGGGATGGGTGGAACAGGACGAGAAGTGGAAAGTCTTCTGGACTCCACTTCCACCTATTGCGGAGAGTTGTTGGGAGTTGACCAAATGTGGGTGCTCCAAGGCATGTACTGGAAGGTGTAACTGCTTCAGATATGGACTCAGTTTCACATGCCTATGTAGTTGCCCCTGCTAGAACCTATTTGCATGTTTATTTTGCCAGAGTTATTCCCTGTTGTCCTCTGTGTTTTCAAGTGGAGGCCTATGGCTCGGCTTCCCCTCGTCACATCGACGCATCATGTTTTACTTTTTATCTAGTCTATTACTGTGTAATTTTCAGTTGTTACTTTGTAACATTGCTTCCACTGCCTTCCACTGCCATATCTAACAGTGAAGCACATTTTCAGTTTAGTTCCTTAGTATCGTTTGTCATGGTTCCGTGGCTATTGCCATTCAGTATTAGCCATTACTCATAATTTTGGAGCACTGTCCGTTCAGCACCACAACTGTGCTTATCAGCACCACAACTGTGCTAATTTATTCATCTTATTTTTTGTTTCCCCACCCCTTAGTATTTATTTGACACATGTAATGGCTGTTAGTTTAAAAAAAACAATATATATATATATATATATATATATCCTCCCTTGTGACTGTTACCTTGTCGTGGTAAGGGAGCTTGTTTAGGCCTACCTCAGTGAACCCTGAGAGCTATGCCGGTGGGAGGCAACTCCTGACAGGTCTTACCAAACTGGACAGGTCGTGGGCGAGGAGTCAGACAAAACACAGTCAAACAACCTCTCTTGACAGAGCTTTTTGAGGAACCCAATACATTTCTATGAGAAAAGGTATCATTTAAAGATTGACATCTTGAAATTTCAAGTGGCTGTGGGCGGTTTCTTGTCAAATGACCTTTTGAGACGGCTCATGGCAATTTTCATGCTTGTATCACCAACTAAATGATTTCTTAAGCTTAACTAGTCCACTAAGGTGGTGGCCATCTTGAAAAATGGCCGCCATCTTGACATTTCAAGTAGCTGTGGGTGGCTTATTGTCAAGTGACCCACAGAGACTGCTCATGCCAATTTTCATGCTTGTATCACCAAATGAACCATTATATAACTTAAATGCTCCACTAAAGTGTTGGCCATCTTGAAAAATGGCCGCCATCTTGAAATTTCAAGTAGCTGTGGGTGGCCTATTGTCAAGTGACCCACAGAGACTGCTCATGCCAATTTTCATGCTTGTATCACCAAATAAACCATCATATCACTTAACTGCCCACTAAGGTATCGGCCATCTTGAAAAATGGCCGCCATCTTGGATTTTTGAGTGGCTCGATTAAAAAAGTCAAAGAGTTGACCTAAAGGAATGTTCATGCCAATTTTCACGCTTGTATCACAAAGTGAACGATTGTTCCTACTATCCGCTCTACTATACAGAGATGGCAGGAAATCATGTCAGCCCAAAAATGCTCTCACTCGCACACACTATCTTTCCCTTTCCTCTTGACACCCTGATCCCACCATGTCCTCACCCCAGTGACCCCACACTCCAATACTATGACATATTAACAGTTTCAGGACCAGGGTTTCGAGGACCCTAGTTGACACCAATGGAGGACAAGGCAGATGAGCCAAGCAGTGGCCTCTCTGACAACTCGGTGCCATCAGAGCTGCATTATACCGATAGGGTGGCAATCATTTAGGCTATAATCTACTTTTGTTTCGTTTCCACATGCATTCGACATGGTCATTAACTAGGGTCCTAGAAATGGGGTCCTGAAAATGCAGGAACTTGCCACACACATGCACGCATACAAGCACACGCAGTGCTTTTACCTTTCATACCATCACCTGAGTGTTACATTTACGTGTGTCCAAGCTTGCTTGACAGGTTATGACACCCGGAGGCTTAAGACTAGTTTATTTAACAAGGTTAGAAGTGGTGTGCTGATGATGGCAGCTACTTGTTTTCTTTCCACACACATGAAGCCTCTGAAAAACAGAACACGGTATTATACCATTTCACTACTGTTTTAATACTGTGGCTGCATGGTTTCACAGCAAACCATTCACAGCTTTTACTTTCTGATGAACTCTTAGCATCAGCAGCAGTACTGGGAATCGAGCCAGTGTGTGACACAGTGCTGATTCCAAAATGCAGGCTGTACTCATACTTGAAATAAGCTGAGGGATCATTCCACTGCATTTAACCACCCTAGAGCCCATGTCATTCTGCCATTATTACTTGTCATATCAGTGTCACTGTCAAAACAGTGCTACAAGCAGCTGAGATGAGAATAGAACACCCAGTAAACAGGGTATTAAAGGCTAATTGTACAATGAATACAGCACCATAAAAATCCACTGCATTGTCTTTGTCTTTGCAGAATTATAGAATGGCTTAGATAAGTGGCCGTATTAGCATCCTGTCTTATTAGGTGGTGAAACTAACTACAGTAGCCTCTGACCCAGTGGTGAAGAATGGGTGGGGAGACTTATTGCCCTGTACATGCTGTGAATGGATCATATCAGGAGTGATACTGTTGCCAAATGCAGGACTCCACCTGACTACTGTGGCCTGCCAACAGCTTCACGCATGGTTGCACACACATGCATAGACACACATGAGCATGCATGCAACATACATACACCGACCCACCACTAAATTAATATTGCACAATGTGTTTGAATTCTCTCTAGTCTCGTTACATAACTTCTCTTATAAAACATTTAGAGGCAGTAGGTTTCCTCTAATGTTATGTTTGGCTGTGAGAAATGGCCACACCACTCCTCAGTCAAAGGCCAATTGTGCAGGCGCTCTTCGGAGACAGATGTGAAATTCGCAGAGCGCTAAGACCCCATGACCTGTGGTCAAGAGGCTCTACCGACTGAGCTAACTGGACTACTTTAAGATTTTGTTACCGTACTGGCTGTCGACTGAGGAGTATCCCATTAAACTGCTAAGGTGACTATAGGGGCCAGCATGAAACATAGGCTTATTGTTCTCGCCACTGTCATACAAAATCCCATCCTGCCCGGTTAGATAGAGATTACTTGCTCTAAAAGCGTAGTGTTTGATTCTTCTAGTGCCTGAAAACTGCCAGTTTGAGATAAAACATTCATTGTGCATTCAGGGCCATAGTGTGTGACACAGTGTGTAATAAGGGAGATAAGTGAATTATACAGAGCCAGACCGATATATCAGTAATGATTTGACTTTTTGGACAACATTGCTACTATGCAGCCGATGTGTCCCGATTTTTCAATCTGTCGTCCCTATTTTGGGCATTGTCGTTATAGGAGAACATTTTCAAAAACCTTCAAAAATAGCCGATCTAATGTTGCATTGCGATACGTTGAGAGCTTGTAGATCAACTTTTTATTTTGTGTATAGGGCTTATTCTTTGCGTATACATTAAATGTCCTCAAATAGAAGCTTTAATCAAGTCTAAAGTTTTTCACAAATGTATTTATTGTTAGGAAAAAAAATCCCACAAAATATAGATCAAAACATCTGCATCGGTCAGGCTCTAGAATAATGCAGTACAGTATATCTAGATACTGGAGAGTGTTTCTATATATAATATCTTTCTCTGAAATTTAAGCTGTGGTAAACAGAAATTCTCTGCATATTTCCCTCTGCATCCAGAAATGAGCTGCATGGAATGTTTTGTTCTGCTCTGTGCCATGTCAACGAGCCCGGATTGTTGTTCGTTGTGGCTCCAGTGGATCTTGAAATGATTATGACTGACTTGGTGGTGCACTGTAATAACTCTTCTCTCTGTCTCTCTCTGTCTTATGTTCTGTAGTCGCAGCCCAGCCAGGCCACGCCCACAGCAGCAGCTCAGGTCTCCTCCTTGAAGCCTGCACAGTTTGAGGTACGACACGTTCATCTCACATGTTGCATAACCTCTCCTATCCTTCTCTACCCCACCTCCTATTCTCTTCCTACATGTCTCTCTCTCCCCATCTCTCTCGCTCTCTTAAACACATTAACCCCGGCGTCCCTATTTTGGTCACATTATTATTATTTTTTTCTTTTACAAATTTACAAAAACAGCAGATCTACAACTTTGTGAGTGTGGCTATTTTCACTCATTTGTACAGTACAGCATAGTATAGTATAGGGCTGTGGTTTAAACAACCACTTGTCCACCTCCTGTGGTCAGTCAATGTACTGCCATAATAGTCTTTAAGTACTTTTTTCAGTGTGATACCATTTCCAAACTGACGTCCCCTGACCTCCCCTTATCTTATCTGGGTCACATAGGTATTGTTACATCCTTTCCTGTTGTAGCTTAGCGTGCTAAGCATTCTCCATAGTTTCTCAGTCCATAGTTTCTCAGTCCAGTAAGGACATGGTTAGCTGCATCCTCTAAGTTGCAACGCAGAGAAAAGAAAACTTTCCTTTTCCTTCCATTCAAACACTTGAGGAAACACCCAACGTCTCGGTCGGCGGAAAGCAGTTTAACCCCTGCTAGCCTGCAACAATGACCTCGAGTGAAAACACATGGCTTTGTTCTTTTGATGGTTTGTGGATTTTCAAAACAGAAACAGAATTGAACAGACGTCTTCAAGGCATTTGTAAAAATGCTTTCCAACTCCAGTTCTAAGGAGAGTCATTCACAGAGATAATGTATCATGAGTTTTCGTCTCTATTATGTCATGATTCTAAATATTGCTCCTCCACAAAAAACTTTTATACAGACGCCTTAAGGAAGTTAGTATTCACTCAAGTCATTAAACACACAGGCTCAGTAGAAACGACTCGACACATTTGATTCTTAGTGGTAAATAGTTCAAACAGACATAAGGCGTAAAGAAGGTATGATGTGAGGAATTCTTTTTAACTTTTCTGATTAAGTATGTACTGTACTGTATGTAGCAATTAATGTATGTATAAATTGAGCACAATTGCAGGCTAACCCTTGTTCAATGTTGAATTGGTGTCAGATAAGACCACTTACGTATTATTTTCAAACTTTATTGCTCGTAATTAACTTCTATTCAGTAGAGGTCAGTCAGCAGCTTCTGAGCCAAGTGCGCCACAGGGCCAGAAATGTCAAACTGAATAGCAGTGAAAGTAAATAGTTCTGTTGTGCAGCAACTCTTCCAAGCTGCACAGCAAAATCTCCAGTGTTAATTAAACTCTGAGAGTGTTAAAATGGACCCAAATGTAATAACATTGAGGATTTTACTGTTTCCCATTGAAGGTTGATATACTCATATTATGTGTCATTCTTTTCTGAGCTTGTTCATAAACAAGCAAATCCTGTGTGACTCAATGAAAAATCCCCATGAGTTATAATTATCTCTCATTAGAAGCTGACCTTTGTGACACCTCGGCCAACTACTAGTTGCAAAGAGAGGGGCTCCGCAGCGTCACTCACATTTCATCATTATTATGGCAGTGACGACAAAATGTACACACAACATAACTCTCTACTGAGGAGTGTCGTCAATTAACAAGACTAATTACCCTGTGATCATTCTACCCTACACTCTACCCTGCTGTGATCATTCATTCTCTGTCAACTACACACTTGAAGTTAGCTTGGACCGAAGGAGATGAGTGCAGAGATTAGGAATGAGAGAACACTGTTTGACCAAAACAAAAGACTTAAAATGTGTTACAGAAGTTATCGTTACTTGATTAGAAGATGTGATATCATTACTTGATATGTTACAGAAGGCATCATCAGCATCAGGCATGGCTGCAAAGCCTGGGGGGACAACAGGGACCACTGGGAAGGTGACACCTAAAGTAATGCCCGAGGTACACTATATTGTGGGTGCTAAGTGGCTTGTGGGGCTTTTTGGGCTGTTTGGTGTTTGTACACTACAGTAACACTTCATCCTTCATTTGGACACATCACTGTTGGTGTTCACTGGGTTACGTGGCAACTCTTCTTGACTTCACAACCCTTCTTCCATGATGCTTGTTTTCTCCTTCTTTTCATCCCAGTCTTTTGTAAAACATTCCTTCTCTTCTCTGTGGGTTCCTCCGGGGTGCAGACATCCCCACTTCTTGTCTTTTCACAATGGCCGCTGGCTGAGAACCTGCTCTTTCTCAACACGAGGCGGTCGTGCTTGCGGTGAACGCTGCTGTATTTGTACTGTGAGCTGACTGTACATAATATTCATAACATTTTCATAACATGTGTTCAACACGTGCTCCTTGGTTTGTAGACTGCTCTTGTCACTCCTAACACTACAGTCATTGACATGGCATCAGCAGAGGCGAGGGGCAGCACTAAAGATATCCCCAAGGTAACCGTTGACCTTCGTTCGCTTCTTATTCATTAAACCAGGAGTGCTGGTCTGTGCTTCACGATGACCTGAAAGTCTGATTGAAGCTCAACACTCCTGTTCTAACCGGTTTGATCAGTCAGTGGTTTAACCCTTTTAGACCTGTTGTAAGCTATACTGTACGTCTTTATATTTTCAATCCGGGACAGCTATATATAATAGCAACCGTTTTTCAGAAAACTGTGTATTTAGAAGCCGTTTTTAGAATCGGCCTCAGGTCTAAATGGGTTTATATCTGTTGGGGTTGACCACTGGCTGATCAAGGGTCAGACTATCTCTGCCCTGGCCACATAAAACACAGGGCAAACAGTAAATACATACCTGAAACGAATGCAAATGATTGACACCTCTTTATCCTGCTCTACTGTCACCTTGAGCAAGAGTCAACATTTCCTCTTTTACTGTACATATCTTTTGAGAGATATTTTAAATATGCTCCCTCTGCGTTGTGTCAATACTGTATGTTTAGTAATCATTGCATTGTTTGTAGACTGCAGCCGTATCCCAAGTCAAAGCCACAGCTGCAATGCCAGCAGCCCCTGCCACCGGAGCCACCGCTGGCAGCACCGCTTCAACCAAACCCAAAGAGTCTCCCAAAGGCACAGCCAAGGTAGAGTTCTGTCACAGGAGCACCGTTGGAGAGATCTAAAAAAAAAAACTACATTGTCTCCATGTCTCTTCTGCTCAAAACTTCCCGTGCTTTCTTCGGTCTTTGCTCCATTTCTTTCTCCTACCCTCCATCCACTTTGTACCACAGAGGCTGGTGTGAGACTGCATGCTGCTGTCATGCAGAATGATCCTTGCTTTGGGGGGGACGTCATCGCTCTGAATGTGTTGTTGCAGGAGATCTCTTTGGAAGCATGTCTCCGCTTCACACTTTACCTTTTTGTATTTGTTTCTCTACGCTGGAGTTGACTGTTTGGGAAGGAGTGTCTTTACTGTAGCTAGTACTGTGCCCACACTTGCTGTTGTGTGTGCCGCTGTTGCACCGCCTCCCACTCAAACCACAGCTGCCAGGATTCAGGTGTTGTCAGGGAGCAGGAGAGGTGTTTCTCCGCCACATTTCATTGCATGTCTACGTCATCGGCTGTCATCATGTTGGTGGCTTTGGGGATTGCTGAAGGTGGATGCTCAAAGGCTTGCTCACATGGTCCTTTTCCTCCATCATAATGCTAGCTTAATTTGTGACCATGATGAATCCCAAGTTCTGTTTTATACTCGATCTATAATCACCTCAAAATGCATTGCGTTGTAGAGTACCACTGCCACCACAACAATCAAAGCCGATCTTCCCAAAGTCGATCCTGCCAAAGGGACTCCAACCAAAGTGGATACAGCTAAAGGGGCTCGTACCAAAGTGGATCCCGTTAAAGAGGCTCCTACCAAAGTGCCGCCCACTAAAGCGGCTCCTAGTCCTACCAAAGTGGATCCCATTAAAGGGGCCCCTACCAAAGTGGATCCCGCCAAAGAGACTCCTACCAAAGTGGATCGCACTAAAGGGGCTCCTACCAAAGTCGATCCCACTAAAGTTACAAAGTCTGCCTCAGCTGCTGCAACCGCAAGTGTTTCTGTAAAGGGACAGGGAAAGGCAGAGGAGACTAAACCTTCACAGAGCAAGGTAGTTAAAACCTCTGTCAATGGTGATGTACATTTGTCTGGTACTCCTGATACTGTAAGTCAAGTGCACCGTCAGCACTGTGTTTGCTCTCTACTGTATGTAATAATGCACAATAGACAGTGTTGTGCAATAGGCAGTATTAACATTGGAGCAAAAGTGTCTAGAACAGGGGTCCCCAACAGAGTTACTACAGGGGGGCCGCCAAATCTTTATGTGATAGGAATGTTTTTTTTTTTTTTACATTAACCACTAGCATCCGTTTTCTGGGGGGAACATTAGCCAAAAATAGCAGATCTACAAGCATTGTGAGCTTTTATATCAGCTATTTTCAGCAAAGAGGTTTGGTGTATGGAGAAAAAGTACAGAGCCATTAACATGAATCCAACATATGAATAGAAAAGACACAAAGAAAAAAACATGAACTTACACAACACTGACAGAAACAAGTCTATGAAGCTATCCATAAAATCTATGAAAAAGTTTAATCTGCAACTCAATTTTATACAATATGTAGTGGGGGTCCCTGCTTCATCTCTCAAGCAAAAGTTTAAAATAATGGCGTTATTGATTTGGAGTCATATCGCCCTAGTATGCTGACTCTCCTGGTCTGGCTTGCAGGTGCAGGTCGAGGTTGCTCCCCCAGCGGTGGCCAAGGCAGCCAAAGAGGTACAGTAAGATTCACCACACCCATCACAATATGCTTTGAAAAGCATGGTAGTGTGAGTGTCTGTGTGTGTGACTACAGCATGCTGAGATGTGTTGCATGTATTTTACAGGCACCCTCTGAGGACCCCTTTGATGCCCTGGCCAGCAGCTTATCACCCTCACAACCTCTCATCCCCCCACAGCCTGTATACACTGGGCCAGAGGTCACAGAGGTCAGTGTGTGCGTATGTGCGTGCATGCATGCTTGAGTGTGTGTGTGTGTGTGTGTGTGTGTGTGTGCCAGCCTGCATTTGTGTGGCGTAATATGAAGTGTGTTTTGTGTGCGCGCTCTTGAGTCGAGTTGATATATGATAGATTACATTAAAGCTGTAATCCGGAACTTATTTTAATGAATAAAAAGTTATTTTAACCCATCTGTATGGTAGAGTATATTAAGACAACTAGTAGATCTGCAGTGGTTGGTGGTGGTCTCCCTCTTCCACTGGTTAAATATAGACCCTGGGTAGGATTGACAACTAGCGCTAGCACTGAAGCTCATAGCAAAATATCTCCCCTGACCAAGTGGGATGCCATATTGGAAGAGCGGTAGAAATTGGGTCTCTCGTGCAGGAGACCCGGGTTTGAACCCCAGGGAGGGAGGACATGGAAATTATGGCTTGAGGATTTAAATCACTTTAACGCTGATGTCCTTATTTTAGGCATGTCATTATAGGCAAAACATTTAAGACATGTTCAAAACATTCGTAAAAAATAACAGATACCAAGCTCACAACGCGTTGCTACAGTACGCAACGCATTGTGAGCTTGTAAATCGGCGTATTTTTCGCTATTCCTTTATTATGAATTGGTCTTAATTGGTTAACCACTTAAACCCCATATGGTTGAATGGAGTCCCTCAGGGCTCTATACTAGCGTATTTTCTGTTATTGTGGGAAAGGCCTTCGCAGAAAATAGCCTATCGACAAGGTCACAACGCGTCGAAGCGTGTTGTGAGCTTGTCGATCTGCTATTTTCTGTGTGTCGGTTAAAGTGGTTAAACTCTGACATGCATCAGGTGTGTAATGGTGTGCATTGCATGTGTGTGTGACAGCATGGCATCAACTGCATGGAGGGCGTTCTCTGTGGAGAGAGAGATGACACTCTCCCGCCAGGCTACAGGTTTGAAGACATGGTCAGTCACCACTATTTCACCCTAAATCCCTCTCTCTCTCTCTCTCTTCCTCTGCCTCTTCCTATCTGTGTGTGGAATGTCTTGAACTGGGTTCATATTTATACCATTTATACCAGGTTCTCAAAGTGGGGTCCGGGGACCCCCAGGGGTCCTTGAGGGGGTTCCAGGAGGTCCCCAGCCAAGTGTGTTAATATAGCATCAAAATGTCAGTTTAACTGCTTTAACCCTTTATCTATCAGCTCTTTGAAAATAGCAGATATCAGCTCTTTGAAAATAGCAGATCTACAAGCTCGAGCTTGTATGTCTGCTACTTTTGAATATCCAAAGTATACAATAATGGTTAAAGTGGTTAAAATTATTTTTACGCTATATTAACTTATTTAGCTGGGGACCCCCTGGTACCCCGCCAAGGACTCCTGGGGGTCCCCGGACCCCACTTTGAGAACCACTGCTGTAGGCAGATGAAAACAAAGGGCAGTATAATACCACTTGTTGTGTCAAACAGTGTACTGTGAGCATTGCCAGGTCTACACATGAAAAACTATTCACAAATGAAGCTGTTAGGCTAATGGAACTTCTGAGTGACCAATGGAACTATAGTAGCCAATAGCCATAGTTAATTTCAAGCCCCTTTGACTCTTTGTGCTAGTATACTAGCCTGGTAAACCCTCCCTCCGGAAATCTAATTTCCATTTGATTCCAGGAGTGAGTCTGGCCTGATGGCTTGTATGGGCGTTTCTAGCGCATTACCAAAAAAACTAGCCTATCAGCGTCGTCGCACATCGTTCTGTGATTGACAGCGACAGTTGGCCAATCAGGTGGCGAGTTCGAGTGAGCCCGAATGGCACAGAGTGCAGCCTGAATGCAGCCGACAAAACACGAAAGGCAGCCATCTTTTCTGTCCACTATTTTCTCCGCTGTTTTTTTACTTAAAAAAGCTCTCAAACTTCTATTTTGAGGCACGGAATTTACTTATAAGATATCGTTTGGATAGAATTTAGTTGTTTAACTTCATATATGTGGTCAATTAATCATGACAGAGCCTATTTAAAAATAAAAATTTAGAGAACCGGTAGGGGCGGGCAGTGACACGCATGTATCCGAATAAGGCAACCCATTTTGGGCATGGCCGTCTCAAAAGTCCCGTCACATTAGTCTGGTGAACTGCTGATTGGCTGAAGGGGAAAAACGATCATTGGCTGAAGGGGTTGTCAGTCAACGGTATTACTCCCGCCCAACTCCAGCCCATAGAGACACACGGGGACTACAAATTTCACGCCCACTTTTGAGACAGCGCCGCTACTCGAGGTCCGTTAGAACGATGAACTGCAGCTGCCAATGCATTCCCTATGAGAGGATATGAAAGTTAGCCTACTTTTAAAATTATCCTGCATTAACTGAAGACGATATTGATTTAAATAAAAATATGTTTCCAAATGTATGGAGTGTCTTTGTCAACATATCTTCTTGTTTTCTTAATAGTTGATGTGTTTCACATTTAATTTGCCACTTTAACGAGTTACCCATAATGCTAACACAGCAGAGGGTAGACAGCAGACGGGCATTTCAGTGACATCACTGTCTTTATGTCTTTTATTGAAAACGGCCACTTTCGCCAGTTTTCTGGGTATTGAAAACCTCAAGGGATGCGTCCGTGACGTATATACCATGCGATATAGATCTCCGATGCTAGCGGTTTTGACATACTGATGGAGTATATTATAGTATATTGTGGGTAGTATATCGAGATGAAAGATATGGGACATTAAAAAGGACAAATTAAACAAATGGGACAGATTATTAGAACACAAAAAAAATCGCTACAGCCTCAGTAGTTAACCAGTGAAATGACGGTATTTTACAATGCCTCTCATAGAGATTGCATTGAGAGCTGCAGTTCATCGTTCTAACGGACCCCGAGTGTCAAAAGTGGGCGTGGATTTGTAGGCCTTCCGCTTCCGGCCGTGTGTCTCTATATTGCAGAATGGGCGATCAGGCCAGACTCACTCCTGGAATCAAATGGAAATGAGATTTCCGGAGGGAGGGTTTACCAGGCTACTAGTATACTACCTGAATCTTCAATTTGTTCAACTGTTTGATGAAAATAATGAGAATTTATGATTTACTGTGGCAGAATTAAGATGTGGTGCTGTAGTAACCTTGGCTCACAGTAAGGCTTATAATAATACAGTTGAAAGTTGTATGAATGAAGGTTATATGTATTAGGGTTGCAATACAGTACATTACGTTTAATGCCAATGCCCTATATTTAAGTATATTTAGTTTTAAATGATAACTATGATAACTCTGCTAACTTGTGTATTCACTCTCAGTATTGCTTTGTATTTTCTAGCCACCAGCTCAGCCAGATGTCAAACCAAAGGATGAGCCTGTAAGTGACGTTCATCATACAGAAAACACACACACACACACACACACACACACACACACACACACACACACACACACACACACACACACACACACACACACACACACACACACACACACACAAACACGGCAGACATACCATTTCTACAGTATGATCCTATGATCTTCTGGTTCCTCTAGAGTCTGGAATGTTGCATTGCATTGTGGGGTGTTGGCTCAGCAAATAAAAAAAGAGGACCCACCTTGAACCCATTTGCTTTTGTTCTGCCCAACCCGATTGCACACTTAACCGTACACATTCACACAGGCAGTCCCAACCGCTTGCACAGTGGTGGGAGAGGTACAACAATTTTGCTCTCAAGTCAAAGTAGTAACGTCACAGTGTAAAAATACTTTCTTACAAGTAAAAGTCCTGTATTCAAAATGTTACTTGAGTCAAAGTACACAAGTATTAGCATAAAATGTAGCAAAAGTAGTTTAAAAATAGGGCTTAAGTGGTCATGATGAATAAGTATAGTCCAATAACATAATATGATTCTGAAGTGAGCATTCTACATAATCTACAAGCTCACAATGCGTTGTGAGCGTGTAAATCTGCTATTTTCAAGATTTTAGATGAGTAATATGATCAATTATTAATAATCTAAATCTGCAAAGTAGCTCGTAACTAGCGCTGCAAAATAAATGTAGTGGAGCTGAATGGTTAGAGAGCCCGCCTGGGAAGGCAAAGGTGCCAGGTTTGATTCCAGCCCTCAACAATGTGTCCAAAACTGTCAACCTGAGCAAGACCTAACTGCTCCCCGAGCGCTTCACACCGACGGCTGCTCACTGCTCCTAGAATGGATAAAATGCAGAGGATAGAATTCACGTATGTGCAAAAATATACAGTGATAAAAGAAACACCCCAAGGAGTGGGGACCAAATTGTTATATTATTATATAGTACAATATTTGCCTCTGAGATGTAATGGAGTAGAATTATAAAGTATTGCAATAAAATTACAATACTCAAGTGAAGTAAAAGTACCTCAGAAGTGCACAGTACTTGGGTAAATGCACTTAGCTACTTTCCACCACTGCTGCCCCACCCACAAATGCAGGCTACATGATCCTCCCATCATACTCCCACTATTTACATTACACTGTACTGCACACACACCCATTCTGATCTGACTGGAGGCTACGCCTACTTTGTCTTATTATCTCTGTATCAGTACTTGTTGCCTATTCAGATACATGTTACATGCCACTTATGTAATACAGATGTTATCTTGTTCACATATCGTTGCTGTCGGGCAGAAATCTCCTATCTCCACATTTTAACTTACCGTGTGTAAATTAATGCCATACTTGATCATACTACAGCGTCACATAAAAGCATTACAAGTAGTAGATCCATGTTTTGAGCTTGTAGATCTGCTACTTTTGCTGCTTTTGAATTTGAATCCTGAAAAGTAACAGTTTTGGACATATGAGGTTTCCACCCAACATATATGCTATGTATGTAATTTAGATGTATGCTGTTTGCTTGTATGCAATAGATAGCATGTTGTCTAGATAGATGCTAGTTGTAGTTTTGATGTTTACTTGCTATCCTACAGTAGTTTGTCTGCATAAATGCCTACTTTGTAAATGTAATCTGTATGTTTCTTTGCTTCTTTGCTTCTTTGTACTGTATGTGACAGTTTCTAGTGTGAGTTCTCAAGTAGCAACATCAAAGCGATATGATACGTCGAATGTTTTCATTCAGTCGAGTTTAGTTGTGATTTAGGTTCTGTGGAATGCAATGGGTGTGTCTGTGTTTTTCCCCTTCCTTCACTGTTGCTACATACAGTATGTCTGCTTTGGATTATTTAGGCCTTTCCTGTATGTCTGACTTGGTGTAATGTGCCCTCTAGTGGATTACATGGCATTTTTATCGGGTCGGTTTGCCCTGCTTTTGTGACTTAGGATATGTTTTACACAGTTTAATTTCTGGTTATTTATATTGTTTGTTTGTCATTCTCAGAAGCCAATGAGCACAGATGAGGCCATGGATTCTCTGTCATTTGGTTTTGGTCCAGCTCCACCCCAGAAAGAAAAGGTTGGAGAGTCTCCAAACCTTTGATTAGAAGTTAAAGTTAGAATGTAACACTTAGCTCATGAGTCATGACAACACTACCAAGGCATCTCTACAAATCTGTTTTGCTGTGTGTCTTTTACCCTATGTTGACAAGAGGATCATAATGATAATGTATAATTAAATTTGAATATACAATATGGTTGTCTGTCATTTCAAGTGAAAAAAGTGTTGACTGTACTTAACTGAAAATACATGTAGGTCGTTTTTGGATCAAAGTATAAATTATACTTAACTTGTATGTCATTTCTTATTTTTCCTGGTATCTTTAGAAAATGGAGAGCGCCTCATCTGCTGGCTTCTCGAACTTTGCACCACCTCCGTACAAGGTACAGTAAACATCTGGACCTAACTAATCATGCGAACTCTTTCCAAAGTTGACAGCTGTGTGTAGCGTGCCGTGGAATGCATGGAATGCATGGTAGAATGCATGGATATAGGGTGAACTCAGGCGATCTGGGACATCAGATAATGAAGAACAACTAGTATTGCCCTTAACGAGTATGTCAATAATCAAATCAAATTTATTTATAAAGCACATTTAGAAACAACTCTTGTTGTACCAAAGTGCTGTACAGAACAATACACAGCACAACAATAATGCTGTAATGACTTATTCATATGATAACATGATAAATTATTAAAATCACACGACTTGTGGTAGACTTTGGATAAGCTTTAGTGGTTGATTTAATCCTGCTACTACTGACAAAACACAGTGGTCTTGTGGTTAGAGTGTCCGCCCAGAGATTGGGAGTTCGGGGTTCAATCCCCCGCCCGGGTCGTACCAAACAAAAACTATAAAAATGGGACCCAATGCCTCCTTGCTTGGCACTCGGCATCAAGGGTTGGATTGGGCGTAAGTCCCTGTGACATACTAGCGTCATGTCTAGGGGGTGTACTTGCACATCATGGCTGTGGGACTTACTTACTTGCTACACTGTCAGGAGACCACAAGGAGAGGTAAATGTATTTTCCCATCTCTTTTGTTCATATGTCTTACTGTACCACGTGCTGTTTACATTTCTGACTAATAAAGTATTCAATCAATCAATCAATCAATCAATCAAAATACACATCTCGCAGCACGAGTTGAGCTGCGATTGATACTTACAGAGGGGGGGTCCCAAAATTATTTTTTGGGGGGGGGGGTCAACAGATGATTTGCTTAATGTGCATGTCGTTTTCTCATTCAACAGTAAACAATCCAACATACAGTATAAGTGTATACAGTACAGGGTATATCTGCACATTTAAGGGCTTTTAAGACCTCTAAAATGAAAATAATAAAACAAAATTAATCAACAAACTATATTATAAAAAAAGAGTCAAACATTGGCCAGGTTGTCAAATATTACCTAAGAAAGTGGCAACATTTTTGGAATATAGCCGATGCTCTCAATGCCTCATTGCGAGCATGTAGATCGGCTATTTTTACAATATTTATCTGTGGAACCGAGTCAAACAAAATGCCTCCTACAATTCCTGAAGTGCTTTTCAGGGTGGGGGGTCCCCAGTTCAAATATGCTTATTTTGTGTTGCAGCCTGAAAGGTTTGGGAACACCTGTTCTAGACAGCTAGGCCCATGTTGGCACTACGTGTTAAAGGTCATGTGTCATCTTTCTCTCCTGCGTGTGCTCCAGAAACCTGAAGGCCCTGCGGTGGTGAGTCCTGTGAAGCCTCCCGCTGACAAGAAAGCCAAGGTGGATAAAGCTGCTGACGACTTCTGTCTCATGTCTGGACTGGAAGCCCCTGTGGATACCAAGCCCAAGACAGACGAGGTGAGACAGGAGATAGAGCTAGATAATATGTCACTTCATGGTTTATACATAATCACAAAACACATTTTTACTCCTGTACTTTGACACTAGTATACCAGCTAGTCCCGTATTGAAACCAGATGGTTTATTACTGTCTCTTGTTGTCACCTCAGGGTACTTCTATGTCTCTGGATGCCCTCAGCGCTCTTGGGGACTCACTGGGAGCCCCAGAACCAACACCTGAACCCCCTAAACTCAGACCCGAGGACATAATCTCGGTATGCAACACCCTTTATTGACCCTGCATTAGCTTGGTTCACCTTCGATTTTAATCTGCACAACAATATTTAACCTCACATACTGTGGCATGTTTTTCTTGGGCTGTCTTTGGAACACCCTGACATCTAAAATTAGGGTTCGACCTGTACTTTGGGGTGATGAACCTGTTCATGGACTTTAGGAAGGCAAAGTTAACTTGTCCATTTGACTTTTTGCTTATAATTGCATACTATTGTTAATTGTTGTGATATGTGTGTGTCGGTGAACAGGAAGGGAAAGTGGAATCAGAGAGGGGTGTTCGTGTTGGAGAGAGGGATGACACTCTCCCTCCAGAATACAGGTTTACAGAGGACAATCTCAAAGACCTGCCCGCTCCCAAACCTGAGGTGAGACACCTTAAGTGACAGACCATTTTCAGTTAGATATACAACTGTCAGTCAGATTTTAATGTCTCACCTGACACATGCTGTAACAAGTCTAAAAACATAGATTGAGAGCACTTAAGTTGTGTAGCACTAGCTTATGATATGGCCTTTCGAATGATGCTCTACAACAGCTGTTCTAATTTCCAGAGTTGCTTAGCAACACTTATAAACAGAGCAGCATTCGAATTCTCTTCAAACCTTAATATCTCAGTGTTCAATTCACAATATGAAGTTACAGTACAAGTACTGTATAAAAAGCACAATAACTACTATGCTATGCTGAATAAACACACAGCTTTGATGGTCTTACCCATCATAACATACTCCACCTCATAAACTATTGCTGAAATGATGTGATATGATATACATGTACTGTATATACGTACTAACAGAAGTGCCTATCTTATCCCTTGCTTGCCCAGCCCTCCATGGGTGCCGGTGAGGCCCTGGACTTCCTGTCTGGAGGCTTCATGTCCCCCTCAGTAGCACCTGCTGCCCCCCCATCAGCCCTTCCCCCTACACAGGTGATTATTAACCATCACTGAATCCTCTCATGAAGATCTGTCAATTATGAATGTGTCAGGAATACTTTTAATTATATGATGAATAGTAAATAGTATAACTATGGCCAAAACTACGATTTTACAGCAAGTCCCCGGTTTGATTTCCGGCCAATTACTGTCTCACTCCACTTTCAATTATCAATAAAGGCTTAGAAATAGAAATAATACGCCCCAAATAAGTGTACAACATTAAATCACACATGTAGCTACTTTTTGTATTGGATATTGCACAGAATGTCCTCTGAATGGACTGAGTTAATCTTTTATTCTGCGTACATTTGCTTTTATTGTGCTGCCCTCTTGGGCCCTCATAAATATCAACACGCAGGCACGCCTGCACGATGACAGAGTTAACAGTCACAAACCTGCGTATCGTCTCTGTCGGGTGGGAACCTCATATGTCCAAAACAGTTACTTTTCAGGATTCAAATTCAGAAACGGCAAAAGTAGCAAATCGACAAGCTCTGATCTGCTACTTTTGTGTGACGCTGTGTAGTATGTTCATTTACAAAAAAACACAAAAAGTTAGAAAATGGAGATAGCGGTGATATCATGAAACCTGATGTGTTTATAACGTGTCCTTCTCCCCAGCCCTCTATGGACACTGGTGAGGCTCTGGACCTCCTGTCTGGAGACTTCATGATGTCTTCGTCTGCTCCTGCTGTCAAGGCTGTCACCCCCTCAGCACCTCCCCCTACACAGGTGATTATTAACCATCACTGAATCCTCTCATGAAGATCTGTCAATTATGAATGTGTCAGGAATACTTTTAATGATATGATGAAAAGTAAGTACGTAATAAATGAATACACTTACAGTACGTATTAATCTTATACTTTACTGCATTGTTACTGTTTTATTTCCCATCTGGCTGTGTTTTTTTTTTATTGATTGATTGATTGAATATTTTTATTAGTCAAAAAGTCTAAACAGAACAGGGTACAGTACAGTACAACATTTATTTAGGCTAAAAGGACACCACAAAAAACTCCTAGGGACTTGTTTCCTTTGTGGTCCTATGCATTCAATTCATCAACAGAGCATAGAATATTAACACATTAATAGATGTCATCAACAAATACAAATAGCTATATTTACAGAGGAGAAAAATAAAAAGGGCAGCAGTTTACTGCATTGTTTACTGCACCCCTCATTTCAATGGGAATCTCCACTTGTAGTTTTGCCAGTTTACAAAGAATCCAGTGATTCACATCACCCTGACATCATTAAATGGATGATGTCAGGGCATTCCACATTGTGGTGGCAGAGTAATAATCTATAAATAATGTGATCTATCACTGAAAACTGTTTGTGTTTCCTAGGCCAAGGTAGAGGATTTGTCAGCTCTGGATTTACTGGCTGGAGATTTCGTGGCTCCATCTAAGTCCTCTTCTGTCCAGGCTCCCATGCCTCCTCCAACCAAGAAGACTCCAGAGGTAACAGAAGACTGAAGTTCTGTTTGAATATTTGTGCTTAACAAGGTGTGGAAATGTGCAACTCTATAGGAGTTTCTCTTACTCTGTAGAGCAAGGGTTCCCAAACTTTTCAAACCGCGACCCCCCAAAATAATCATATTTGAAATGGGGACCCCCCACCCTTACACGCACTTGGAACGCCTGGCACCTTCACAGTGTTTGCCTCTTTCTTGCGTAATATTTGACAATTAAAAAGGTCTTAGAAGTCATTCAATTGTCACATTAGAAATGTGCAGACTACAGATACCCAGATATACTGTATACTGTATGTTGGTTTGTTTACTGTTGAGTGAGAAAACAATGTTGCACAATAAGCTAATCATCTGGGGACCCCCCAAAATAATTTGGGGACCCCCAGTCTGGGAACCACTGCTGTAGAGGAACGTGAAAATAATTGGAATCATTACAGAATGTCGGGTCATTTTTACTCTCTCAGTGTTAAATTGACACAGGATTTTACTATTTGGTGTTCATTACAGACTGGTCTCAGAATGTGTTTTTTGAGTGTCTGCTCTTTTCTGTTTCTGTAGAAAACAGTTTGTCCGGTACCGCCAACTGCCCTTGCCAAACCCACTACTGATGAGGTAACTCACACACCTTGTCTGCACTTACGGTTGAGCCCTGTTTTTAAGGCTTTAAAATGCTACAGTATATTACAAATTATTCCCTCTCACCTCAGGATGCTTCTATGTCTCTGGATGCCCTCAGCGCGCTTGGTGACACACTGGCAGCTCCCGAACCAGCACCTGAACTCCCTAAACTCAGACCCGAGGACATAGTCTCGGTATGGAACACAAACACTGTCATGCTGTCACGTCGCTTAAAATCCTGAGTGCCATTTTTACGCTCTCAGTATTAAACTAACACTTTTACTGTGTACCTGGCACAAAATGTACAATACGTCATGGTCCATTTGTCTTTTTATTTATAATGTGTGTATGTGTGTGTGTGTGTGTGTATGTGTGTGACTGCGAGCAGGAGGGGAAAGTGGATTCAGAGAAGGGTGTTCTTGTTGGAGAGAGGGAGGACACCCTCCCTCCAGAGTACAGGTTTACAGGAGACAAACTGAAAGACCTGCCTGCTCTACAGCCTGAGGTGAGACTGTCACAAATTATCATTACTTAATCACCTGTTCACAATTATTTGATAACCGCAATTATTTATGCATAATCGTCAGAATCTGTATACGTTTGTTGAAAAATAGCAACAATAGCTGATCTACAAGCTCACAATCTGCTATTTACCACAATTTTGTATTTATTTCCGTAAAGTATAAAATTATTAAATGCATGGCCTGTTTTGGCCATAGTATAACACCGCGATTTTACAGCAAGTCCCCGGTTAGATTTCCGGCCAATTACTGTCTCACTCCACTTTCAATTATCAATAAAGGCTTAGAAATAAGAAATAATACGCCCCAAATAAGTGTACAACATTAAATCACACATGTAGCTACTTTTTGTATTGGATATTGAACAGAACGTCCTCTGAATGGACTGAGTTCATCTTTTATTCTGCGTGCATTTGCTTTTATTGTGCTGCCCTCTTGGGCCCTCATAAATATCAACACGCAGGCACGCCTGCACGATGACAGAGTTAACAGTCACAAACCTGCATATCGTCTCTGTCGGGTGGAAACCTCATGTCCAAAACAGTTACTTTTCAGGATTCAAATTCAGAAACGGCAAAAGCAGCAAATCGACAAGCTCTGATCTGCTACTTTTGTGTGATGCTGTGTAGTATGTTCATTTACAAAAAAAACACAAAAAGTTAGAATATGGAGATAGCGATGATATCATGAAACCTGATGTGTTTATAACGTGTCCTTCTCCCCAGCCCTCTATGGACACTGGTGAGGCTCTGGACCTCCTGTCTGGAGACTTCATGATGTCTTCGTCTGCTCCTGCTGTCAAGGCTGTCACCCCCTCAGCACCTCCAGCACAGGTCAGAGGTCACAGATCATATAATGTGGTGGATAGACATGTCATTGATGGCATCTCTGTCGGGTGGAAACCTCATATCTCCAAAACTGTTACTTTTCAGGATTCAAATTCCAAATGCATCAAAAGTAGCAGATCTGCAAGCTCGAAACGTGGCGTGAGCTAGTAGATCTGCTACTTGATGCTTCTGTGCGACGCTGTGGTATGATCAAGTAGGGCGTTAGTTTACGAAAAAAACACAGAAAATTAGAACATGGAGATAAGAGGTTTTCAACCTTTTCCATGCCAAGGACCCCTAAATTGATAAAATTTGGCTGCGGACCCCCATCTGAAAATGTTTTGTGCCAGGGACCCCCAGAAGCAAAGATTTTAGTTAAAAATGTTCGCTTTAAAAAATACATATATTCAAAGATATGCACACATTTTCTAGATTAAAAAAATAGCAGATCTACAAGCTCATAGTGCCGCGCTATGAGCTTGTATATCGGCTATTTTTGAATAGCCAAAGCTAAGTGGTTAAAATGATTGTGACGCGATGTTAACTAATTTAGCTGGAACACCCCCCCAAGGACCACTGGTGGTCCCTGGACCACTGGTTGAGAACCACTGGACTAGATTGATGATCCTCACTCATTGCTGTGCTCTGTTTACTGTGCTCTTCAGCTCTGTGCTGACTCAGCGTTGGATGCCTTGGCAGGAGACTTCGTGGCCCCGCCTACTGTTGCTCCTGCGGTCAAGTCTGCTGTCAGTCACCCCACAGAAACGTCCCGCCAGGTTTGATTGATCGCATAGTATACTTTATTAACAGTTTACAAAAAGTACAGAGGTACAGTTATACAATAATGCTAAAACGGATAACACACACACACACACACACACACACACACACACACACACACACACACACACACACACACACACACACACACACACACACACACACACACACACACACACACACACACACAAAAACGGAATCCTTTGCAACTACGTATGTGGACCGTCTGCAATCTTACAGTTACTGTACACCAAGACTAATGTTTGTGTGTGTGCGTGTGAATGTTTGCGTGTGGATGCTTGTGCTCTCAGCTGTCATCGGGAACCACAAACGCCCTAGACGCCCTGTCAGACACCCTGATGGACACCACACCCGCCCCAGAGCCCGTCGCCCCCGTGCCCACCAAAGACATGGTCGAGGTAACCGACTGCTTTGGAAAAGGAGAATGTCTGTAAAGATCAAAGGAAAAGCAGAGATTTGATGCTTTTTTTTGCCTGGCAGGTCATAAAAAGGCTCCGGCACTCTTTGATTGTCTTGTGTCTTTATTCTGTGTCTGGTTTATTGCAGGAGAAGAAAGCCATGGAAGAGAGGCTGATCAAGATGGGAGAGAGAGATGACAGTCTGCCCGCAGAGTATCGACCCACCGAGGAAGACCGCAAGGTAGACATCTACTGTACCTCATTAGATTACAGCATGTTCTACTGTGGTAAATCAGGTACAGTACAGTATGTACTGACCTCTTTTCAGTGAATTTGGATGTTGAATATACCCTCCCCAGTCCAACAGGTCTTTTACCATTTGCATTTGCAGGCGGCGGCAGAAGCCAAGGCCAAGGCAGATGCCACTCCCAAGCAGGTGAGAACCTCCCACAGACAGAAAGAGCAGTGGACTGACCTTAAACATGCTTATTAGTGTTAGTTTACTAACATGGGTCTCCGCGTCTCTCCAGCTCTTTAGTAAACAGAAAATGTTTTTTCAGGTCAGGATACCTCTGTGATCCAATCAGGAGAGAGAACTCAAACAGGAGACAGGATAAACACGTGAAATTGGAAGTGATGACAAAAAAGAAATGAGCAGATGAAATGTGAACTGGAATACTATCAAATTGAAACTGATAAATGGGTACTCCTTTCTGATGGGTTGAAATTGGCAACCCACCTGAAAAGTCATTTTCAGTTTATTATTGAGCTGGAGAGACGGGGAGACCCCTGTTACTGAACAAACACTATCACAATGATTACTCTCAGAATATAAGAGCTTTAACCTTTTAACAAAATACTTTTTTTTTTCAACCAAAAATATAACTTATTTTGTTTTACTTGAAAAATAAAGAGGCAACATGGCGATAAGGACGCGTTTTGGCTCTGATCCTTCATCAGCCAATGTAAGAGATGTTTCATCCAGCGTCTTTGTCTTTCTGTGTTGAAGTCAATGAGTGATGCAGATGCGTTGGACCTGCTGTCGGGTGACTTCTCTGCTAAACCTGCAGCACCAGCACCAGCCTCATCATGTGCTGCAGCCACTCCAGACCTGATCCCTCCTGTACTGGACCAGGAACCCTTGAAGGTATAAGAGCATTTAGCTAAACGTTAATTTAGCTAACGTTATCAGCTTTTTCCTTAAACTCTTATGTAAATTACTCTAAATTCTCATATGGGAAGGTTTATTTCAGAATTTCATATTTGGCCAAGGTACTGGTGAAATAGTAGAAAAACTTGTTTTAATCAGCATTATGTGTATTCCACTGGAAGCTTGTTAGTATGTTGTTTGCTTAAGTAAATGAATGGTATCAGCTCGCCAGTATCTGGTTAACTGATAAAAAATATATATATTGGCTAGCTGATATGTATTCCCACCCAGTAATCATAATGCTTATTATATAGATTACAGTGCTGATTATAAAAGGGTTTTCAACTATTTGAGTACCTTGGGAAGTGTGATATCAAACCCAAATACACTCCAGATTTGACTCTGTACCTTTTACAAAGTTGGTCCCTTAACTGTAGTACCTACTGCACCCACACATGAATACAGCATAAATTCATAATCATCTTGGGTTCTGAACATGTTTTTCCAAAACAAAAAAAAACAAAAAAATCTAGATTTATTTTTTTCATTGGACGTCTTAGACGTTCTGTGGCACTCAGGGCTTATATTAGCGGACGTCTTAGACGTCCAGTGGCACTGAATGAGTTAATAGATACAGTAAATGTTACATGTTTGTTAAGTTATGATTTTTTTCCCCCTCTCTCAGCCAATGTCGGGTCCACTTCTGGATTCGCTGTCAGACACCCTGGTCCCCAACGTCCCAGAGTTCAAATCTAAGGGAGACAAACCAAAGGTACAAGGAGAACCTGATGAGACTGTGATCTTAGGGTGCGTTCGGAAATGCGCACTCGCCTATTAGTTTTGTATTGGCCAGTGCTATATTTCCGAACGCACCCTCAGTCTGGGTAAAAGAGACTGATCATCCACACTGTGATTTTCATAATGTCACAGTGCCCTCTATCGTTGTAAAGATGTACTGCAAAGATCAGTCTCTTAGTCACTTAAACCCTGTTTTATACTACTATGCTTGAAAAAAAAAACCGGATCTACAAGCTCACAATGCCTTTTCTGAACATTTTGAGAACTTTCGCCTATAGTGGCATGCCCAAATAGGGGCACCAGGTTGAAAGCAGTTCAAATGTGTCCCAAGTTCCAACTTGTGTTTACACTGAAGTTGTCCCACTTTGTTCCAGGGAAAGGGCAAGTCAAGGTCAAAATCAAAAGTAAGCAAATGACCTGCTGCTGCATGAAAGCTTCAATCCAAGTGGATATGCAATATTATGAGCAAATTAATCTGTTTGCTTATTATTTAGCATATATATATAAAAGAGAACAATATAATAATAATGCTGATGATAATAATAATGATAATAATAATGATAATAATATTAATAATAATTGGATGGCTGTACTCAAGGAGCATGCTCGCCTCTTCATGGGATTTCTTTCTTGCTTCCGCTTATCATTTGTTTTGCCTAAATCCTGCTGTGTACGTCACTTATGTCTGATCTATGTCTGTTCCATGTTATCTAAGTCATCACTACAACTGCGCTCTGTGTCTTCCCTTCTGGTCTTGTTTGACCTTTGCCCTGGTGTTTCAGAAACAACATGCAGAGGATCCATCTGCTGTTGACCAGCTCTCTGGTCAGCTCAGTACAGATGTGGTGTCCACATCTACAAAGAAGGGAGGACACAGCTAGACCTCTAGGTAAGTACTGGTTTAATTCAAATAAATGTCTCAATCTCTGATTGAACAGAAGACCAACATGTTGCGATCAGTGGACATTCACACATTAAATGAAAATAAATGCCAGGTTGTTTTTGGCATTTCCTGCATGCTGCAGGGCATGAACCACCACATTTGCTACGTATTCCAGGAGCCACATGTAGTTTATGAATTACCTCAAATTGTGTTTCATGTGGTTTGTCTGATCTAGTTAATGTTAATTAAGTGCTTTATGTCAAGTCTGGTCACCCGGGTGAACAAGTATTTTTCCCATCTTTATTTACTATCCATTGTAGTGTTATCATTCAAAAGCAACTGGTCATATATATATATATATATATATATATATATATATATATATATATATATATATATATATATATATATATAATGTATTTTATAATGTAGCCTATATAATGTATTTCTGCGTAGATACAGCAGTGTCGCATTGTAGCTGTATTATTCATTAACCTTATTTCTGGAAGAACAGGACAGGATATTGTTATTGACTATTAGAGATTCAGTCAGTGGTGGCTTATCCAACGGGCTTGAGGTCAGCGGGGGGCACGAAACCGGGTCCAAGCACCGTCACCACGAAGGGTTAATCCGCCCCTGGATTGAGTTCACATTATTTTGTTCAAAATATCCACAGTTTGACAAACTAGACATAGCTAATGTCCTGGACATTCCACACGAAAATACCGTTCTACACGTTTGTTTACAAACATTCTGATCCGGTCTATAAGTTATCACTTTCTTATTTAGTGTTGCCGTTTTCATAATACTTTTATTAAAACAAGCTTCCTGCCACCTGTATAATAGAGTGGTAAGAAAGCAAGTTCAGATAACTGCTGATTTGTAGATAATGATGGAAGTGGGTTCAGCGTTTGGGGTCAAGAATTTCTGTTGACCGCTGTGTCTTGTGATGCATTTCAGGGTCTTGCTGCAGTTCATCTCCCCAGCCACACGGAGGAGCTACTGAGGGAACATCTCTCTCGATGAAGAGTCTATTTTTTTAAATGGTGGAGAATGTATACTGGATGACAGAAAGATCTCTCTCACACACACACACACACACACACACACACACACACACACACACACACACACACACACACACACACACACACACACACACACACACACACACACACACACACACACACACACACACACACACACACACACACACACACACTGTGTTACACTCTGTGCTACACTTTTTGTGCTAGGTTTTGCACATGGGGGATGGGGGATGGAAAGAAGTTTCTATCCTTGGAGAGAGAGTGAAATAAAAGGTAATATTCAAGTGAGAGGACGAGGAGGTAGAGGAAGAGAGATAGTAGGGAGGTAGTGTGATGGACTGTTTTACTTCCTGTTGGGTTTTTGGTTGTGTTGAGTGTGTGTGTGTGGGGGGGAGGAGGTGTTGCCAATCAGAGTTGTGACTCTTCCCCGTAGCTCAGTTGTTCTCAACCTGTGGAACGGGGCTCACTGGTGGGCCGTGAGGATGTAGCAAGGGCCCCCCCCTTCCCAAAATAATTGGCAAAACACTAAGATTTTAATCATAAACATGTCATGGCATTTTGTCTTTACAACTTTGAAAATTGAGTTTTCATTGTGATAACATTAAAGAGGAACTTTAATGTTAGTTCCATTGATCCAAGCCAGAATATGCTCTGAAAATGCACGCGGCCCACCCATCTTGTCAGATGGGTGGGCCGCAAACATTTTCGAGTGGGCCCTGATCCAGAAAAGGTTGAGAACCGCTGCCATAGCTGATACACTACAGTAGCTTTAATTTCTCCATGATGTGGCCTCAGTATTGAAGCAATACAAAAAAGTATACAGCAAAAATAGTTGATGAATCCCTTGCATCCCTATTTTGGGCATATCATTATAGGCAAAATATTTTAAACATTATCAAATATCTTAACGGGGCTTAAGTGGTTAGTTAATGAATGAACACTCCACATTTGAACAGAGTATCAGCTAGGCGAGGGCAGCGTATGGTGGGTGTATGCGATCGGGATGTCTGTGCAATCTTGATGTACACAGAAATGCCAAGTTTTCTATTGTTACGTGTTCCAGATGCCGTTACGACACTAGTGTACAGCTTAGACTGCTTTATAAGGATGACAACACTTAGTTTACAAAATATTAAAAAAAACAAATGTCTGAAAGGATTTACATGACGTGGTCTGGTTGATTCTGTACACATGAGATCTACTGGTTGCTTTCTGTATCTATCGAGGGAAGGGTATTTTTTTCCTGTTTTCATGGCCTTGTAGGAATAGCAGGTATTGATTTTCAAAAGTGCACTTAAAAGTGGTAAACCTAGGTGATTACGAGCTCTGTAAATTACCTTAGTTTGTATACTGTATAAAAGATATTTGCGCTACACTGTATAATTTCACTTTCAGCCATGAAGTCAAAAGCGATATCAATTACTTTTGTACTTTCCTAAGATCTTCTTTTTCTAAGGATATGTATAAGCGTCAAAGTCAAAAGGCAAGATAGTTATTTTGGATATGGGAATGCTAATTAAATAAAAACAAATCTGTGAATATTATGTGAGCATTCATGATGTGTAGAGTTTATTACTATTGTTTGTGCAGTGGAGGAATTATACTCAACCGTATGAGATACCAGCTTGTCAAAACAATATGATGTGCTCCTGGTTTAGCGTTTTTTTCTCATGTGTGGCGTTCTACAAAGCCCACTTCCTTTTCACTGTGGGGGCTTAACACTTGTTTCACATGTTTGTGCTCGAACTGTGCGTCTAAAATGTTACATTTTAATGCCATGGCCCTGAAAGACTGATGAGAAATGATTGGGTTTGATGATGTGTGTAAAAAGAAAACAAAAACATTTAAATGAACAAAAAAATCACTGTATTTACATAAGAAATATTGTTTGAGATGTATTTTATTTACAGTTTATATATTGTAGCCCCCCCCCACCACCACCACTAAAAAAAGAGTATATGTATAGAAGAAGCTTACATCATGTTCATTACAAAATATTTCAAAAGAAAATTAGTTATTTGATAAACTTTAAATCTTTCACGGCAGCCGTCATGATGTCACAAACTATCACATTTTCAAAAATGGAGGATGTCTCATTTGAAACAAAACACAAAATAAAATGTAGCAAAATTATGCAAACCAAGCTCTTGTCTGTATTACAATTAAAAGGCTAAGTGAAGCTGGCATTATGTTGATTGCAGACCATGAACAATGTTTTTTTAATAAGTGTGTTGTTTTTATACACACTCACAAACACACTTTATAAAACCCTGACACATCTATGAAGACCATGCCTACAGATTTAGAGCCAGCAAAGTATTTCAAAACATGTTCAGAAATATGAACAGATATACATGTTATATATGAAGAAAATATTTTGCTTGTCAAACATTGTTTTTAAATTGTATCATAAAATGGCTTGTTAATATTTTTGCTGCGCCAGTCCACCGTGAATTTACAAGACACTGTTAACAGCATTTAATCATGAATATATTATTGCAAAATAATTCAAAAGTGAGTGCCTTGGATCCACTTGAAAGAAGGAATATCATATTTTACACAGGCTTGTAACTGTGTGCCTACATGGCAATCGAATGTTTTTTTGTCGGAGCTGTCATCCGTGGCCTGTGTGAGATAAACAGCAGTTTTAGTTTTTTAGATAAAACTGCATATTTCAGAGAGCAGGCTGGGTTGCACCAACATGGTATTAAATTTAAACTGGATTAAATCAAGATTTAGCTACTAATCCTGTTGCACCAAACTTTAAACCTATAAATATAGATTAAATGTATCCTGGTTCAATCTAAACATTTGGCAATCGCAGTAAAATAGAAATAAAAACTATATTAAATTATTTTTAAAAACCTATTCTAAAACGGAATTAACATTCCGTTATATTTAAACCACCCCTGGAGAAGGTTTATGTTCATTTCAGATATTACTGTAAATCTAAATCAGGGTTAATTTAATCCATGTTGGTGTAACCCAGCCTAAGTCACTAAACACGGCAAATTTAGATAAATAAATCAAATGTACTTAAAACAAGTGCAGTATATACTTGAATGATCACTTTGGTCAGTGTACAAAAAATAGACTTTAATACATTTTACAGTAAAATAACTTACTTTCTCTTGTAATGGTGTGGACACCGCCTTGTTCTTATTCCTAAAGCAAATCAAACAAAGTTCAATCAAACACCTGTAGGCCTACGATTACACAAATTAGGCTACACATCATAAAAAGGCTGTCAGTTGGGATGCACTGATGTAAATGGGAGCAATCTAAGTAGCATTACAAGTTGTAGACTCACGATTACAGTAGCAAATGGTGAGGATGAGGAGCAAGAGAAGAAGGCCACAGCCTCCAGCCAGCGCTCCCAGCACTACGGGCTCACACCACACAAGAGCATTGACCTTCACTGGAAGAAACAAATAATCAGTGGTAGAAAAAGTACTACATTGTTTTACTTAACCCTCCTGCAGTGTTCGCTGCACCCTCCTCACTTCAGTGTTCCCGGTCAAATTTGACTGGCCTGTTTTAACGGCTTTTAAAATAACATAAAATACATAAATCATCATTTTCTTCAACCAGTGCTCAACAGGGTCTCTCCTGTGATTATATAAAGAACAGACACTGACAGTTATTATCATAAATACAAATTCAAAATGCATACCATCATTTGTACATATACAGAACATCAACATGCACAATCAGGTTGCAGAGTGCCTCATGTTCAGTATCATGGTCAGTATCATGTCAGCATCATGGTCGGTATCATGGTCGGTATCATGTCAGTATCATGGTCAGTATCATGGTCAGTATCATGTCAGTATCATGGTCAGAATGTCAGTGACATGTGTTAGCATCATATCAGTATCATGGTCAGTATCATGTCAGTAGCATGGTCAGTATCATGGTCAGTATCATGTCAGTATCATGGTCAGTATCATGACAGTATCATGGTCAGTATCATGTCAGTATCATGGTCAGTATCATGTCAGTAGTACCATGGTCAGTATCATGTCAGTAGTACCATGGTCAATATCATGGTCAGTATCATGTGATTCATGTCAGTAGCATGGTCAGAATGTCAGTGACATGTGTCAGCATCATATCAGTAGCATGGTCAGTATCATGTCAGTATCATGGCCAGTATCATGGTCAGTATGTCAGTATCATAATAGTAATAATAATAATTATACATACAATTTATATAGCACTTTCGATGTCAATACATCATGACCTGACGAAGATGTATTGACATCGAAACTTTGCCATATTTTTTTTACTTGCACCCTCAAAATAAAGAGTGATGTAGGGATGTTTATTTGGTGCCAGTGTAAGCTTTGCCAGACTGACAGGTTTGTAGAAAGTGATGTGTTGTTGTGCATGTACCATGTATCTTGGTTTCACAAGCACACAGCATGGCAGATGTGGATGTATTCAGGTCCGTGGTGGTGGTGGTGGTGGTGGGTGGTGGTGTCATTTGTACTGGGTCTGTAGGATGAGGAAAGATAACACATAGTAAAATCTACTGGTATTTTAACTATAACAAAAAACATTTACATTTTTTTTTATCATTCTAAGTTCTAACTAAAGTGGATCACACCACAACTATAACAAAGACAATGGTGAACGATATACTGTAGTTATCATTCTAGTTACAGTGCTTACTGTGAACGGCCCTTGTGCTTATTTAGATCGTGTCAAAGGTCATGTCTCACCTAGACACAGGATCTGACTAAAATTTTGACCTGATGGTCAAGATAAAATTTATCCCCCGAGCAAGCAGGCAGGCTCTATTAGCTCAATGGTAAAAATGGCAGCACTCGCACAGGAAACGGGGTTCAAATCCGGGGTAGAACAGAAAAGTTACATTGTGCTGCTTTAAAGTATTTTATCCGACTATTTTACAATACAAAACCTTTGATGTAAAAAACTTACTTTTTCCAGTAAGGCGTGTTGCATCACCAAACTTCATGGCATTTTTGTTAAATGACCCGCATGTGTACAGGCCACTGTCACGGTCTCTCTTAAAAGACCTAAGCACTAAGACATTTGGTTTTTTAGGATCATAACTGAAGATGGACTCGAAGTCGGGTGTGGTCATCTTTGGCATGCCATTGTTGGTAAATGATCCAATGAATTGCATGCCGGTGTCCTGCATTCGAAGCCAGATGACGATAGGCCCAGCCTCAGGTGGCTGACACTGAATGGAGACCTTTGCGTTCTCTTCAAGGTCTGGAGCTCCGGAAGCCATTTCTGAACGGTGTGCGAGAATCAGTGTTGGGAAAAGTACACTTTTTTTTTTACTTAAGTAAAAATATCAATACTGCAATGTAGAAATACTCTGTTAAAAGTAAAAATTTGATGATCAAAATTTATTTGAGTAAATGTTCAAAAGTATTGGCACCAAAATATACTTAGATGACCAAAAGTAAAAGTACTTGTTATGCAGAAGTTCCGTTTCACGTTTCAAGTTATCATTATGTCTAAAATGTATACAAATATTTTGAAAATAGCAGATCTACAAGCTCACAACGTGTGACATTGTGAGCTTGTTGATCGTATATTTTCAAATAGCCGAAGTAAATAGGGCTGAAGTGGTAAATGTATGTTTTGTAATAATAATCAAAAGTATCAGTAACTAAAGGTAACTAGTTAAAGTTTTCAAATAATCGTAGTGGTAAAAGTAAAGCATTTGCCTCTGAGATGTAGTGGAGTAAAAGTGAAAGTATTAAAAAAAAATGGAAATACTTGAGTAAAGTTTAAAAAAAAGTGTGTGTGTGTGTGTGTGTGTGTGTGTGTGTGTGTGTGTGTGTGTGTGTGTGTGTGTGTGTGTGTGTGTGTGTGTGTGTGTGTGTGATATGGAATACATTTAAGCCACGTTATGATCTAAGACAAGTTATAGATTGTATTATGAAGAAATGTTAAATAAAACTTACTTTGACAGTAAAACAGAAATGCGAGCGTCAAAATCCACTTTTTGGCCATTGTAAATTTGTTCAAAGCCATCGTTTTCAAACTCCTCGGGGGTGTCAGTAAGAGAATGCTTTGAAACAAATTAGTGAGCTGTGTAACCACGCCTCACCTGTGACCCTTTTTTCTACCATGTCAAATGGGATCCTTGCAACAGATCTGCAGAAATACTCCTGCAGGGTCTGCAGGATGTCTGAAATGGAGCCCCCCCCTAAAACATTTCTGTTCTGACAGCCTGCTTTTAGACTAGACTAGAGCATCAAACCACACACTGTCATCAACAAGCCTATAGCACAATTCTGTAGCCTACAGCATCACTCTACAGCAGTGTCACGGAACTATTTATATGGGTCGCGAGTAAATATTCCCTTTTTTATGGTTCGTGTATATACATTTTATTATTATTTCAAAGATAATTTAGAAGATTTCCCCCAAAAATAAATCCCCCCCAAAAACTCTGAATTAATAAATATATTTTGTATGCATAAGAAATAAGAAGAAATAGCAGATCTACACGCAAGCTCACAACGTGTTGTGACGGGTTGTGTCTATACCTAAATAACAGATGATGGATTTTCACAAAACTTGGTGGAAATGATCAATAGTTTGCCTTGAAGAGATGATCAACTTTTGGGTCTTAAAGGTCAAGGTCATAATCAAGGTCAAAATCAAGAATGGATGATTGGATCTTCATGAAGCGTGATGGAAATGATCAGTAGAATGCCCAAAACAGATGTCAGATGTTGAAAGGTCAAAGGACTGGATCAGTGTTTCTCAGCCTTTTTTGGGCCAGTGCCCCCTAATCAATATCCAGGAACTTTAATGCCCCTCACACCCAATTAAAATTAAATTAATATATATATATTTTTTTCATTGTGGATTGTGTTGCCTAAATATAATTTAGAAAACTTCTCATCGATTTCCAAATATCAGATAAATTGGACTGTTAGTATGTGATTATATGTAATTATTAGCCTACTTCCCAGGGGGAGAAAGAAAACGCCTGTCAAGATTATCAGTAGAATTGTATATGGATGTCAGGCCCTGTCATGTCAGTATCAGGCCCCTCTCACAGCACTGAATGGCAGGGCTGTCATGGCCCTGTCATATTACCATGTTTCCATGGTACCATGTTATAGCCCTGACACAGGATGTCAAGCCCAGTGACAGGGCCTGACATCCCTGTGACATCATGGTCAGTATCATGTCAGTATAATGTCAGTATATGTCAGTATCATGGTCAATATCATGGTCAGTATCATGTCAGTATCATGTCAGTATCACGGTCGTTATCATGTCAGTATCATGTCAGTATCATGTCAGTATCATGGTCGTTATCATGTCAGTAGCATGGACAGTATCATTGTTATTATCATGGTCAGTATCATGGTCAGTATCATGTCAGTCATGGTCAATATCATGGTCAGTAACTATCATGTCAGTACCATGGTCAGTATCATGGTCAGTATCATGGTCAGTACCATGGTCAGTATCATGGTCAGTATCATGGTCAGTACCATGGTCAGTATCATGTCAGAATCATGGTCAGTATCATGGTCAATATCATGGTCAGTATCATGTCAGTGTCATGGTCAATATCATCAGAATCATGTCAGTACCATGGTCAGTATCATGGTAAAACAAATACAATGACATGGACTGTAGTAATTAAAACAGGTTATATAGAATAAACTTTGGAACAGCAATATGTAAGGATATTGACCTGCTGGCTGCATTACGTGGAGGTGGGGCGTGGGGGCTGCATGTGGCCCCTATAGGCCGTCAGTTGCCCATGTATTCCATAGATTATCAACTACAAACAATTTTTGTACAAGACCTATTTTCATGAAAATACGTAACAACATCAAACCCACCCTGTTCATTTGAGACTCGGGAGTCTCATGCTGTTCAATTAGATTGATCACAACGCCCCCCTGCAGGCAGTGTCGTGTGTATGTTTCAAACTGGAAGACTCATTAAGCACTGAGCTTGTTTAAGATGAGATCCCCATGCACACAAATCATGATGGACATATAAGAGACAGACAGATATACACACTACTATACAGAACGTCATACAATCAGCTTACAGGTTGCTGGTATGAAGAGTGAAAAATATGTACAAGAAGAAAAAAAAGGGGAGGGGGGGGGGTAGGTTAAGACTTGGACAGGGGCCATTTTCGAATTGCAGCCTCCTGAAGGTGTATCTTTAGGGCAGTTTTGAAAGTGAGTAGGGTGAGTAGGGCATGAAAGGTACAGGCCTAGTTTATTGGATTTCCCATGGCATGCATTATATTTGTGCAAAGTTTGAAGCCAATTGCACTACTGGTGTGCCATTAGGTGGCAAACGGATACACGCTGTACGCCTTGTCAATTCTAACTGTAGGATTTAAGTCTTGACGATGACGATGCTCGTCTCGGTGTAGGATAATAGCGCGGGGGAGGGTGGGGGGGGGTTCTAAATGGACCCTTTCAGGTATGTATATGTGTGGGGGTCCTTCCATTTGTATGCTCTCAATTATGGGGGTCCTTGAAATTAAAAAAAATTGATAACCACTGGTATTGTGTTCATAATAGCTGGGGAATTTGGACACATATCACATTGAATAACTCCAGAATACCATTATATGGCTGCTGTTGTGCAGGGGTACTGTTACAAGGAATCCATTGAACGATATGCAATATAATTGTTCTTCACATTACAGCAGCTATGTGATGGTTTGATCATATTTTGAACATAATGAATGTACCAATTATAATTATAATTATAATTATAATTATAATTATAATTATAATTATAATTATAATTATTATTATTATTGTTATTTTATCTGGAGCCAAAATGGTTTGTTTATTTAGTTTAGTTTTTCCATGTGAAGTGATTTAATTGAGTCTGTCTGAGAGTGAGTGTAAGTGTGGAATCACATCAGTGTTTACTGTATGTTAGTTACAACGTTATAGAGCAGATGAGATAATGTTGTGTCTGTCTTGTTGTGGATTGTGGCTATATGGGGTAAGAAGAAGAAGGGTTTGGAGTAAGTTGAGCAAAGTTGAGAAAATTAAATCAATGACCTGAAAATATATACGATTAATTAATTTAAATGTCTGTACATGGATTTTTTACACATATCATTTCTGAAGAGAGAGAAAACCTGTGTTGTTCGTTAATTTTGGAGATTATAGAATGGGAAGTTAGGAACATTTTTGTACAATGATCTTACAGCACACTGTGGGTCAGAAGTGGCAAAAGACATTTTTCCCCCCCAACGATCAATAATTTGTGAACTACATTATCTAGGCAAAATGTTTTCTTTTCTAGCCCATTAAAACCGGGAAAGCATCTGTGTCATTTTAGATTTTTTGCGTTGGCTATTCAAAAATAGCAGATCTTCAGGCTTGTACATCTTGTACATTTTTGAAAAATCTTGTGTGAGAACTAGTGATTTAGAAGGCATTTGTAGAATCGGCCTCAGGTCTTAATGGGCTAGGGGTGCATAGGAACCTGAAGTATGTATTTCATTACTGTAGGCTATTGAAAGTTGTATTCTTCTGGCTGTGATAATACACAATGCAAAAAGTGTCTCATCTTGCCTCCCTATGTGTTAAAAAGATTCTGAAAAGTATACATCCTATAATCAATATGGTCTATTATGCACCTATAAGACAAAGGAAATTAACATTAAAATAAAAAATAAAGCACAAACAATCTCATATGAGGTCATTTCTGTCAAAGTGACAAACAAACATCACATGCATCTAACCCACAAAGCACAGACACAAACACCATGTGTCACAATATGAACAGCAAGTTATCATGAATGACTGGATCCAGCAGTTGTATGAAAAGAGAAACTCTCCTCAGATTGTCTGTGAAAGCTGCACCACCTACAGTATGGCGCAACTGTTGTTGGCCCATCATGTTTCCTCTACGGCGATGGAAAGTTCATATATTTGGTAATAGGCTACAATATAGCATTCAACACCGCTGTGGGCGGATTTTCTGTTCCATGAGTGGGAGAGAGCTGAAGAGAGCAAGAGAGAATGGACTACCAGAGATAAAGAAAGTCTTTCCTCTTGCATCATATGGGCTCATGTTCTCCCCTGCATCCCCTTTCCTATGCTGCCAACCCTTCGTGTTCATATTGTTGTTGTGTTATAAGTGATTTTGACATTTCAACATGTATTTGTGATATTATTTATGTTATATTTACATATTGTATTTAGTTTTATAGTTTGAAAATCTATAGCAAATAGATGTATTTATGCTTGTTTATGTATGTATGTATTCGTTTAATATTCAAATCTAGAGGAAATGTGACAAGTTTCAGGTTTCGTGAAGACGTCTACAGGGAGACTCTGTTTGGAAGGAAGACCCAGTCAGAATGTTGATCAGTTAACCCACCTGCATGACTCTGCTACAGGGTTGAGTCACTCACACACACTGACGCACAGCACACACACACACACATACACACACCATGTTATGTCCCCCAGACAGCACCTACAGTATGGGCTGCCCTGTCTTAGTCACACAGGGGGTCTCCAGCCTGAAACGTGTGTTTGTGAGTCCATAAAACAGAGCATCACCTGGTTCTCCTATGGGCTCATCTGTCATTATTCTGCTGCTTCAAGGCATTGTGGGAAATGTAGGCATGAAATGAAAAGCAAAGAGCATCAAGAGCAGTAAGTAGAAATGATTGGTGAGGGAACTAATACATAGACACATGCAAATTATTAGTAAACTCAATAGTGTTAATTTAACTCTGAGAGACTGAGAGTGTAAGAAAACATTATTTCCCTCAGAGTTATATTGGCAGTTACGTGGTTATTGATGTTGGCAATTGATCAGCTTTCTTATTATACTTGGTAAAAGTTTACCTTTTTTTTTAATTGTCCCATGCACATGGTAACATTGCAGGCAATGAAATCATTATACTTAGAGCCTAACATAAGGGTTTGTTATTCATCTTTCAACAAATAACTTCTGAATGAATTAATTCATATTAATAAAATCCTTAAATTAAGTCCCTCTGAATCAAGATATTTGAAATTGTAAATGTTGTCATCATTCTTAACTGCCTGTTTTTAATAAATGCTAATGATGATTAAGTAAATAGTACATTCTTATAATACTGTATAATACACAGGTTATTACACTCTTGTATTTGTTGAACAGTGACACCAGTGAACACTCTATATAAAATGTATATAGTGTTTAATATTATTTCCCCCCCAAAAATGAGTTTTTTAAATTAAAAATAAACTATTTAAACATTACAAAACATTATTTAAAAAAGGATACAGAAACACATCAAAATAGTATAGATACATTAACAGACCGCATGTGTACACACAAAATATGGAAGAAAATATATACATAGATATATACATACATAAAATGTATCATTTGGGAGTTTTAATTCAATACCACAAAATGTTGCCCAGACTTCACAACCTCATGTCTGACCTCATCAACCCTGTCTGACCTCATCAATCCATTTTAATTCTCAACGTTAAAGAATGAAAAACATTAGTACCTGCTGATAAACTGCTGTTATACATAAATCATTATTTATATTTACTCACAACCCCTAAAAACGACCCAACCCTATTTGTAGAACACAGCAGTGAAGAATTTACACACGTCTCCTTAAAACATCAGCAGTAAACAATGTCATTGTAATCAATCTATAGTCACTGTTTCCATTCACTTACATCTCACCTTCTGTATTCATACATGTAATTGGGACAATTTACAATTTCAAAAGCTGGATTCTGGGGTGTAATAATGGTAACCTAATACTGTACAGTATGTTCAAAACTGTTACTTTTAAGGAAACAGCAAAAGTAGCAGATCTGCAAGCTCGAAATGCGGCACGAAGCGACACGTTTTGAGCTTGTAGATCTGCTACTTTTGATGCTTTTGTGTGACGCTGTAGTATGATCAAGTTGGGCGTTAATTTACGAAAATACACAAAAAAAATTAAAGTATGGAGATAAGAGATTTCTGCCTGACAGCAACGATATAAAATGATTGAGGATTAGCCTATGCCTAATTTACGCTCCATATTGACGGTATGAACACACTCTAAATGAAATCATACCTCAGGCTCTGACATTTTCTATTATTGTATTATTACTATTTCTTCATAGTGTCTGTACATCTTTACACCTTCATGGCTGTCAGGCAGAAACCTCTTATCTCCATATTTTAACTTTAGTTTTTTTTCTACTTCATTATTCAGTGTCACACAAAAGTGCAGGAATTGCAGATCTACAAGCTCAAAACGTGTCGCATTGCTATGTGTTTTGATCTGCTTTTTTAATATTTTTTTAATTTGAATCCTGAAAAGTAACAGTTTTGGACATATTTCCACCCGACAGCAACGATATACAAAAAAAAAGATGAACAAAATATTTTTGTGCGTTGTGTTAATGGCATGAAAACACATTACACACTGACAAACTGACACAACAGAGAACACAGTGCAACTTCTCTCTCTCTCTCTCTCTGTGTGTGTCTGTGCGTGTGGTGAGGTCTGTGGTCTCTCTGTGGTCTGTTTGTTTCACAGAGAAGATGAACAGCTCAAAGTTGAAAGAGCAATGAAAAAAGAGAGATAACATCTGTGCCCCCGTCTCTCTCTTTCTCTATCACACACACACACACACACACACACACACACACACACACACACACACACACACACACACACACACACACACACACACACACACACACACACACACACACACACACACACACACACACACAGGAAGGGGTCCTGCTCGCTTGCCTAGACCCGAACAACCACCAAAGACATTTGTTCCTATACCCTATTCAATTACACAGGTGTGTGTGTGTGTGTGTGTGTGTGTGTGTGTGTGTGTGTGTGTGTGTGTGTGTGTGTGTGTGTGTGTGTGTGTGTGTGTGTGTGTGTGTGTGCTTGCGTGCGTGCGTGCGTGCGTGTGTGCGTGTGTGTGTGTATAATATGTATAATATACCCCTTTATGAGGAGGTACTTTGTGAACATTTAATCTATAGTGGTTTGGGATACATAGAGACAAGACATAGCCTGAAACCATGTAGTTACTTTATGTAATTAGGTCAATTCCCATGAATAAAGTTGGATGCATATAATAATTAGCTTGCATGTGTCGTGTTGCTCAAGATGAACAGTCTGTGATGCAAGGTTACAGAACACATTCTATTCACACAGTAGAGGAAGAAACAATCCCACCCATTACACCTACTCAACTTCCGTCAAACACAATATTGATACTGGAAGCACAGCTCTGTCTCGTTTCCTCCAAACACATACACCTGTGTGTCCAGTTTATTGTACTCATAAACTCATTTTCATACGTGTAAATTATAACTGAACACAGCACAGCAAAACTCCATTACATTAACACACAGGATATTACTGTAATGTTATGAAAAGGTTCAAACGTGTATAATCAATTTCCTCACATTTTATCCACAGACAGGGCATCTCTGTCAAGGCTTCTGAACTAATTGGAGAATTTACTGCACATACAGGCACATGCTCACACATATGAACGCACATATGCATATGCACACACACACACACACACACACACACACACACACACACACACACACACACACACACACACACACACACACACACACACACACACACACACACACACACACACACACACACACACACACACACACACACACACACACACACACACACACACGTACGTTGTGCTTTCTGTAAAATGTGACAGTTCAATGTAGATTATAATTGCTGAAGAAAGAAATGTGTGAAATACGTGAACATACATAATAAACTTCTTTAGGAACCACATTACTGTGTTTCATTTCAGCAGCAGTGATTGAAATTGGATACACTAGACTAGAATATAAATTTTCTGTCATTTTAAACCACTGAACACAAGAGGGGTGTCATTTGGGGTCTTCACATTTGACTTCAAATTCATCACCTTTGTCTTTTATGTATATTTTCTCCACCTCTGAACATGGTTTGCACATTAATCTGAAATTAGATCAACGCTGAGTGCATCTCAAACCACGATCGTCCATCTACAATTCTACATGTGACGTTAAAGGGATAGTTCACCCAAAAAAAATCTCCTAGGCCAATAATTTGATGACAAGCTGTGGGTTCCGGTAGGAGACACAAAGGAGACTCTTTGTGTCTCCTACCGGAACCCACTGCTCGTGGGTGGATTACTCATGGGGTGAGTAATCAATAGAAAAAAAGTTATTTAGAGGGTGAACTATCCCTTTAAGCACGCTATAGACACGTTTTGTCTTGTCTGCAACCAGACTGTTAGAGTTATTTTGACCCATATGTTTCCAATCAGTAAACTTGGTCAACGCTTTGTGATTTAATGTCAAATGATGTGTTAACTGTCCTGATGACCGGTATCTCTGTATGATGACCTATATCTCTGTATGACCGGGATATTGTCACTAATTTACTCTGTCAGCTGTCACCCTATCACAGATAAAACCTGCCATATGCCCTATGATATCGAAGGGATAACTTGTTTATGGAACCAAGAATTGTACACAAGGACACCATAAGATGAACAACAACTTATTATTAAGACAGCAGGCGCCGTCCATTCTGATGACTTCCTTCTACGTATGAGGGTCTTACAGCCAATCAGAAGAATACACCTATATCTGATGCCATGGATGTCCAACTCTGTATAAATAACATGGTCTGTTGTTAAAACTTCAGTGTGATTATTATTCTTGTCTGTAACTTGTACTGTCTCTGTGTACACGCTCGGGCAAATATAGACTGATCATTTTTGACTTACCAGGTGTCTGACTATCATTTCTTTGGGTGTTGACTGGACGGGTATTGGGGGTCTTAGTACCAAACCATCTTTTTACATCTTATTATAAAGTTAATTCAATATTGACTCTATTAATTGGTCCTTCGAACGGTTAAAGGCCTGTCCGACATTATTATCATAATTATTATTAATATTTTTCTCGGACGGTGCGTTTAGAATCAGCTTTCAAAATTTCTTTATTTTGAATTCCTTCTGGGTGACGATTCAGCGGCGAATTCAGATACAGTTTTTTTTTACCCTTTTCCTTTTTTTTTTTGGACCCACTTCCTGTCAACACTCCAGAGGGCTGATCTGCTCATCTCGCTGAGACGGTTCTTACCAGCCACCCTGCAGCCAGACACTTTGGGTATGTGACAGTTCTGTATTGCTCACACAGGAGACTATTATAGTACTTGTTATATGTTTGTCTTTGTTTTTGTTCTTTTGACATTCATTAGCCACCTGGCATCCCTGTTTTGAGCCTGTCATTATAGGCACACAAAAAAATCTGAAACGACTCCTCCACACTATCAATCTCCACCCATATACAGTAGATGTCCAGAGTGTTTCAGATGTAAATAATTAGTGCAGTTAGCAAAAAGGTTTCATTTGTTTTAAGACTTTATTCCAAAAGCAAATGACCCTGTGAATAGAACACTAACAAGGTGCTCTACACTTTACCTCAACAAATACATTGAGAATAAAAAATATGAAAAAACTAAAAGAGAGCAACACAAAGAGCAAAGAGAGATATTTGTAACATAACAGATGCTTATACACACATGAAAAACAATGCTGTTGTTTCTGTCAAGTGAATTCACAAGCATAATTTACTGCTAATAAATAAAAGTTATTAATTCTTTCAGGCATTAACTAAATAAAATAGTTTTTCAAATACATTCCAGAGTCACCAGACATGACAAATAAGGGTTGTATATGCATATAACATACTGCACATCTAAATTCAATGTAGGGGCTAAAACTGGATGGCAACAATTTGGAGGTTTGACCACTCGCACCTTACATACTGTACTACTACTTTACTTAGTTGACCGGGGTCCCCCAGGGCTCTACTGTTACTAGATTCCCTCCTTTTTTCACTTCCCATCTAACTAGCTAAATAATGGCATAGAACCCATGCAAAGACTTCAGGCTGGTACTTCATATTGGGACAGTGATATGATTTTTATTTATTTTTTTCATTTCAGTGGGACGTTAGTTGCACTGTTGTTAGTTGTGTATGGACCAATGGAAACAAGCCCCCTGGGGCTTTTTGTGCTATCCTTTTAGCATGACCTTTGACTGTACTACTTCTACTGTTAACAAACCTGCAAATAATGTGTGATATTATTGTGGTATTTAATCAATCAATCAAGTTAGCGGACATTTTTGCTGCTATTCTTGCCCATATATTGAATTTAGATCTCCACAGACATATCAGTAGGCGGAGATCTCTGATCGTCTGGCTAATCAGAGACAACCACATTTGTAATATAATACATATAATACAGGAGATAAAACATATTACATTGTATAGACATTGCAGAAATGTATGAAACTTTCACTGCTTTATAAAGGTTACACATGTCACAGCAAATAGAAAGTGATAGAATACTGTAGATTGTCACTGTGTAACCGTTCCTGTGGCCTGGTTTCAGATCTCCAAGTCTTCTCTGTTTGGGAAGCATGTCAACCAGCCACTGCAAACATTAAAGTAATAATGATTCAGGATGTTCTTTATTGGTCATAATCACTTACTGTACCAACCATATCCCATGACAATAGTGAATATTGATGTACAACATAGTCAGACTCATCACTGTAATTTTACTTAGTCTGTAGAGAACATTATAAGGAGTCATTTTTATAATGTTTTGCATATACTTTAGGTGTGAATGTAATAGTTTAAATTGGGCACATACTTTGTCTCAGCCGTGTAGATTCATTGTATCAGCGCATCTACCTTTTCCTTATTGAATGAGAAACAAACATGGTTAGACCTGCTGCCACCTATACGTTGTTATACCTCTGAATCCGGGAGCCACCTCTGTGTCTCATTAGTTGTTGCTTTACATATACCAACATCATTTTGTATTCATTTTTTTAGTAAGAATTTGAACGTTTTCAGAAAACTTATGTTAGGTTTTAGAAGGCGTTTTTAGAATCGGCCTCAGGTCTCAATGGGTGAAGAAAGTAACCAGGTGCAGCATTAAAAATGGAACAAGGTGTGCTCCAACCAATAGAATTGACCGAGTTGGAGGTTGGGAAAAACTGGCAGGGGAGGGGGATATCTGTCTCTGCACTAGAGAGTCCTATTGGTTGGTGTGTTCAGCAGGGAGAAGAACTGGGAGGGATAGCGTGTTCCTCCGAACTCGCTATGCCCACCTCCCGGTGAAACTCCTAACTGTCAGGTGAAAAGAAACGGCTGTTACGTCCCCAAGACCAAACAGTAACGGTTGGCAGTTACAGGGACTATACTGTATATACATACAAACAAAACAAAAAAGGGAGGGGTGGGGGGTGGAAAAGAGTTGGTGGAAAACAATATCTACAGTATACATGCATACTTACTTCACAAATCGGTGGTGGCACTTTCTGGGTAGCCCTGTAAGAGTACAATGTGCTCTTAATGACAGTGTCTGTATGCTATCATTGAATACACATTTTGCCTACCGTTTCCTTCTCTCTCAACTAAATAGTGCAATATGTAAAATATTAGGGCAGGGACAGGGTGATATGGATTTATACTCATCAAGTATGAGTATACAACTGGCAGATAGCAGCTTATAGTACACTGTATATTGTTGCTGTCAGAGAGAAACATCTCCGTTGTGAGCTTGTAGATCGGCTGTTTTCACTACCTAAAAAAAACTACAACTTCTTAATAATAAAAAAGGAACGGTTTTGTACATACAAGGCTTCCTCCCGACAGCGTCAATATACTATTTATTACATGAAGGTTAGGAACTACTCACGGCTGAAGTAGTACAGTGTAGAGACAAGAGCGACAGCCAGGCCAATAAGAATGCCAACCAATGGCCACAGAACCATAGATCCACAGCCCCCTGGAACACACCATACCATAAAAACACATAGAGAATGAAATATTGGATATGCACAAAAATACAACATTCTAGACTGCAAGAAGATGGTTACAAAAATATCAACTCCAGAGGTAGATTGCGTACACTTTTGAACGCTGTATAAACAGAAATAATCTGTATCTACTCACCTTTCTGGAAAGCCTTCTTCTTTGTATTGCAGTGACAAACTGAAGGAACCGTTTGGGACTTTGTTGGAGGAGGCTGGGTTGGGGGTGTCACTGTTCAGAAAATACAAATAGTCAAAAGAATAGGAGGTTTAATTCAATGGATAGTGAAATGCATATTAACCTATTAAGACCTGAGGCTGATTCTACAAATGCCTTCTATAAATCAGTAGTTCTCAAACGTTTTCGTGCCAAGGACCACCAAAATGATATGGCGCAGACCAGACCCCCATCTGAAAATGTTTTATGCTAGGGACCTCGCAGCGTGGCACGAAGTGACGCACTTTGAGCTCATATCTGTTATTTTTGAGAACCATTGTTCTAAACCACTGTTCTAAACCCTAAGAGTTTTCTGAAAAACTTATGTTGCTATACATATAGCTAAAATCTAAAATGACACAGATGCTTTCCCGGTTTCAATGGGTTAAATTGCACAAGTACACAACGGCGGCAGTTGCTCAGGGCGTAGAGTGGTCGTCTGGGCCAGTTCAATCACCGGCTCCTTCTGGCTGCATGACGAAGTGTCCTTGGGCAACACACTGAACCCCCTAACTGTTCCAGATGAGCAGGCTGGTGCCTTGTTGCTTGGGTCCCTCCGCCGTCGGTGTGTGAATATGAACTGCATAAACACATGTGTAATGCCGTTTCACGGTTGGTGTGTGTCAATGGGTGAATGTGAAGTACAGTGCATTGGTCAGAAAGACTCAAAAAAGCGCCATATTAATGCAGTCAACAAAAAAGTCCATTAAGTCTTAAGTGAGTCAGAGAGGGTTATTGTTGGTATCAATCAGAGTGTGGGAATCTATCCCTGTTGCACAATGCGCTAGAACCCTGGGAGATGGATAACTGAGGTGGAGCGCAACACCTAGTATCAGCTCCCTCCCAGTACTGCATGACCTGCGTACCCAAGCCATGCTGAGTTACGCTGAGTTGGCGGTATCAGGGATCAAACCCATCGAAAGGCAAGTGCTCTACCAACTGAGCTGCCCGGACACATGTCTGTTGAAGACAGATATACAAAAACCTTGAAGAGCAAGTGAAACTCTAACATAATGAAAATCTCTGGGACACAATCTGCCATAGTTAGATGTCTGCATTTCCTCCAAGTAAAGAGATGAACTAAGTTAGAAATGCTTAAGAGATTCTTGGCAGCACGTTTAAAATGTTGTGATTAGAATGGATAGAGCCGATATAGTTTGATCTTGCAGTCATGCTACCATCATCTTTCCATACTCAGTTATAACAGCATGCTGTATCAGTTTTAGGCCAGATCTCTGTGCTAGATCTCTATCTTGCATTTTTGAAAATGTCCTCAATCAAACACCTGGCGCCTGAATTCAGTCAGATGTAGCCATTTTTATGATCCGACTACATGTAATTTAACAATACCAAGCACACTGCTGCCTCAGTATCACACACAGTAAATGCACTCTACATTAGCATGTCTTCATCAGTCTTTGTTTGAGTGATCGTTTAACTCTGAAAGTTGACCTGTAAGACAGTGGTTCTCAAAGTATGTGTCGGGGGATACCCCAGAGGTCCTTGGGGGGGTTCCTGGGGGGTCCCCAGCTAAATTACTTAAAGGAGTAGTTCACCCAAAAAAATGACTTATTTTCTATCAATAAAAAATCCCATGAAGCATTGAATTCATGGAGATTTTTTTCTTTTTGTCAATAATCCGATGACCGGTGGTCTCTCCGGTAGGAGACTCAAAGAAGACTCTTTGAGTCTCCTACCGGATACATAAGCATCTGTCCGGCGGTCATCAAATTATTGGCTTAGAAATGCGATTTTTTTTTTAATCTCCATGAATTAAATGCTTCATTGGGTGTGTAATTGATAGAAAATAAGTAATTTTTGGGGTGAACTCCTCCTTTAATATAGCATCAAAATAAGTTTAACCACTTTAACTATATTTTATACTAAAAAATGGCCGATCTACGCTCAGCTTGTAGAAGCTGAGCTTGTATCCTACTGATCACCTGCCAGTGAGTGAGGAGTCCCCACCGGGAGGACGTAGAGCCTTCGCCCTCCTCCTCCCGCCCAACACTCCCTGCTGACAGGGGCCACCCCAGCCGTAGGACTATGTGCAGAGACAAATATCTCCCTCCCCGCCTAGCTTCCCTCCCCGAACACGGGCCAATTGTGTTTCTGTAGACGATCAACATTTTTGGGGGTGCTTGACATGAAAATGTTTAAGAACCACTGATCCAAGGGTTTTTTACTGTGCCAGGTGTTGGTAAGTAGGTCCAGTGTATGGTGGTCAGGTCAAATTAGATACATTAATTTCAAGCCCATTTCAGTTTTACAATTTAGTATACTAACCACCGGGTAGGAGAAGGAATCCTGACTTCCACACCTCCACCTTGTCTTTGGTCTTCAGAACACAGGAATAGATCCCTGCATCTTCCATGGTCACCTTCTCAATGCGTAGCGTAAAGGACGCCCCACTCTTTGCGCTGGTGAGCTTGAGCCGGATGTTCATCCCTGGACCATTGGCAACGACGCGGGAAAGTTTGTTGAAAGTAACTAGGAACAGAACGCTGCCGTTCTGAGGGAACACACGGAACCAGGAGACAGACTCACATGTGTAGGTGGCACAGTCGCAAACCATACTGGGTGTAGTCAGGTTGGCAGGGTAGCTAACAGTCACCGGTTCTTGTGACAGGACAGGTGACAGGCTCTGGCTAGAAGCTGTGAAAGGAGACAGAAGGGTTGTGTTATATGAATGGAATTTCAGTGTAGAGACTTGACCGTCTAAAGTGAAAACTTATAAACTACTCTAACTAAGAGCACCAAGGTTACCTAATCACATGTCAAGGAATATCGGGGAAAAACTTAAACCTTTGCAATATGGAACAGAAATAATCAACATCAAAAGCACAGTTTTGCAAGAATATTCATCAGGAGGCCTACAGAGACTGAACATGACATTATGAAACGGGCGGCTGAGACTGAGGATTTACGCAATGTTTTGACACAATGTACTGTAACATACATGTAAATGTTAAAAAGTTGTGACTGAAATTTATATTCTTAGAATTAGGACTTTGGGAAGTATGTTTTTAAAATGGTAAAACGATTTCATCACAATGGGCAAACTCGACCCAATGAGATGCATTGCAATGCAAACCAATTCAAATAAAATGTCATAAAGTTAATGTGAAATATATGATCCATATAATAAATCAATATATTACAGTATATATCTATTATCATGGGACAGTATGGTGCACAGACAGAGTATTATCATCCCTGTAACACTGACATTTCTTTTAGGCCTGCTGGCCTTGTTAAAAATACACTTTTTAAATTAAAGTGTAGCAAAGTGTACATACACATAACTTTCACCAGAACATTTACTTTTATATTGTCTAGATTTGAAACATAAATGTAACCTTAACTTCAAATAAAATACGCTCAGCAGTGTCAGAGTAGAACGGCGATATACGTCTTGCAAAAGCTCCGTGCCGTGACCAGGCGTATGGAGGCCAGATGGACAGAAATTGTTCAAGTCTTACCTGATGCCCAGAGCAATGCAGCTGCTACTGTCCAGGAGAGCATGGCTGGGGTCATGGTGGCAGGTGGCTGGTGTGTCTGTGTGTGTGTGTCTGTGTGTTGTTGTGTGTGAGCTGGAGGTCTGTGATGCTACTTTCTTTTCCTGGTCTCTGTGTGTCAGAGAGGATGGGAGGAACTGAACCGACAGGGCCCTGGGTTGTCAGGGTAACACCCCTACATGATAACATGCACTCAGCCTATCAAAGAAGACCATGAGCCATGCACAGAACTGCTGACAGACACATAACTTTCTGTCCCTACATGCACATGCACGCACGCACACACACACAGACGCACGCACGCACGCACACACGCACACACACACACACACCGAAGAGTACAATGATTCAGATGAATGCATACACAATACAAAAAAGCTATAGAAAATATATGATATAATATAGCTAAAGTATAATAATAAACTGTAGTATATTAAACTGATGTTACATATTTCATAAATGCATATCAGTCTTTGAAAAAACAACTCCATTCCAGGCCTGTCTTAATGGAAACAGTGGAAGAAAAATGATAAAATTGGTATCCTGGCCTAATACTAAAGAGCTGGAGAGATGGGGGGACCCCGGTTACTGAACAAACACTTTATATAGCAATGATCGGAATATACTTTTATTTTTTATTTTTTACAATACATAAATAATATATACAGTATATATAAACAGTATATACATATATATATATATCCTATATTAAAATTGGCTTAAGGGAGGACCGGCCGGCCATATATACATACACGAGCGCGCGCGCACACACACACACACACACACACACACACACACACACACACACACACACATTAAAACTGTAAATAATTGACATGGTAGCACATGTTCAAAAAAAGGACAGTATTGACCTCTGTCAATTTAACATACTACATTTGGTTCCAGGTACATTTGGTTCCATTTGTATACTCCCTGAGTTAATTTGATAAATTGACACTAAAGATTTGACTGTGTATGTGCAGTTTGTAGCGTTGAGGACGAGGTCTTGATCTCACGTGTTCCTTTGCCCAGGTGCATGACCCAGAGGTCTACCAAGTTGTACATAATTATAACAAAACAAATGGTTATATGCCTCATTTCATAGCGAAGCAGAGTGATGTACATGTAAACAAATGAACAGTTTATAAGATACACACACAAGATAATATCTTCTAAATGAAGAGATAAACTAAGATACATTACTAGATTGTGTGTCTATATGTGTATGGATGTGGAATGTACATGTTTGTTTTTGTGTCTTATTTTGTTTCTTTGTTTACCCTCATTTATTGTAGCCACCATATTACTTAATTGTTCAACTGTATCAGGCTCTCTCCTAATAAGCTTGTTCAAAAGGCCTTACTGTTTGCCCCCCTTTCTAATGGTACGGCCCATGTCAGTATTATGGCCCTTTCTTCTCCCCATTTCTAATGGTACATCCCACCTAACCAGGGCCAATTGATGTGATTAGTTTCACCTGCTGCCCCATTAGAGAAATCACATTCAGTGCAGTTTTTGTTGGTACCTTCAGTATCCAGTCTTTCCTTGATGTGTGTGCATCTGATTGTGTTCACTCAATACATCATGGATCAGTTCACTCTTGCCAAAATTGATGGCTATGAAGATCAGGTGCTGATCACGGAGCATGGAGACCTGGGCAATGGGCGCTTCTTTGATCCATACAACAAGGTGTCCTTCAAGTTTGACCACCTGAGCAAGGAGGCCAGTGACCCCCAGCCCCATGAAGGCGAGGCAACCCTCGGGCCATGGAGAGATGCTTGTGATGCTGCACTGAGGGCCTACGTCAAGAAGCACTACCCTAGTGGAGTCTGCACTGTTTATGGGAAAACGAGTGATGGCCAGCAGACCATTATTGTGTGTATTGAGGGTCGTCAGTTTCAACCTAAAAACTTCTGGAACGGTCGATGTCGGTCTGAATGGAAGTTTAGCATTTCCCAATCTAAAGCGCAAGTGAGAGGAGTCCTGAAAATACAGGTACATTACTATGAGGATGGAAATGTCCAGCTTGTCAGCCGTAAAGATGTGCAGCAAGCACTGACCATATCTAACGAGAATCAAACAGCAAAGGAGTTTGTGATAATTGTTGAAGATGCAGAGAATGAATACCAGACGGCCATCAGTGAGAACTATCAAACCATGTCCGACACCACATTCAAAGACTTACGTAGACAGCTCCCAGTCACACGCACCAAGATTGACTGGAGCAAGATCCTCGACCACAGCTACAAGATTGGCAAGGAGATGCGGAATGCTTAGTGCCCAAACTTTAACAGTGTCAAAGGCCTTTGTTCAAAATATTATATTTTCAATTGAGCTATAGTTGCACCATTCAAAGTCCTTTTGAAATGAAGCCATCACCTCTTGGTGCTCATGGACGCAATCATCCCCTGGAAAATCTAAAATATCAAGAGACAACATTACTATATAATGTCATCTTTTGCACGTGTCTGTTTCTTCCTGTAATTCCTAGCCTTGGATCAAGAATATCATATGTATTTTATCTAGTCTGACTTTTGCATCTTATGCAAACGTAATTCCCTGCATTCAGACACAAAAATAAAATAGTGTTTTATAATAAATGTTCACTTGGGCTCTTCATTTCCTTGAAGAAAAGCACTTTTTAGCGGTGCCAGCCGCTCTACATTGACCGTGTCTGTGTGTCCGTCTGTGTGTCCGTCCGTCCGTATGAGCACGGCAAAGAAGCAACACTACACACGTGCGCACAACATGAACGCAGTGTGCAATTTCCGTGAAAGTATCAGAACATAGAGTTTTAACCAACTTAACAAAAAAAACATATTCGTTTTTTAACCAAAAAATATCACTTACCCTAACACTGCACAATTTACTGTGTAGTTAGTATGTCAACAAACGGAATAACAAATTCTTATACTTTTAGTGGGGGAAATGCTTCATTAGGTAGATATTCTTTAGCTCAACAGTATTCTTCTCACCTGTGGCTGTTTTCTTACCTAAGAGGTGATGTCAAATCAGTGGATTGCCAAATATCAGACAGAACATTAAATCTTTTACACAGTAAAATCCCCAGTTTTAATTGTGGGGATTTTTTTTTACTGTGTTCAAACCTACCATTTTACTGTGAAGATTTCCAATCAATGGCTAATTTCGATCATCTGACTTCCTTCAGGGGACCTATTTTCTTTTAAAGAAGTTTGTGAAAAAAATTGAATTAGTAAAAAAAAAAAAAAGTGACACCATAAATTATAACAGTGATTCTCAATGCGGGGACCCCCAGGGCTCCTCGAGGGGGTTCCAGGGGGTCCCCAGCAAAATGAGCGTCAAAATCAGTTGAACCGCTTTAACCATATACATTATACATTGGCTATTTGAAATTAGCTGATCTACAAGCTCACAACGTGTCACATCACAAGCTTGTAGATCTATTTTCAAACAAATATGACAAATTTGGAACATTTTAACAACACAAATGTTGTGTGGGGGTCCCTGGCATCAAATATTTTCACATGCCAAATAGATATACATTTTGGGGTCGTTGACATGAAAACGTTTGACAACCACTGTATTCTAACATTTTCTTGGTGAAATGTGTGTGCTTAGTTGATGGTATAGAATGGTGAGACGGGGGGGGTCTTGAAAGTGGAGGATGTGGGAGCGGTGTGTAGCTGTACGGGGGTCGAGGGTTCGAGTGACATGGAAGACGGCGACCACAGGATTCTTTGAAAACAGGAGATCTCATCTCGGGGGGCTTCACTTCACGGCAGCTTTCTACAGCTCTCTCTCTGGGCTCCAACGCCTTTGATGGTGTCTCTGCTTTGATGCTCCAACGTTTCAAAACTGTCACGCACATTGCTTTTGGCATTTTAAGACAAAAGCACATAAAAAGCCATTTATGCCACACATCTACAGCACAGTATTTCTTTAAAGCAGTGTTTCTCAAACATTTTCATGTCAAGGACAAATTGTGTGTTTGGCTGACCCTCATACAATATTCGTGTTGTTAAAATGTTTGAAATAATATTCCAAAATTTTCAACGCATGAGCTTCTACATCGGCTATTTTCAAATAGCCAGGCATTCAATGTACTGTATATACTGTATACTGTAGAGTTAAAGTGGTTAAACTAATTCTGATGCTATATTAACTCATTTCGCTGGGGACCCCCTTTAAGGACCCCACTTTGAGAACCACTCCAACCAGAAGTTGGAGCTCCTGCTATGTTGTCATTTCAGGGCATCTTCCATGAAGACTAAGAGAAATGGTTAAAGGAGTAGTTCACCCAAAAGATTTCTTATTTTCTATCAATTGCACACCCCATGAAGCCTTGAATCCATGGATTTCTTTTTGGTTTTGTCGCATTCCTAAGCTAATAATTTGATTCCCGTCTCCTACCGGCTAATGTATCCGGTAGGAGACACAAAGTTGATTATTTGTGTCTCCTACCGGAAATACACCCGGTCATCAAATTATTGGCTTAGGAATGCCACAAAAACAAAAATAAATCCCTGAATTGAAGGCTTCATGGGGTGTGCAATTGATAGAAAATAAGTCATTTTTTGGGTGAACTCCTCCTTTAAAGTAGGCTATATTAGATTGCTACTTAAAGGAGTAGTTCAACCAAGAAATTACTTATTTTCTATCAGTTACACACCCCATGAAGCCTTGAATTCATGGAGATTTTTTTGGTTTTTGTCCCATTCCTGAGCCAATAATTTGATGACTGGAGGAGACTCAATTGAGTCTCCTACTAAGCAGCCACCCAGTCATCGAATTATTGGCTTAGGGATGCGATGAGAACAAAAAGATCTCCATGAATTCAAGGCTTCATGGGGTGTGTAATTGATAGAAAATAAGTATTTTTTTTGGGTGAACTACTCCTTTAATGCAGAACATACCTGTATACTCTCCTATATAAAAGTAAAAGTCCTCTATTCAAAAAGTGTCTTGAGTAGTATTGGCATCAAGATATACTAGTAAAAGTACTCATTATGCAAAATGAACATTTTGCTATCATATTGAATTGTAATTATTAATGCGTTAATGTGTACATCACATTAATGTTGTAGCTGGGGCTTATTTTAATTACTTTGTGCTGCTGGTTAGCTTAACATATAATAATACATAATTGATTAGTTAATTATGTTTATAGCAACATCACCAATAATGAAAGCTGTCAAATACAGTAATTGTTGGGTAAAAAGGCCAAATTTGCCTCTGAGATGTAGTTGAGTATAATAAAGTATATAAATTATATGTAGTTGAGTATAATAAAGTATATAAATTATATATATATATATATATATATATATATATAAACATTGTTTCCACATATTAACACAAAATGCACCTTAAGCTTGTCATTCAAGGGTCCGTCTTCCTTTCAGATCTCAATACTGTTGGCTACAGGAGGAGGAAGATGTTTTGATTTTTAACAGTAGTTAAACCTGCAATGACAAATGTAACTTTAAGCAATACCACAATGTATAAAAACAAGTTAGAGTGTTCAAAATGTTACTAAAATAAAAGTACACAAGTATTTGCATCAACATTACAGTACCGAACAAAACTACTCATGCAAAATCTCACAATCACATTATTGGATTGTTATTAGTAATGCATTCATGGGTTTAACACTTAAATGTTGCAGCTGGTAAAGGTTGGGTTGATTTTATATTATTTTGTGGCTTTGGGCAGCTTTAACCTATAATACATAATTATTGATCAGTTAATGAATGTCTTGTATTAATCATATAAATCTGCAAAGTAACTAGTTAACAAAAGCTACAACTCAAATAGTTATAGTGCAGTAAAAGGTACAACGTTGGCCTCTGAGATGTAAAGTACTGTATAAGGTAAAATACAAATACCTAAAACTTAGTAATTAGTAACTTTCCACCACTAAAAGGCAAAATGAGTAAGTCCTCCATTCTTATGACTGTGTATGCCGTCTGGTGTCTGCCATGTTTCATTATGAGCCTCATGATTCTTGTTTGCTGCTGAGGACTGTATTCCACCTGTTGTACAGTTTTAAATGTCTGTGTATTGTTTGTACTCATACCAACCCGACTCCCAAATTTCTCTCCAGTGGGATAAGACTGGAAAAAAAAAATATCCTTAAGATATTTTCTTACCAACTTTGCAAAGAGTACATCAACTTCTCTTTTTACAGACACATTTATTACAACTTGGAACTCTCCTGTCTCAACAAGCCATGGCATGGACACTGATTATGAACAAGTCTGGTATGAAGGATCTCAGTGGAAGACTGTACACCACATATGAATCATAATGTCCGTAGTTTAGAGTCTAAACTACGGAAGACCATTTACTGTATACGTATTTTTTTCCAAAATGACCCAAAATCGTATATATATATAATTTAAAAAAGCATTGTTCCAGCTATCGCCATTCACCTTATTGCTATGCATTACATGCATCTGAAAATGTCATTTTGAGTGTGTGTTGTGTCCTCATTTCAACACTTGCACCTGGCTAACCCCAAAAACACATTGCATGTGAATAAAACCGTGTATGGCATCTCTCAGCACTCTCGTGGTCTCATATAAAAGTATGCATTAAGGCAAAACATTACCTGTATAGAACAGGTTTTTCCAACACTTGCATGAACTATTAACATTACACTACACCCCAATAGTGCCCAAGAGCCTCATCTATAAATCATATTTATTTGAGCTGTTTAAGTGCACAAAAATACAGACAAATCCTCCCATTAAAACCAGGAAAGCATCCCTGTCATTTTAGATTTTAGCGTTAGCTATTCAAAAATAGCAGATCTACAAGCGAGCTTGTACATCTGCTATTTTTGAAAATGTTTTGAAAGATCTTGAACTACTTTTAGAAGACACACTCAGTTTCAAGTTCAACAGCACCACCCACAGGCTGTTAAAGGGATCACAAGCCATGAAATCACAGGAAGACAGTGGCACAACTGAAAATGGCTTTACTCTGAGACAAGTGGAAAGACTGCTTTGAGAAAATCTAAAAAATAAGTTCATATTGGGTGTTGGATATTATACCAGCCATTTACAGCGTGTATACTCATGTGGAAAGACGCAGTACATTGTTTTAGGTATGTAAGACCCTCCAGCCCCAACACGAGCTGAAACTCAGTTCAATCATAACAAAAAAGAACAAAACATGGCTAGCCAGCTAGCATGCCTGCTGAGAATTATGTCTTTCCTATGTTATCGGTGTATATAGTTCTTATTTACTAGTGTTCTTATTAACTTAGTATAGCTTTAAATGTTACTGTTTTTTTTCCTTCTGAAATGTCATGCGTTGCGTTAACTTTGTGTTTACGCCTAAACAACACTTTAATGGATCCCTGGCTAATAAACCAAATATGCCTTAATATATTATAATTGCCCTCTATAACTAAAATTAAAAACACCTGAAATATATTTATTATTTTATAAATAGTTAATCTTTTACTCAAGGGGGACAACGCCCGTCGCAAGTTGATGTCATTTGTCCATGTGTGGTCCAGCCCTAAGCAATGTTATTAGCATGTCTTAATAAAAAAAACGACTTAATACTTCCTAATATGAACATCAAAACAATATTTTAAATAATGTTTTATTAGCACATGCATTCTGTACATTCCATAGGGCTGGACCACATATGGACAAATGACATCATCAACTTTGTCCCGCTTGAGTAAAAGATGAACTATTTATAAAATAAATACAATATTTAAAGTGTTTTTAATTTTAGTTATAGAGGGCAATTATAATGTATTAAGACATATTGCTTATTAGCCAGGGATCCTTTTAAATGGATATTTCACTTTCAAACATGTTTGGGGTCATTTTAACATCTACTCAGGCTTTTATTAGCACCCCAGACAGTTTTTAAGTTGCTTGATTCAGTATTTGATATAAATTTGATCAGACACGCCTCCTTCCTATACAAACTGATTCTCACTTGAAATTCAATTTGAACTATGATAGATTCTTCAGAAACACCTGTCTTTGATTCTGGTAACTGATATTTTCCTTCTAATGCGTGAGGGGGTCGTACTTTTTCCAATTGCTTTTTTATTTTATTTATTTTCCCAAACCAGTCTGGGGTGCTAACAAAAGCCTGAGTAGACATTATCATGACCCTAAACATGTTTTAAAGTGAAATATCCCTTTAAACCAGGTGTGCAACTGGAGTTCAAAGGCCAAGGATGGATTCGTCCCATAGCTTCTCCTCTTCTGTCCTGGTGTCCACTTTCCCCTTCCTCTTCTCTTTCTTATGTTTGGGTTTGAAGGTCTTGGCCTGCTCTCTCTCGCTGTGATCAACGGCGCTCTCAGCTGTAGATGCCAAAAGCCCGCTCCCGTCTTTTTCCTCTGCCACCTCGTCTGCAATCTCCACTTCTGCCGCCTTATCCACTCGCTCTTCCTCACCCTCACCCTCCACCCCCCGCAATCGCTCCTCCTCTGGCCTTCTCCTCTTGCTGGGATTTCTGTCCTTCTCTCTTCCGTCTTTCTGTCTTTCTCTCTTCCTCCTCCTCCTCTCTTCTCCTTCAGACTGTGCCTCCTCCCCCCGGCCTCTCCTCTCCTCCGAGTCGCCGTCGCCTCTTACCCTCTTCCATCGTTGTCTCCTCCTCCTCTCCTCCTCGGCTGAACCTTCCTCTCGCGCCCCCCTCCTCTTCCTCATCATCATCATCCTCCTCTTCCTCTTTTGGTGACGTCTGTCTTCGCTGTCGCTCGTGCTGCTGCTGCTGTAGGAGGAGGAAGATGAGGAAGATGAGGAGGAGCTCGTGTAGGAAGATGAAGAGCTTGAGCGTTCTCTGCGCCTCCGCCTCGGCCTGGTGAGGCCCGGTGACCAGTGACCTGTGACCTGGGCATCAGGAGGGAAGGACTCTCCCCGGTAACTATATTTAGTGAGGGGGCCTGGATACTGAGGGCACCAGGTAGCTCCTCCTGGGTAGTTGGTGCCTGGGTGGAGAAGAGGAAGAGGAGGGAGGATGCCCGGAGGGAGAATTGGCCTCAGATTGGTGGGTTGCAGAAAACCACCTTCGTCTTCTTCACCCCCCTCCTCTCCCTCCTTATGTCTGTCACCTAGAGGGACGTTGGTCTTCGGTATGAGTCCGCGGGCCTTTTGGACCCGGATGTAATTGGCCAGCTCGTCATCATAGGAGTTGTAGACTTTGGGTTGGGACTTGTGCAGATCGCTGACCTTCTTCTCCCTGGTGGAGGTAAAGCATTAACAGGAATGAACCACTTTCAACCTGGCGCCACTAGTTTGGGCGTGTCATAAACATAAAGCAAAAAGGCTGTAAATTGTTACTTGGTACATCATTTCTCTGTGGTAACAATGCTTCTCGGCAATACCTTTTCTATACCATTAGAAAGCATATTTATTTCCCTCTTAAATGGTGCCCCATTTGTAAGGAACATCCAATTGTGGGATGAGCAGCAGAGCAAAGTATATGGGTTTCGGCCATGAAACATATTCTCTGCAATGACAAACAGCTTATTCTGTTGTTGCTATTGACTGAGTACAGTAAGTAACAAAGGACTGGCATTTCAGTTATTGAGAATTTCTCCGCTAATTGCACCATATCAATGAGTGGTCCTGAAGGTCCATTTCCTTGAGCTTACTTGGTCTGATGTTTGTTTCCCTGCATGTGGGCCTGGAACATTTCCACCGAGCAGAATTGAACGCTGCATATCTGACACATCAGGGAGTTGGCTACACACGAGACAGCGGGAAAAACAGAGGGTTTGAGAAAACATAAAACAAAATCCTCAAGCACTTTCATTCACCTATATACATTACTTTGACTTCATTACTTAAACCAGTGGTTCTCAAACATTTTCATGTCAAGGACCGCCAAATTAATATGTTTTTAGCAGCGGACACCCCATCTGAAAATATTTTGTTCCAGGGAAGTTTTTTCTACAAGAGTTGTGCTTGTATGTCGGCCATTTTCAAAAAGCCAATGTATATATAGGGTTAAAGTTGTTAAAAGTTGTTTTGATGCTATATTAACCAATTTGGCTAATGACCCCCTGGAACCCCCTCAAGGACCCATGGGGATCCCCCACTTTGAGAACCATTGACTTAAAACTAAATTATATAAGTTTGGTCCACCTTGCTCAGCGTCTTCTCCCAGCTCTTTGAGCAGATCCTGCCTGGCTTTATTCCTTTGGTGTTTGCGTCCGTTGTAGTGCTGCATGGCCATCTGGGGGTTGTTGAACGAGGCAGCACACATGGCACAGTACTTGCCGGGGTCCTTGAGATCCACTTCTGAGGTGGACGTGGTGGTAGCTACAGGGTCCTGGGGCTCTGCTGCATCTCTGGCAAATTTCTGGTCCGCAACCTGGGTCAGAGCTGATGGAGCTGTCATCTCCAGGTTCTTTGGAAATGGGCTGTCTATAAATGCAATGGGGGTGGGGGTCATTAATGCCATGTAAAAATGTGCATGCCACATCAATAAATGGCGATAGCACCATTCATCGCCACTGTGAACTACGGAAACGCAACAAAGTCAAATTTGAATATATCTATAATACATGGAATATGTGTGTGCGTGTTTATCTCATGCATAACGTATAACCGATCGACTTGGCGTGTATTAGCGCCGTGGAACCGAGGGTGTGTTGTGCCGAGTCGGAATTTGGTTTGACCACCGGTTGTCCAATACTGAAATTCCAACACTGTTAATGGGCACTGCACTAAGTGCTCTGACAATGGGTACAATGTGTTTGCATAACCCAAGAGGCATGCGTTCCCAAAAGGCATTGACCTAGTATGATGTCAATTCAAGTAGAAATTAATTCAACCTGCACTTGCCTGGGGGTTGGAGACCTTGTTTGCGCAGGTTTTTGGCGTGGACCTTGCCATCGTAGTGTGAGCGAGCCACCACGTGGGAACTGAACACCATGTTGCATAACTCACAGAAACGATCCTTGTCTGTAGCCAGTGTCCTCTGTTCAAAACAAAAGGCATAGAATTGGTTTAACGAGGGACAAGCTCCTCTACATAAAGACAACACACGTGGTTGAGAAATCAAATGCAACAGAGCGATGATGCAATACCAACCATCATCATCACGCCAACAGAGTCTTTATTCATCCTCTCAGCTCTCTTGGTCTGCAGGTACAGCCTGACTTTCTGGGCATGTTTTTTACCCTACACAGGAGACAAGAATGGTTACAGTATGTTACAGGTTCTATCGTCTAAGGAACAAAACATCTGCAACATCGGATTTCTGACAATGCTCATAGTAGGGCTGAGAAATTATACATGCATACATTGAAACAGAAATTTAGAACCAATAGCCAACTTAATCGTAGGTTTAATTGATTAATCGAGAAACAGGATTATGTGATAATTTAAAAAAAGGTCATATATCAACAAATGGATAATATGACTAGAACGATTAGCCACTTAAAGGGACAGTTCACCCCCAAAATGTTTTTTTTCCAATCGATTACACACCCCATGGAGACTTGAATTCAGAATTTTAGTTTTTGTCGCATTCCTAAGCCAATAATTTGATGACTGGCGTTGGCTCCACCAGGAGACTCAAAGTGTCAACTTTGAGTCTCTACTACCGGAGACATTAGCATTTTTCCGCCGGTCATCAAATTATTGGCTTAGGAATGCGACAAAAACAAAGGAAATCTGCATGAATTCAAGGCTTCATGGGGTGTGTAATTCATAGGGGTGCACAATCCCTTTAAGCCCTGTATAATTCAGTACAATGGTGGCATGCAAAAATAGTGAAAATAGCCGTTTGTTTGAAATAGGACTGGGCTAGCTCATAGTGTCCCACCTCATAGTGGGCCTGCCTCTGAGATTCAAACAGCAGAATGGCCTCGCACACATGGCAGTAATCATCGGTGAGGAGACCCTTCAGGAGCTCCTGCTCACTGTCTCCTGTGGTGGCACTAGAAACTGTCAACATACAAAACAGTGTCACAGTGAATACACAGTAAGATCCTGAGTGTTCATTAAATGCGGATGTACAAATGGAACCAAATGGACCTGTAGGGATCCATTTGGTTCCATTCGCACGCTTGGGAGTTACAGAATGGGTAAATTAAGAGGTTTCTACCGTGTAACAGTTCATGGTCATGGTCATATGGAACAAAGTGCATAACAACTACTAACTTAACATATTAGGAATTCATTAGACCACTTTTCCAAAATTCTCATCAATAATATATAAATAGCTTTAATTGTCTATACATGTATTTTAGCAGTGTTTGTGTTTGCGTGTGTGTTTGGGGAATTTGTTCAAATGAATATCACAAAATGTATAGTTTTGAAACATTGGCCACACAATGATTGTTTTCCAAGTATCTGTGTACCCTTATCTAGACTCCTGTACCTGTAACACAAAACTTTACTTGAAAACCTTTTACATCTTAATATAGGACTGTTAAATTCCTCAATTAAAAGGGACATGTTACATTTTCCGTCTAATCCAGTCTTCTCATCCTGCATTGAATTAGGCTAAGCCAACAATTATTTTGTAAAGTGCGCCCCTAAGCCTTCATTATGCTGTCATTTAAAATACAATTAATTATTTATTAGATCATGTAAACCACTGTTTCCCAAAAAGTGGGTCGGGGACCAATTTTTATGGGTTGCGACGACTCGCGAGTAAATACCCCTTCATTGTTCGTTTCCTCCATTTTGTTTATTATTTCAAAGGATTTTCAAAATATTTCCCCCCAAAAAATCCCAATTTTTCATAAGTTCAAGCACTAATTCAAACGTTTTTCTAATGAATTCCATTAAAAAGATGATATATGTATATAAAAAATACAAACAAAATCCATTAATTAGAGGGGGAAAAAAACACTTAATAAGTAGTGAAAATAGCCGAGCTTGTAGATCGGCTATTGTCACTAGTTTGTTTCTCAAATTTCTCTTTTGGGTCTCCAGCTAAAAAGTTTGGGAACTGTCCGCTGATGTAAACTCATTCCTGTAAAGAATATTAAAAAAAGATTCTACATCAACAATCATTTTTCTTAATGAATATCGCAAGTCTTTTGGCTTTTTTCCTCATACTGATAACTCTAACGGTACTGTAGACCAGTGGTTCTCAAAGTAGAGTCCAGGGACCCCCAGGGGTCCTTGAGGGGGGTTCCAGGCGATCCCCAGCACAAAGTGATATTTTTTGGTTACAACTAAAGGTTTTTTGTTAAAAGGTTAAAGCACTATATTCTGATAGTATTCATTGCTATAATGTTTGTTCAGTAACAGGGTCTCCCCATCCCTTTAATAAAGAGAAAATAAATGTTCAGGTAGGTGACAAAATTTCAGCCAATCGGGAGAGAATACCCATTTATCAACTTTTATAGTGTTCCAGCTCCAATTTTGTATTTTTTCTGTCATTTCTTCCACTTTCACTTATTTAATCTGTATCCTAACTGAGTTCTCTATCCTGATTGGATACAATTGGTATCCCGACCTGAAAATCAATTTTCAGTTTAATAGAGCTGGAGAGACATGGAGACTCCCATTACTGAATAAACGCTCTATAGCAATGAGTACTATTAGAATATAGCGCTATTCAACACTTATTATAACCAAAGAAAATCACTTACCCTACCTTTAATATAGCATCAAATGAGTTTAACCACTTTAATCCTACATACATCGGCCTTCAAAACCTCTTGACAAAATCTGAAAAGTTGGGAATATTTTGGAAACATTTTAACAACATAAATCTTGTGATCATGATGAAGTTATTATTTTGCCGATCCTTGACATGGAAAACGTTTGAGAACCACTGCTGTAGACTATGGAGGCACTGTCATTTTAGACCAGTCTTCAGAAAGCTAAATGGGGGTGATCAAGTTAACAGAACTGTTACCCCCCTGAGGATAGGCACAAGGCTAAGCAATCTAATGAATCAATGTCAGTCTAACAATTGTACAATGTTTTAAATTGAGGCACCTAGCTGTCACGATTGGATAAACTACGCAATCATATCAATAATAGTTGGTTCATAGTTAAAAATAGGAGATAGGGACTTTCTAATCTTGCTATTTTACGATACAGGGGGGAAAACTACTAATTGATGGAAAACTACTTGAAATTTAACATTATACAGCATTAAATATTAGGCTTCTACTGTCCTGGCCATGTACCTTGTAAGTAAAGGCTCAGTTTTAACCAACATCTGCAATATGGTCAGACACACACAAATAAATCCTCACATAATCTTCCTGTAAGTAAATACTATACTTACCACACACAGTAGTTTACGAGAGAAAAATAATTGAAGTTATCTTGTGATTTGTGTGAATGGCTAACCTGTTGTTTTGATATGGTAGCGCAGCAAAGAAGCACTTGACTTTGACTATGTTGGGAGGGATGCATCTCAATGCACTCAACTGGTTGTAAAGTAAAACTGATCCAGTGCATTATGCTCTGTAAAACATTACTTATCTGTACTTCAACTAGCTGGTAAATCCCTGACTGCGTTCTGAAAAAATAAGCTACATTTTAGGATGAAGCAAATACCATAAATATGACCACAGCAGCTTAAACTACTTTTGCACCCTTTTTGCGTTCTAATCTTGTGGTGCTGTGTTAAAAGTGCACATAATGAAGGCTGCTCTATCACTGACTTTGGGGTTGTTTGAGGCCATTCTGAATTACAAAGATGGTAAAAATGGATGCAGTCAGTAATAATCACTTAAAAAAGCAGACCCACAGTGACTTTTTCTAATATGAATCAATTAAGTTTCTGATGAAAAATGTCTTCATCAGCCTAAGTGTTTGATTCATTCAGAAATCCAGATGATACATTTAAAACACACCTTGATGTACTTACTTTGCATGTTGGAAAAACTAATCTAAAGTCTAGCTATTCTGAGAACAGGGACCAACTTAGCCTTGGATCAAGACTATCATAGATGTATTGTATCGAGTCTGCATGATAGTCTTGATCCAAGGCTAGGACCAGCTAAGCTGCCTGCCAGACAGCCTGACATTGGGTCTGAGTTTGAGACTACAGAGTAAAATCCTGAGTGTTCATTTAACCCTTAAGAGTGCAAACATGGGCCCGAAAGCATCCTCGAAATTGTAAATTAAAGCTCAGGATTTTACAGTGTTAGCCTTGCAGCCTAGAAAGCCGGCTTTCAAACTGAAAGAACAAATGTATTTATAACAATTCAAAATGACAAATGCTAATAATTTAAGAGGTAGGCTTGGTTGAAGTGGGAGAAATAAAAAGGGTTTTCAGTTCACGAAACCCCAACAGACACAAGACGGCTAGCTAGCTAACGTTAGCGTGTTTAGCTAAGGAGCTAGCACTGCTAGCCAATTAGCTAGAAAGCTAACGTTAGCATCGCTAGGAGTAGACGGCTCGGGTTTTTTTGGTCTCTTTCTCGCATTCTAAATAAACTCACCTTCATTCTGGGCACTATCTATGTTAGTGTTTATTACTTTGCAGGCGTCTCGTAACGAGGCCGCGTTAGGGGCAGTAGTAATACTGTTATTATCAGCCTGCGGAGCGCAGACACTGGCGTCCATCTTTCCCTAGCTCATATTATGAACTGTGGTGGAAAAAAGTACTCGCATTTCTTTACTTGAGTAAAAGTATCAAGTACTGCAATGTAGAAATACTCTGTTACAAGTAAAAGTCCGGAATTCTAAATGTGTAGGCCTGCGTTAAAACACAAAGGTATTCATATACTTAAAGTACAAAATGTAAAAGTACTGCTTATGTAGAAAGTTCCGTTTAAAGTTTTCAAAATACGAATATTATGAAAATAGCAGATCTACAAGCTCAATTGCATTGTCAGCTTGTAGATCGTCTATTTTCAAATGCCCAAAATATATGCCTGATCGAGGTGATTAATGTATGTTTTGTAATAATATTCAAAATCTACTAATCTAGCAAGTAACTAGTAACTAAAGTTTTCAAATAATTGTAATGGAGTAAAAGTACAATATTTGTCTCTGAGATGTAGGCCTACTAGTGGAGTAGAAGTAAAAGTGTTGTAAATCGGAAATACTCCAGTAAAGTAAAAGATACCTCAAAAGTGTACTTAAGTATAGTACTTGAGTACATGTACTTAGTTACTTTACGCCACTGGATATGCTGTGGCAAAAAAAGCTCACGCATGCGCACATAGCCAAGTACATAGAAAGACAACTCTTTTCACGGCGTTTCTCCCATCATAGTAATGTGTAATGTGTAAAAAAAACTCTTACTTGATATGCATTAAATAAACATAATGTAACAAATATATTTTGATGAGTTCAAACTTCCATTTTGGGCTAGTTTTATTTCTAAAGCTTGGACTGCATCATTTAATTATAGTACAATATGAGAGATTTGATGCATATCAAGTATGAAGGCATACAGAAAATTACACTGACTGTCCATGTTTATTTGTATATAGTTGGGTCTACAAAGTGCTTATCTGTGAAGCACTTCGTTTCGAAAGGTGCTATATAAATAAAGCTTTATAGCCTGAGCGAAATGCTGCGAAAAGAGGGTCTTGGATAGTCACAGCAGTGCTTAGTTTCTATGTCAAGGAGCCCCAATATTCGCGGCCACATGCATCTGAAAATATTTTGTGCCATGAACCCCCATACAAGATTTGTGCCGTTAAATGTTGATTTTCTTGTTGACCTATTCAAGTTATAGTCACAAGACATTGAGATTTGTTGAGAAAGGGATATTTAAAGCACAGGATGTATTCAAGGTTATTAAACTCTTGGACCTTGGTGAAAAAAGTTTCATCCTGATAAGGCAGCTTGCCTGCGGAAACATGCGTTTTTCAATCTCTCCCGTCATCAATAAAGCAAGTCTCTGGCACCTTTGGTGTGCATAGCACTTCTGAACTAAGTAAATAATACCATACATTTTGGCAATGCTGCTGGACTGCATAGCAGAACACTTTGATCAAGGAAATATCAAATGAGACTTGAACATTGTCATGTCATTTTATTAAACAGCTCAGGTAAACCCACAATTTGATTCCATGCTCTTGTTACATATTTATTCTGTTTAGCCAGGAATGGTAACAGTATTAAAAATAGACATGAATACCTTAGCACTTCCCAAAACAACAGTGACAATATACAGTACACAAAAAGATGGCGTAGATGAATGTAGAATCAGTGTCACCATGGCGACTACTACGTTTGCAATGCTGTGGCATCCTCTAATAGCTACTGCTTTAGCATTCTCTAATGGGGACTATATATTCTCGACTGCTGCAGTTTCCTTTACTGGTGACTTCACTGCATTCTGGACTGGTGCCTCTTCTACTGAGGACTTGACTGGTGCAGCCCCTTCTACTGAGGACTTGACTGGCGCAGCAGCCTCTTCTGATGACTTCACTGCGTCCTTTACTGGTGACTCAACTGCAGTCGGGACTGTTGCAGACTCCTTCACTGGTGACTTTGTGGCACTCTGGACAGGTGCAGCCTCCTTCACTGGCGACTTTGTGGCACTCTGGACTGGTGCAGCGTCCTTTGCTGGCGACTTCACTGCATTCTGGACTGGTGCAGCCTCCTTCAGTGGTGACTTTGTGGCACTCTGGACTGGTGCAGCCTCCTTCACTGGTGACTTTGTGGCACTCTGGACTGGTGCAGCCTCCTTCACTGGTGACTCCGCTGCAGTCTGGACAGGTGCAGTGTCCTTTACTGGTGTCTTGACTGCTGCAGCGTAATTTAATGGTGCCTGGACTGCTGCAGCGTCCTTTACTGGTGACGCCGCAGTATCCTGGACTGCTGCAGAGTCCTTTACTGGTGACGCCGCAGTATTCTGGACTGGTGCAGCCTCCTCTGGTTTTGATGGCTCTTTGACCAATCCTGTGGCAGCAGCAATATTGCCAGCCCCCTCCACAGTCTTCTGGGCCACAGCAGCAACCCCGTTAATCACTGCTCCGCCCACCTGGGACACACCATCTGCAACTGTTGTGACTCCATCCTTGGTTTTAGTGCCTGTCGAAAAATGTACAGGAAGCACAGTTGAAACATAATTTACACAACTACAAAAAGCAGAATTTGTCATTTGAGGTCATCAAGTGTCAAAATCTACATCAATTGAAATCTACTTAATTGTGGTAAAAGTTTATCGTTATCAGTTCAATTGTTTGAACTACTTTTAACTTAGCTGCATGACAATAGTGATTGTGGCATGTCATGAAACCCGATTTCGTAGTTTTCCACTTAAAAACTACAGCAGGGTAAAACATGGCAGGCTGTATAACACGGACCTTAAAAGCAGTGACATAACACAGCTGCAGCTAATCAAGAATAATGGGTGGGTTAGATTTTAAGTGTGTCAAACCTTCCATCATGCTTGAACATAGGCATGCATGTCCTTGGCTCTGGACACAATAAAAATCTAACACTTATTAATTTGTTTGGTGCAGCTGTGTTGCTTACTAGCCTGCCATGTTTTCAATCTGCTGTAGAAAACAAACTAAAAACCAGCCTGGGGTTTCATGACACTTTAAACCCTCAATACTTAAAGTTTACCTTTGGCTCTTTCGTCTGCCCTTTTTACCCTCTTCTACACCAAACCTCAACTGAAAATAGCTGTTCTACTAGTCTGTACAAGCTCTGTGCTATGCATTGTGAGCTTGTAGATGGGATTATTTTCAGTGCCCCCCCCCCAGAAGAAGGATGCTAGGACTAGGGTTCAAGTGGTTTAAGACTGGTAGAATTATTTACTGATTTATATTTTGATTCTTAATACGCACCGACAAGGAGAACGCCATCTTTGGTCTTCTCAGCTGCATCAGTCACTCCCTGCTTGGTTTTCTCCACTGCTGCCACGACCTCATCCTTTGCTTTTGAGAACCCCTTAATTAATGAGTCCATGGCTGCTTTCTGACTAAATACAGCTGTTTAGCCTATTACAGTTTGTTTTTGACTTGAATGCAAGTTTCTGTTCTCAGAGGAGGGGATTCAGTCCTTCAATCCACAAGTTACAGCAGAGTCTGAGTTCCTGCATGGACCCAGCAGCCATTTTAACAGGTAAACACAGCTGAAGTTAATTAACATTAATTGTAGGTGTGTTTTATTTAAGTGCTTTTGTGCAAGTTGCCAATACAGGAGCTGTGGATTGCAGGCGCGGCCTGTCAAAAGAGGGCGCTCTCCCAAACCTAGATCTTCCTTGAATAAATATAACTCTAAAATACATTCTACATATATTTTAAATTATCAAACTGACACGGTAAATATTATATAGTTAATGATAATGACTTGTGAGTAGAATGTATAATCTGCTATAGAATGTAGATGTATTTTTTCCACAATGTTAAAAATTAAAAGATTCGGAAAATGTTTTTTAAGTAAAGTAAAGTATACATGATTAGAACATGCTTAAACATTCGACAATTAAGGTCAAATATTTCTACAATTGCTACAAAACCTGTATATCCAGTCATTGTGGGATACAATTAAGTCTGATAATGATGTACCGTGCATGTTCACATCATGGATAGGCTACTTTACATTACTTAAGCCCATTTTTCAAATGTTAAATGTTTTAGCATTTTGGACAAAATAGCCAATTTTACATTGAGGTGCCCAGATGTCCTATAGTGCCCAGTGCTGCCCAGTGCCCACCTATCCTATCGTTTTGCTCAGGTCAATGCATATATTTAAGACAAGACAATACATAAATATACACCACAATTAAAACACCCAGGAAAGTACCTCAATTCTATAAAAGGCAAGTTCATTCTCAATTTAAAAGGGTCTTTAAAAGACAGCAATGTCCTCTCCACACTTTGTGTAATGTGTTATGCGTATGCTTTCATGTGTGTGTGGCTGTGCATGTATGTATGTATGTATGTATGTCCATGGAAGCTAATAGCACACCGAGTCCAGCTCATCCAGGCGCCTGCCTTCGTGTGTGTGTGTGCGCATATTCATGTGGGGGGGCCGGGGGGGGGGGGGGGGGGGGGGGACAGCAAGTTCAGTTCGACCAGGTGAGGTGGATCAGGTATTAGGGGGTTTATGTTTATTCAGGAGCTTAATGGCAGAGGGGATGAAACTGTCACTGCCCTTTGCCTTCTTGAATAGAGAGGCACCATATCTCCTACTCGAGGGCAGGACCTCGAGGCAGATGCGGAGTTGGGTCTCTCGCGATCTTAAATTGCTGCTTTCTTCACTGTCCTCTGATCATAGAGATGCTGAAGGGCAGAGCACTGCACCCCACAGAGCGTTATGGGTTAAGGTGGCTACCCTCAGCAGCTTATTATTAGCCTAAGTACAAAAATGTGTAGTACTGCATAATCATAATCTTTGCTCATTAGTTGTCTTTCACAAATGAATGACTACTAGCCTAGGGCAGGGCCTATCAAAATAAACTAGTGTGATAACATAGAACATGTTATTGGCTCAATGTTTGGTGTAGCACTACCCGGGGAAAAATCCACCAGCCTCCACTGATGGATTGTATAGTCCAACATTGTAGTCCATTGCATAGTGTACACTGTTCATTTTATATAGACAAATGCTTTGGGAATCATGGAATATTTATAGTATTTATTACATCATAGGTTTGGTTTGTATGATAGAGGATTAAGTAATGTGTACATAGATTATAAAAAATAATATATCCTAACTTATAAAACAAAATAAGTTTTGTCTGTTGTTATTGCAGTGAAGGGATATGGATCATAATACAGCAGCATTTTATTAGATTAGATTAGATTAGATCATGTCCATCGTCTTTTATTAAAAATCGTTTTGCTCAAGTCAATGCATACATTCAAGACAAGACAATAAATATACACCTCAATTAAAACACCCAGCAAAGTACTTAAATTCTATAAAAGGTAAGTTAATTCTAAATGTTAAAGGGTCTTTAAAAGAAAGCAATGTCCTCTCCACACCTTGGAACGCCCATAATGTGTTTGTGTATGCTTTCATGTGTGTGTGCATGTACACTATGTATGCATGTCCATGGAAGCTAATAGCACACCGAGTCCAGCTCATCCAGGCGCCTGCCTTCGTGCGTGTGCGTGTGCATATTCATGTGGAGGGGGGGGGGGGGCAGCAAGTTCAGTTCGACCAGGTGAGGTGGATCAGGTATTAGGGGGTTTATGTTTATTCAGGAGCTTACTGGCAGAGGGGATGAAACTGCCACTGGCCTTTGCCTTCTTGAATAGAGAGGCACCATATCTCCTACTTGAGGGAAGGACCTCGAAGCAGGTGCTGAGGTTAGGAGTTGAGTCTCTTGCGATCTTAAATTGCTGCTTTCTTCGCTGTCCTCTGATCATAGAGATGCTGAAGGGCAGAGCACTGCACCCCACGGTGGTTACCCTCAGCAGCTTATTAGCCTAAGTACAAAAAGGTGTAGTACTGCATAATCATAGCTCATTAGTTGTCTTTCACAAATGAATGACTACTAGCCTAGGGCAGGGCCTATCAACATAAACGAGTGTGATAACATAGTACATGTTATTGGCTTAATGTTTGGTGTTGCACTACCCGGGGAAAAATCCACCAGCCGCCACTGATGGATTGTATATTCCAACATTGTATAGTCCATTGCATAACAGTGGCAATATACACATACTGTACAAGAGTAGAGATTTCCTTTTCAAGAAATAATGTATGTACACTGTTCATTTTATATAGACAAATGCTTTTTATTTGGGAATCGTGGAATATTTATAGTATTTATTACATCAAAGCCACAATGCTGAACTCATAAACATACCTCCTACAGGAGTTAGGCTGCATTCCCACTGGGAGGGAGTCAGTGTTAACAGCTGGAATAGAGGTGGCAGATACAAATATTAAGAGACCCACACACACACGTACACACATACACTGGTGTACAATTATCATCATACATAACTTGGTAAAAAACACTTGGGTTACATTTCTATCATCAAGAGTTCTCAAATGTAGCATCAGCATTGTCATGGTCACTCTACTGCATTCTGCACACGATTCTGGACTGCTGTAGCATCTACTGGTGTCTCTACTGCATGCTGGACTGCTGCAGAATCTACTGGTGTCTCTACTGCATTCTGGACTGCTGCAGCGTCCTTTACTGGTGACCCTACTGCATTCTGGACTGCTGCAGCATCCTTTACTGGTGACCCTACTGCATTCTGGACCGGTGCAGCATCTATTGGCAATTCTATTTCATTCTGAAATGCTGTTGCATCCTCTTCTTGTTTTGCTGGTTCTTTCTTGGCCAATCCGGTCTTTTGGGCCACAGCAACTGCAACTGTTGTGACTTTGACCTTTGTTTTGGTACCTGTTGATAGATGCAAATGAAGCTGCAGTTAAAGCACAAAATTGACAGCCCACAAAATTGCAAAAAGTATTAAACTAATTGTCACTTGAGTGTCAGAATGCACATTTATTGTGGCAATAATAGCTCATTGTGATAAGTTCAACCCACTTTCTATAATTTCAATATTTTTAAAGACTTTTAGAATCATTCACCGATTGATTGATTTCCTAATACCCACCAACATAGATAACCCCATCTTTGGTTTTCTCAGCTGCACCAGTCACTCCCTGCTTGGTTTTCTTTGCTGCTGCCACGACCCCATCCTTTGCTTTAGACATCCCCTTCATTATTGCGTCCATGACCGTTTTCTGTACTCCCAAATTATACACAACAATCAGCTGTTTACTGCACCCAGAGAACAGAGGTCATTCAAAAAGATAAGGATATTCAGCCCTTCACACTACCTCATACAGCCAAGACTTAGATGAGTTCTAGTATATGAACCCTTTTCAGCAGCCATTTTGACAGGTAAACACAGCTGAAGGTAATAATGTTAATTGTAGGTGTGTTTGTTTCTGTGTGCAAGCAGTTGCCTGTACAGCAGGTGCCCAAGATGGCACACAGTGACACCTAAATGAAATATATGCATAATTAATATTATTATTATCAGTTGTGTTTACCTTTCAAAATAGCTGCTGTGAAAATGATTAATTGAGCTGGTTTTACTGGTTTTGGTTATGTTTCCTAGTCTGGATTTGAGACAGAGTTGAGTCTTTACTTTGACCGAAAGACTGCTTTTTCTTATTATTTGATAGAGCTGTCTTTTTGTTTTGTTTTTGGAATTTATTCAATATTACTGGCGCCATTTCCTTCTGTATATTGTACCCAGCTGGTATGATAGGGCCTCCATGCACCCTCCACACAATTATGCCACAATGACAGTACATGATAGACTTGTTAATGCTTCTAAATTGACTGTACTTGTAGGGATACACTGATGTATTTGTACTGTACCCTTCTTTCTCTTCTGTTCATTAACAGCTGATGGTGTGATGATGGTTGGTGGGAGAGGGTGAGCAAGCTATCTGTGATTAAACGTATCTGTGTACTTGTATTGTATGTATCTATGTCTGTTGTTCATGTTTTTATGGGACCCCCTCAAATATGAGATGCTGCATCTCAAGGGGCTATCCCTTCAATTGATTGATTGAATATTTTATTGGGCAAAAAAATGTAAAACAGCACAGTTACATTTAAAATACTTTGTCTAACAGGTCCGTTCATAAAAGTCCTTGCGGACTTGTTTCCAATGAGGGCCTTGGTATTCAATTCATAGGCATATATAGTGGCACCACAGTTCAAATATCATTACAAAATAAACAGCAAAAAAAATAACACTATGTACAACAAAAAAATAAAAAAGAGGGGAAAAAAATATATGTACAATAAATCTGTGAAATCTGTTTTAAAGCAAAGTTACCAGACCGGTCTAGTCTGTGATCACGATTCATATTTGAATTACAAGTATAGTGTGCAAATGAATGTATATACATTTCCTTTTGCAGCACTTGCAAAGTTAAATTAAAATCCATCCACTAGAGCTGGTGCCATATCATTTTAATTGGCAGTCAGCATTCAGAGCCCTGAAAGACTTCCAACACTTGACTGGTGACTTGCTCTGACCACTTGAAACTAGACTCAGAATGATCTCAGATTATTTGAGACCTAACTTGGACTTGCACACCACACATTTTGCCCAAGTTCAAACATTTCTGACAATATTCAGTGCTTCAGTAGCCTACCGTACCTATATTACCCCAATTTAAATAACCATAAAGGCCTTATTCCAACTGGCTCATGAAAGAGGCCTTGCATGAAACTTATGTGTTCCAAATGATAGACCTAATTAGATTGAGCATTTATGAATTGTCTTCACTTGTTTTACACTCAGCCAAATCAACAAAGATGACACATAGATAACAAAATAAATACTTTATTACAGGATAACATATTTTGAAACATTTGTTACAACAGCAAATAGCACAGAATGCTGGAAAGCACATTTATTTCACACCATTGACTCATAATAGATTAGAGCAAAGACCAAAATTAATTTGATATGCAAGGGGAAAATAAAACATATGTGGAGAGCTGATCAACTCATTTGGATCAGATAGAAAAGCAAGGTAGAGAAGTTATCACTTTTTCTTCTGGTACTCCCGGGCCATGGCGTCCAACTGTGAAGATAATTATATTAGAGCCTATCACATACAATATTAGATGTAGTTCTTCTGTTTAGCTATTATGCTATTATTTCACTTATGCAGGGTAGGGCTGGGCGAAATGAACAAAATTCTATATATTTTTTACCAAATACCTCATTGATATTGTCATGATAAAATTGTATTGTGACCATAATATCCATTTTCTTTTAAATTTTTCATGCATTAAAAAAAAAAAGCAAAAATAACAGCTCTACAAGCTCACCCGACATCATTAGCTTATCGGCTATTCTAATTTTTACAAGTTGTCTAAGTATAAAATAAGGCTCAAGTCAGTAAAACCAGGAAGAGAAAAAACGCTTATGCCATGTTGTGATATTACAATATAAAAAATCCCGGACGATATTTATTCTCATATCATGATATCGTCGATATAACATCGATATATTGGCCCAACCCTAAGTGTGATTATCCAGTGCTCATGTGTTCACTTACAAACATGTTTCTCAGAATGTTCCTCCGCTGGGGTCTCAGGTAGCTGCATTCACCTGCCTCGCACAGCTTAATCTCCTCTGAAATCTGAGAAAACGAAGACAGGTTAGGTAAAGGGAAGGCTTGTGCAATCTGGTAGAGAATCAAGATGGGTCCTCTGTAATAGTGGTTCTCAACCTTTTTTGTGTCAACAACCCTCAAATTGATATGCATTAGGATTAGGCCCTCATTTGATAAGACTTTGGGCCCTATCTTGCGCCTTTCCCTTATGCCTAATCTTATTAGCCATTTTTTTTGTATTTTGAAAAACGTTTTCAAATAGTGAAAATACAAGCTCACAACATGTAGATTTAGATCAGCTGTTTTCCCTATTTTTAAATGGTTTTCAAAATACCAAAAAATGCCTAATAAGATTAGGCATAAGGGATAGGTGCCTGTATCTGGTACCCCGCTCCAAGACGAGTTTATTGTTATATATGATTTGTTCTGGAATAACATGATTGTCTAAACTGTTGTTAGAAAGACATTCTGCCATTCTTTACTGTACATTCTCTAATTGTATGTACTTGTGTGATCATGGTAAAGTTCAATTATCAAGCCCTCCCCAAAGGGGTTGCAGAGCAGAACTGAACAGAACAGAACAGAACACATAATGCTCCGTCTCGAAGGTGACCCCGGTTCGAATCTGATCAAGGCATTTTACTGCTTGTCATCCCCCCCCCTTGCTCTCCTGCCTTTCCTGCCTCTCTCTCTCTCTCTAAGATGAAGTATAAATGTGCCCAGGGCCCTGCCTCTGAGTAGGGTTGTCACGATCATGAATGTTACTTGACGATTAATTGTCACACAAATAATTGCCATTAACGATTTAATTGTGTTTTGGACATTGAATACATATTACAAAACAAACTACATTTCTGTTTGCCTTTTAGGTTCCGTAAAGACAAATTCAATAGGACAGATATGTCAAATAACTAAAATAGCCCTATACCAAGAAATGACTGAAGTTTACTTTCAAAATAAGTTAAAACTAATTGTGGAAATAACATGTTCAAATTGTACCAAAAAAATCAACATAGTAACGATCATGACGATTTTGCTAAATAATTGCGAGTATCTCAAATAATTGTGATCAGACGATTATGTGATAATCGTGACGGGCCTACCTCTGAAGTGGCTAATGAGTCCAGGTCCCTCTTGCCTCCCGGGTACCAACCATGGGACCAGTGCTGGCTATGGGACAGCTGAGCCCCCAGACACAGCAGCACACCCAGCAGCAACACAAGCCCAGATACACATGTCATATTCTCACCTATAGAGAGAAAGGGGGGACCTTTGTTAAGTCCCTTTGTTAAGTCCCAGCTGCTTCACATGGCTGCTCAGATGGTCAGTGGTACCTTACCTTATAGTTCCAGCTATTGCTCGTATATCTGGTGGTTTTGTCCCTGTGAGTGTCCGCTGATGTTCCTCAAGGAATTCACTTCACTCTGGTTTTCTGCAGGCGTACCCTGATGTGCCTCGACGAGATCGCTTCACTTCTGTCTTTCTGCAGCCAACAAGTATCTCTCACCTCCTCTTATAGTGCAGCTTATATTCTAGTGATCCTCACAAGCTCTCAATATATGTTCCCATCGGGACCAAAGTGCTTCCCTCACAGCCTGCGTCACAATACGTCCACCCTGACCTCTTGGCTCCTTTCATTCCCAGTGGTCAGGTGAGTGGTCTTTGGGGGGACAAACGGATGCGTATAAGATCCACTAAATTCCAATTATCATCTGCAAACAGAGCTGACCCCATTGGGAAGCCTCTGCCTCTCATCCCCTCACACGCAGCCGTCTCCGCACCCTCCTCCTCCACCCTCAAACATCACCTGTCCTGCACCATCACCCACCCACCACCGGACTCTCATGGCCACCCAATAAACACACTGAAGACACGCGGCGCAGCGAACGCCACACACCATACAGGCTTACCGAACCTTCTCCACAGAATGGTAATTTAACTGTGAGAGTGTACAAATGTAAACAAATCCGTTAGACATGCTCACATTGATCTTCTTTAATCCTTGGCAATGGCATTGTTGCCAATGAGTCTGGTGCCAGCATAGAGGAATACAGGTAGAGCGGGCACCTAAAGTAACATTGTTTCCGTTTTTTTTTTAATGGTACCTCATTATCAGGCCTATGGTACAATTGTTTTAATGCTACCTCATTATCAGGCCTAAATCTACCCTTGAACTTATTGTTTATGCCCAAAATGACTGGATATCCACAGGTCTGTAGCAATTTGTAGCAATTGTAGAATTGTCATCAAAAAAGATTATGTATTTGGCCCCCAATTCATACTATAAATGTAAATAAAAAGTAATAATACAAATTAAATAAATATAAAACAAATGGTGCCCAGAGTAACTTCCGGTTACCAGCGAGTGAGAGCATCAGATCAAACCATGTTTTGTTCTGACCATCGCACGGACCCATTCCGGTTAACCTCTTGGGTCAGGGCGGCCGCAGGAGTAAACACACAGCTTCCGGCACTGGCCGCCACACATACCTCTAATACCTCTCAATCAGGCGTTTCCTGGTGAATGAATCGATTAAAATATTGACACGCTCTTTTTTTCCTGTGGTTTTAGACGCAGGTCGAGTACCTTGTTCAGGGAGAGTTTGACAAGGTGACCCCGCTGTTGTTGACTTAGTTGAACTGCTGGCTTTAGCAGTGACACGGGATGTCAGATGATGAGAGGGGATTGGTTCACGTGCCACCATGACGCAGTTAGACGTGCGTCACTGACGAGACATCCGGTGATTCCTGCCTGAGACACCTGTGGACGTGAGGTGGCACCGGGGGAACTTCCATCCAGATGTGCTGCAATTTCACATCGATGTTCCACCTGCACGGTAAAGTGAACTCTGACATTTTCTGAGTTAAATGAACACTCTGGATTTGGCCAAATCCCCCATAAAAGAACCCCAAATAAAGATATTTAACAATTACAATTAGATACTACTGATAGTGACTGTATTTAGCCCAAAACTGGCTTGACACACTTCTTGTGTTGATGTACTGTAGCCCTGGTCCAGAACTCACTAACGCTCTGGACCAGGGCTAGTGTTGATGTAGTGGCCCTGGGACAGAACACAGAATGATGTGACCAAAACAAAAATACTCCTAAAGGACCACTTCACCTATAACTCTAATCTTCATATAATCACTTCATCTTATGGCACCATCTTCATATTATGGCACGATGTCTGTCTACTCTGTGTCAAGGTCTGTGGACAGTTCAGAAACCTACCTACCAGGGACATCATCGGTAGGCAGGTTTGGTCATTTCAAACATTTTAAACGTCTTCTTTTTTCATATCAATAAAAGAACAATGGCTTCTATTTCAGTATGCTAGGTTTTTAGGAAGAAAAAGGCTGTAGTTCCTATTAGCTTGGAATGCCCATCGATGATGTCAATCATGTCATTGGTAGGCAGGTTTCTGAACTGTCCATATAGCCCTCCAATGAGAGACAGGGTGAGTAGACGGAAATAATTGTTATCTTATAATGAGCATTAGTGACGACCAATTATATGAAGATAGATAGGTTGAAAATGAGTGAAGTGCTCCTTTATGGCACTCCATTATGTAGTAGGACAACAGAATACAGGATGCAATGTAAGCCAAAACATATTTTGTGTCTTGCTAGCCATCTTTCCATTCACACACACATTGAGACATCAACATACAAGGTGTACAAAGCTAAATTAACCCATTAAGACCGGGAAAGTATCTGTGTCATTTTAGATTTGGCTAAAAAGCATTTTTTTAACTTTGGCTATTCAAAAATAGCAGATATTTAAGCTCATAGCGTGTCACTTCGTGCCGTGCTATGATCTTGTAGATCTACTATTTTTGAACAATTGGGAAGATGTTTGCAAATCTTTGAATACCGGTATATTTTTAAAGCAAGCGTTAACTCAAGTCTTTGCTCCTGGGGGTCCCTGGCACAAAACATTTTCAGATGGGGGTCGGCGGCCAAATACATACAATTTTGGGGGTCCTTAGTATGAAAAAGAACCACTGATATAGCGACATACGTTTTTTAGAAAACTATTAAGGATTTAGAAGACATTTGTAGAATCGGGTCTTAATTAATGCCACTTCCATGTCAACAGCATGAATATTTGATTGAGGGTAAAGGTCGAACACTATTGAAGACAGCTGCAGATGGACACTTGACAAGAGTGACTGATCTATATTACACATGAAGCTTGGACAATTCTGCACAATTAGTCTTAATTAGGAAGAATGCCTTAGGGCAGTGATTCTCAAAGTGGGGTCCAGGCCCTAAGGGTTGCTTGAGGGGGGGGTGTCCAAACAATAATCACACTTTGGCTGCAGGTTGAAAAGAATCTGGGTGTTTTGTGCAGTCTACAAAGCAGAGCAGCTTTCAGCGCCTATTGTCTTAAGAGCAATCTCTCTGCCCACGCTCTGGTTCACTGTCGTTTTCTTAACTATTTATATAACTCTTTTTTAAAGTACCAGAAGAAAAATCTGAGCCTACAGCTCCCTGGACCAAAGTTGAGAACCAGTGATTAAGACAATGCCTGGACTGAGCCCCTATAGGGGACAGGACAGGAGATAAAGATGATGATACACTCCTAGATTAATATCTCAATCAGGCTATGTTTTACACACACGGACATTTCAGCTCAGCGTGAACTGAAGGCCTAGGTTTTTATTTTATTTCTTTACCCACAACCAACTGTATGACAGTCATACTGTCAATGAATATGTGTTGATATCCTGCAAGGCTGTCTCACTTAATACATACTGCCGTCTGGTGGAGAGAGACATTAATGCAGCCCTAAACAAGAAAGGAGAATACAGAGTTCAGTCAGGACAACTTGTCAATGGATAAAATATTCTTATTGAATATAAAATGAGCAATATATTTATTATGGTTTGGCAATGAATTGGATCTGCTTTTAGGCACTCTGATAAAGCGCATCTCCCAACCATAGGGACTCTGAATCCCCCGGCCCGTACACAAGCAGCAGATCCAAAACGACAGGTGGTAGCTGGGGTGGTGGAGGGTGATGTAGCAGTGTTTGAGCAAGATAGCAGTGGTGAGAGCAGCAGCAAAAGCAAGCAGGGATGAGTAGGTCGGCCGCCAACAACTGCACTGAGTTTCCTGACAGAACTTGCTCTGCGCATGTCTGTACCAAGCACGACGCTCATCCTACATACATACAACATGACACAAGCTGAAGGAAAGGCCCTCATGGAGTTGAAAAGGCCACTGCAATTATTATGAAACCAGCCAATAAGGGGGGTGAGAAGGAAGTTGAGAGACAATCGAATGACTGTAAAAACTAACAAAACAAAAAACCCACCACAGAATTTCAGGAATCCATCCATGGAAAAGGACATCCTGGATAATGACGATCTCAGCAAAAGTGCACATGATTTCATGAAGGTAGAACATGCTAAACTTCCAGTGTTTTACACACTTCCTAACATTCAAAACGATTTAGAAACTCACTTTTCAGCAGTATTTTGTCAGCTTGAAATGAAATAATGACTGTTAAGGGCTTGATTTGATTTGTTGCATGTAAATCATATCAAGCCCAGACATTATTTAACTGAAATATGCGAGTGGTCCAGAGCAACAAAAAGAACCACTGCTATTCCTATCCCACGGTTACCCTTATTCTGTTCTCTTACTTTATCCAATGTTCCATTAAACTCATGTTAACTGATTTGTATCTTATGCATGAGTGAGCAGACACATGTGATTATATGGGCACATTTCCTAATAATAATGACCCAATCAGGCAATCCGGTACACTTCCCCTTCTTGAGATTCTAACTCCCTACTCTGTGGAATTTCTTGACCTCCGACTTCCCAGTAACTGACAACATTGACGCGTCATGGACCCCTAGCTGAGAGAGAGAGATGAAGCAGGGACCCCCACTACATATTGTATACAATGGAAATCACATATTATGGCCATATCCACAAAAATTGCTAAGAGTATTGGTATCTTACGTAAAACCCGTCATTTGATTAGCTCTGAGGTAGCCACTATGTTATATTATTCTATGATTTATCCGTGTATTCATTATTCTAATATAGTCTGGGCTAGTACTCATCAGACCAAACTTGAGCCCATATATTGTCTTCAGAAACGAGCTGTAAGAACAATAAGTTGTGTACATCCATCTCAGCCTTTGTTTATTCGATTAGGTGTCCTCAGTATTTACCAAGTGAACCATTTTCAAATTGGTCTATTTGTTCATGGCTCATTGGGGAGAACCCTTCCCTCCTTTTTTCATCATAATATTTGAGTATAATTTTCAGGTCCATAATTACCCAACACAGCTCAAATAACCTCAGACCCCCAAAGGACCGTACCTCTCAAACTCAGTTTAATATAAGATTCAGAGGGTCTAAAATATGGAATTCTCTGCCATTACATCTATGGGAGTTGTCTTCTCACCAATTCAAGAAGGTTCTGAAATCGCTTCTCTTAACCACCAAATACATTCTACAGTATATGTATATGGTATATGGTCTGCCTAATATAATATAACAATATTTTCCCTAGAGGTTTACTTTTTGTTCCTTTGTCTTTTATTGTTCCAATATGTTTTTGCTGTTTCTTTCTTTGTTATATTGTCCATATTGATATTTTTTGTTTTGTTTCTTCATCTGTATTACATGTCTATAAAATGTTTAATTTGTAATTAATGTAATTTAATGTGTATATTCCACATTGATGTAATGTTTTCCTACAAATGTACAAATATTCCCGGAGAATGCCACTTTCAAGCCCCTGGAGGGTTTTTAGGCATTCTCCTTCACATTTTTTACTGAATCTTTTCTTGTAATTGAAAATAAACAAAAAAACAAACAAACAAACAAACAAACAAACAAACAATTGTTTTACGGAATAAACTTTTTCATAGATTTCATAGATAAATTCACAGCGCGGGGCGATGTGAGCTGGTAAATCGGCTATTTTTGCCTAAAGTTCTTAATAGTTCTTAAAAGTAATAGTGATGCTAGGGTTCAAGTGGTTAATGTAAAAAGAAAATCCTATCACACAAAGATTTTGCGGCCCCCCTGTAGTAACTCTGAGGACCCCCTAGGGGTCCCGGACCCCCTGTTGAAGACCCATGGTCTACACAGTACAGACTGTATACTGCTTATGTTCACTGTAGACTCACTGTATATTTGCTCATTATATCTGCTGTTTGACTGTTCATATGTGGTGTTTCACCACTGTGTAGCATGCAGACTGACACTGTGCACATCCCACGCCACGTACTGGCTGTAAAACGTAAAGTTACTTGGTCAGTTGGTCAACGCCTCTGACTGAAAAGTAATGTGGACATTTGCAATGGTTGGAATTGTAATTGTGTGAGTAGATCACTGGCATCTCTCAATATGTCATACTGTTAGGGTAGCAAAGGCACTGATAACACAACGTTCCATGGCAAGCCATCAAAGAATGATCTATTCTTATGTCTTTTCGCAAATTAATGCCCTATTTCATCATACAAGAGTGTCACACAAAAGTAGTGAAAACACCAGATCTACACACGTTGCAATGCAACGCGTTGTGAGCTTGTAGCTCTGCTATTGTCACAATTGTTTACTTTTCTTTTAATAAAAAAGGAACGTTGTTGGACATACAAGGTTTCCACCTGACAGTGACGTTATGCTAAATATTTCAGTGGTAACCATTCATTCAGAAAGGCCGGGTTACAACAAATAACTAAGTAACTGTCCATGTTGCCGTGCCTTCAACCATCTGAGCCTGGCCAGAGAGCATGAGATAACATTTCAACAGCATGCGGGGAACCGTTTAAGTGTCATATCAGGAAAGAGCACATTAACGGCTCTCCAGAGATTCATGTGTTCCCAAGGAATGGAGGCATGTGGGTCTGTTTGCTCAAAAGGGAAATTACTGGCAGGTCGTAAATGTCACAGTATGCAGGATATTACTCGAGAGCTAAGAATTTATGAGTGACCTCCCATTGAGCAGATGATGTTTTTCCTTTTTTTGCATGTTCCCTTTAAAATCACGGCACACACACGTGCACGCAGGCACGCACTCATGCAGAAAATATTTCCCAGTAATGTATTTTTAAACACAGTAAGACCTTTGTTGCTAATTGTTGACATTTATTTATTTATATATGGATTTGTTCAAAGGTGGATTTGGAAATCCAACAGCGTTTAAGGCTCACTAACTCCCTGGTTTGCCAAATCCAAATCCACTGTGACATACAACATACCGTAGCTATATGCAACATTCTGTCCACAAATTTCAACAATAAAGTATTACACCTAATCAAAAGTAGATTGCATATCTACCCACGAAACCACTGAACAACATCCAGATACCGCTGAAATACATTGACATACAGTACAGTATAGTGTGAGATACTAGCGTGTCCTGTCCGAGAAAACCCCCGTCAGGGAAGGGCAGACGCAGAGTGGACAGCTAACTACAGTCATAAACACACAAGCTGGACTCCAGAGGAATATCTGTGTCTCCATAGTGGTGTAGTATAGAGGACTTGAAGGAGTGGATGTCAGGGAGGACAGTAAAATCCAGGCATCAGGAGAAGACTTGATATAAAGGCAGTTCGGGGGACAGTTGTTCTTCACACCAGCAGCTCTTCCTTTGAACACACTTCCCTAAGCAACTGACCCAGGCTTGACACGGCAGCACGTGAGTATATTTTTCTTTCTTTCTTTCTTTCTATTTCTCCCTGTGTACTATGTTTGTAATGCTATTCTTTATTCTGTCACCTTTGTGTACAGTGGAAGAGTTTTGTAAGCATGAGTTTTAAAAGTGCAGTTCTCATCAATTTCTTATCACTCTTGTATTGCAAAAAAGTCCCCCCCCCTCTCTCTCTCTCGCTCTCACTCTCTGTACAGTATCTATCTTTCAATCACTGCCTTTCTATCTCTCACTCCCTCCTTCGGAGCCTCCATTGCATAATGATATGGGACCCCTTCTGAACTCTGGTGGGCTCAGTAGTGTTTGAGTCACGCTGTATCTTGTGTCAAATGCTGTAATGCACGCTGACCTAGTTTGAGTGTTATCTCCTGGCTTCTTCTCTTCATAGCAGCAACAAACATTCATTACTTTCTGGAAGTGGTTTAGCCTCTACAGTATGCCACTCACTCACTCACTTGTATGGGAAAATCTATTCACAATAAACCCTTCAACCATGGTGTCCCTAATTTATCATCATTGTAGACACAAAATGTCAATTTATTTTCAAATTTTTTTTTTTGTTTTGTTTCCTTTTTTTTTTTACTATTCAACAAAATATGTAAAAAATATATCATTGTACAGCAAATATATAAGGCATATTTGGGTTTAAATGTGCTAATATGAATGGGCCTGTGTGTGTGTGTGCGTGTGCGTGTGCGTGTGTGTGTGTTTGTGTGTGTGTGTGTGTGTGTGTGTGTGTGTGTGCGCGTGTGTGTGTGTGTGTGTGTGTGTGTGTGTGTGTGTGTGTGCGCGTGCTTGTGTGTGTGCGTGTGTGCTTGTATGCATACACATGCATATCTGTTTATGTAGCATCTGTTTAGGGGCGGTCGTAGCTTAGTTGCTATAGAGGCCGTCTGCTAATCAGAGGGTCACCGGTTTTCCTCCCGGCCTGCCCATGTGTCGAAGTGTCCCTGAGCAAGACACATATCCACTTATCCTGACCATCTAAGCAGCCATCATCTGGGTGAAGCTGAAACTGAATTTCCACTTTAACCACTTGGACCCCAGCATCTATATACTGGGGGGAACATTAACCAAAAATAGCTGATCTACAAGCTCACGACACGTTGTGAGCTTGTAGATCGTCTGTTTTTGGTGAAGAGATTCATGTAGACAAAGTAGTGGTCCAAAGTACAGAGCTAACTCAGGTCCAGTTTACTAAAGTCTTTAAGTGGTTAACACAAGTCTACAAATGTGCTGTGTGTGTGTGTGTCTGTGTGCATCCTCAGGACCCAGCAGAATGAAGATGCACAGTGTAGTTGTGGTTTGTGTAGGACTGGTGTGCCTGGTCGCCATGCTGGCTGACAGCACAGAGGGACACATCACCTTCTTCAGCCCCAACGAGATGATCAAGATGAAAGTAAGAGGAACACTGCAAGCACACAGCAAACATCCTGAGCATTCACTTAACTCTGAGAGTGTAGACACATTTTGTCCTTAACATTCTTTGAATTAAATTGACGCTCAAGATGTAGTATTTATTGTACAGAAGAAATCAAATATACACCCCAAGGCAACCAAATAATTATTTATCCCCATTCTGGGTTGATCATTCAGTTAAAATGACGGATCTACAAGCTTGTAGATGGGCTATTTTCAGCAAAGAGATTTGGTGCTGCGGTAACAAAAAAGGAGTGGACCGAATATAGAGCCCTGGGTGACCCCGGTCAACTGAGCATATAAGGTTTAAGTGGTTAGATTGAATTCAATATCTTGTAAATACTCCACCATAACATTTTAATATTTATATAATCTTTTATATTATTTCCATACTTTCTATTTTTCTTTTATGTAATCAAAATGAATCCTGAAATAGATGAGAAGCAGACACATGTTATTGTACTTCTGTGAAACGCAGTGTCAACGATCGCAACATCTACAACATCTGTGTGTGTGTGTGTGTGTGTGTGTGTGTGTGTGTGTGTGTGTGTGTGTGTGTGTGTGTGTGTGTGTGTGTGTGTGTGTGTGCGCGTGTGTGCGTGTGTGCGTGCGTGCGTGCGTGTGTGTGTGTTGTGTGTTTCAGGAGCGTGAGGGTAAAAAAGTCATGGAGCCCCGGTCAGAGGACGGTCAGTTTGAAGACGTCACCATCCAGCAACTTCCTGAGGCAGAAATTGGCGGGAATCATCCTGTAAGACACACACATGTGTGTGGTGTGATATTACACTGCACATGCACACATACATTATGCACTCTACAGAAGCGGTTCTCAACTTCTCAGCCTTTTTGGGATCAGGGCCCACTTGAAAATCGAAAAAGCGTTTGTGGCTGTGTTGTTCAGATGGGTCAGATGGGTGGACCCACTGGGCCGTGTGCATTTTCAGTTTTTAATGATCAAGCAATCAACTGGGTCCTGGCTTGGGTCAATGGAACTAACAGTATAGGCCTACTTTAAGTTCCCATATCGGTGTATCACAATGAAAACTATTTTTTTCAAAGATTTTTTTTTTTTGTAGTCTATTAATGTTATGTTATCCATCAAATTGTAGCCTTTTGCCAATTATTTGGGGGCCCAACACACACACACACACACACACACACACACACACACACACACACACACACACACACACACACACACACACACACACACACACACACACGCAACCCCCCCCCCCCCCACACACACACACACACACACACACTGTTGAATGAATCTGTTTGTCACCTTTGTGTCCATGTGTGTGTGCGTCTGTGTGTGTGTATGTGTGTTCAGGATAAAACGGTGGAGGTTTCTGTTCGCCTGTCAGCAAAACAGTTGGAAAACATGGCCCCTGTACTGGAAGAGATCATCCATGAAATAGTGGAGGAGAGCCAAAAAGGTACAAGTGTGTGAATACACAGTAAATGTGTTCATGTAAAGGACCACTTCACCCATTTTCAACCTATCTTCATATAACTGGTTCGGCTACCATTGACATCATCAGTAGGCAGGTTTGTTACATTGGGTTAACTATTTCAAAAATAGTTTTTATTCATGACTTGGCAGGAAGATAAAGGCTGTAGTTTTTATTATCTTAGAATCCCCATTGGTGATGTCATTGGTAGGCAGGTTTCCCAACTGTCCATAGTCCACCAATGAGACACAGAGTGAGTAGACGGACAATGTGCCATCTCATAATGAGCATTATTGAGGACCAATTATATGAAGATAAGGTTGAAAATTGGTGAAGTGCTCCTTGAGCGTGTGCAAATGTAACCACCTGTAAGGGTCACTCTCACACAGTTACAAATGGACACATTAACACAGAGGAGAGGACTTAACTGCGTGTAGCCTATATTAAATGACAGTGAAACGGTTACTGAACAACTCCTGAGTTGAACTTGACACTCATGACCATCATTGTTATCTTTATCAAAGGGTGTCAAGTACAAGTGACCACTATGGTAGCACTTTGATATCCTGGAACTCTGCCTATCTCTATCTGTCTCTTTCCGTCTTTGTCTCTGTCTCTCCCAGAGCATGCTCCAAAAGAGCAATAGTTTGTTTGAGAAAATGGTCAAATCATGGCTTCTAGAAAATGTTGCGGTATATAGCATGATTGTTTGTTTAATTTATTTGTATTTATTCAGGTTGTGAATCAGCTTTTAGTTTTATGGTTTATATGGTTTTATAGTTTTTAGAGTGTCTTATGTAACAATGTCTGTTATTTGTTGTTATGTGTGTCTGTGCAAGACCAAGGACCACAATGGAAATAAGTCTTAGTCTTTATTGTGGTTTTATCCTTGATGTGTTATTTCTGTGAAATGTATTTCATGTACTTTTCTTTTAACATGATATCTAAATAAATCAAATCAACCCCCCCCCCCCCCCCCGCCCTCTCCCTTCCTCCCTTCTTCCTCTCCCTTCCTCCCTTCTTCCTCTCTCTCCCTCCCTCCCTCTCTCCCTCTCGCTCTCTCTGCAGCCAAATAGTGAAGCAGAATCCAACTGGAGACGAAAGCCGCCTGAATTCTCCCATCAGCACTGAAAAAATGCACAAATATTTTATTATATTTTCATGAATTAATCAATAAAGGGAAGAGACTGTGTAACTCTTTACCTTCTTGTCTGCCTCATTCACACTCTCGTGTACATTCAGATGCACTTACCATTAACTCGCCACAAGGTGTCAGCATCCTTTAGAGAAAACATAGAATACTTTATTGGCAAGTTTGGGAACAAACAGTACAGCAGTACAGTTACAAAAGCTATGCTAAAAGATAACACAAAAATATCCAAGCAGCTTGTATCTGTCTATCACCATTCGATACAGAGCAGCTAACCCTCATGTTACTCGTTGTCAAGAAACGACTTGAAGTCATTTTGATTAAAAAAAATTGATGTGTCAAAACCATAGACGTCAATACATAACATCCACTGATGCAATTACTGCACACTAGCTGTAAAATGTAAGGCAGCACAGTCTTCTTTCATGCAGATAGTGCTAGATTCTGCATTACTATTTTTCAAAATCTGAAGAAATAAAATAGGGTTAATGCTATAAACTCATTTTGCTGGGGACTCTCTGGCTGGGCCCCTGGGGACCCAACTTTGAGAAGTACTGTCCTAAACAAGCCCCCCTCACACAATGAATGTTGGAACAAAGATGGATTGTTTTGGAAAAACAATATTATTATAGAGAGTTTTAGACCCAGACAACGTGGCTGAAACAGAGCACAGCATCTATGAGATGCTGACAAATAATCTCATACTGGATTCCAAAGCCACTAAAATTGAGGGAGCTCATCGAAATTATTTTTTAAAGAATAGCGACAAACCTCTGTTGTAGTGAAACTACTTAGATTTGAAAAGACAGAGAACCCATCCTCTCCAAGGCCATAGAGCTTAGCCTGGCATTGGCCAGACTGATAACATGGATTCACTCACAAGTTCCTCCTCCACGATACTGTGGAGGAGGAACTTGTGAGTGAATCCATGTTATCAGTCTGGCCAATGCCAGGCTACAGAGAGCTCACCTCAGAAACAGCTTCACAATATAATCCTCATTCGTTTAACTCTGGAAGAGAGTACAAATGGAACCCACTCCATTTGCAAAAAAACAAACAAAAAACAACAACCCTCCAAAAATGTAGGGAGTACATAGCCTACTCAAGTAAATGTACTTAGTTGTAGTCCATCACTGGTAACGTTAGAAGTAGGCCTACATTAAACACGCTGGTCGGCAGTAAAGTGGCCTAGTTTGATTGATTGAATACTTTATTTAGAAAGACATAAAAAGTACATGGAAGTACAATTCACAATACAAGGTCCTCTAAACTGGATCGCTCATAAAAGCACTTGGCTTATTGTCTCCGCCAGGCCGAAAGGCATGGCGAGAGAGTATGTTTTACCCTCCGTCCGTCCATCCGTGTGCGTGTCTGTGTGTGTGTCCGTGTGCCTGTCCGTCCGTTAGCACCAAATCTCCGGCACCGTTGGCCCGGTCGCTGCGAAAGTGTGCACACACACTCCCTCGATGCCAATTCAGAACCTCTGCCCCAAATTTTTCACATGGGCCTGTTATAGCGCCACCAGGAGGCCGATTTGTGCAAAACCCATTATTTGGTATTACTCCTACAGATTTGATCCAAACATCATGCAAATCGGTACACAGTATCTCTATAGTCATGTGATCATCTGTCCAATTTTCCATATTCCATCCTCATTGGCTAAGATTGGCTTCCAAAGTTTGCAGGATTGGTCCGTTTTGAACAAAATATCTCAAATCATGAACGCGATTTCCGTGAAATTTCACATTCCCACTAGGCCGAGGAAGAAATTCCACCCTTTTCACATTGGCCTGTTATAGCGCCACCAGCAGGTCTAATTTAGCAAAACACATTTTTGGAACAAAATGCCTCAAATCATGAATGCAGTGTCCGATTGCCGTGAAAGACCTAAGAACAAATGCCAGCCTTTTCACATTGGCCTATTATAGCGCCACCAGGAGGCCACAATAATGTACCTGACCTGGTGGAGACCTGTGCTCTGAGGAGCACTTTTTCTAGTTTAAAATGAGATCCCCGTGCACTCAAATCATGATGACATTTAAGAAGACATACAAATATACACTACTACACAGAACACATACAATCAGCTTACAGGTTACTGGTATGAAAAACAAGAAATATGTACAATAGACAGTTTTAGGAGGAGGGGAGGGGGGGGGGTAGGTTAAGACTTTGACAGGGGCCAATTTGGAATTGCAGCCTCCTGAAGGTGATTCTTTAGGGCAGTTTTGAAAGTGAGTAGGGTTTTACATGTGGCATTCCACATTTTTGTTGAATAGTCTGTAGAAAGCAGGGATCAGATTATAGTTTTCACAAAGACAATGGGAGTGTTCGTGTCATATGAGACAAGCTGAGTGTAGTCAAAACAATAACTACCAGGCCCTGCATGCTGTTGTGTCTTGATTCCATGATAATCACATTATCAGCACATAATCATAAGGCCAAGGGTGAGCAACATTCTCTCACATTAATGTTTGTACATTACACAGTGTAGCACACATGATAACAAGAAAGTCAGGCCATACCTAACAGTGAATATAAGAAACTACTCCACAAAAGCCTAATTTATACTGCCATGTAACATGACAGCTAGTGGACGGTGTCCTCCGTAAATAGATTTCCGTAAATATTTAGTTTCATTTTGATAAAAGCCCCTTTCGTTTTCTCTCCTCTTGTGTTTGGAAATTCCAGACACAAGAGGAAATGTTTATGGATGTAATGATCCATTCCAGACTGGAATGGATCATTATATCCATAAACATTTCTTTCCCATCAATGCAGTTTTGTTTTGAGACACTTTTGAGACACAGTTTTGTTTTGAGACACATTTTCTAACTGTCTTTAACAGGGCAGCAGAGGGCTCAGGATTCCGGAGTCAGGAGGTATTATGTATTAATGTATGTTGTAATAATTAATGTTGTAGTGTATTAGTTGTTGTGCAATGGGCTTAGGGGGAGAGTGATCCTATAGAATCACCCCTGGAGTTAATTGAACATCTCTCACCTTAGTTTAACACTTGAGAAAAAGAAAGTGGATTTCATTACTCAAAGCAGGTTCACTTGAGCCTACATTTTGGTGAAAGTTGCAAAGTGATAGCATGTATGACTTAATTACTATCAACGTTTTAAACTTTAGACAGTTGCTGTAATGCCACCCTTATAGGACTATTTTGGCCCACAACGTCAGCTGAGGACATTTGGCATAGGACCAGACCAGCTCGAGCTGTGTCTGGTTTTGTTTATAGTCATGCATGATGCATGGGAGGCAGATTTCCTGATAAAAAGAAGAAAGAAGAAGAAGAAGAACCACTTGAACCCCATCATTCCTATTCAGGGGGGAACGTTTGCCAAAAAAAATAAATAATAATACAATTATGAAAGCTTGGCTATTTTTGGTGAAGAGATTTGGTGAACAGAGTGAAAAAAGAGCGTATAAGTACAGTTGCATCTGAGGTCTGTTTTACTAGCAAGTTCAGCTTTAAGTGGTTAATACAGGTTCTAAGAGCCAGGATTTACTGAACTTTCTACATGTACAAATAAGGGCAGTCATTAATCATATTCTCAACAAAAGGATAAAACAAAGATCCAATCCCAATTAAATTAACGTTGTTGGTTCATTAATCAAGGATCCAGCAACAATAGCTTCAGTTCTTTACTGAAAAATGGACCAAAAGTGCTTGGCAACGTGTCGTCACCACGGGGGGGGGGGGCGTGGCATAGTAGCTGCAGACATATTGGTGGGAGTCAATGTTAAGTCAAGCTGTTTATGACCCACCAAGATGTCCGCCGCTACCAAATGACACTTGTTGACGCCCCCTTCAGGATTTTTTGCTACGCACTATACCTGCCATATCAAAATCCCTGTGGTCAATGAAAGTATCCAATAACATCTTCCCCTACTGGTGGGTTTAATGATAGCCCTGTCATTTGCTACCCTGGCATCACTAGAACCAATATGCAAAAGTTATGCCAGAGTAAATGAATGGAGCTGGCAGATTCGACACATACCCAGGCTAATCACTTGAAGCAAATGAAATGTCACGGTCCGCGCCTCGGGCCGTGGACTTGACTTTATTATTTAGGCCTTGAATGCCCTTATATGGTCATGGACACTTTGGGCCGGTTAGGCCGACGTTATTATTTATACCTTGAAGATGCCCTTATATGGTCATGGACACTTTAGGCCGGTTAGGCCTAAAGTGCATTTTGTATGTTCTGCATACTGCGTGTTCCATTTGTATAATCGTATCTGTCATTCTGTTGCTGCCTTTTGCTGTGCTGTTCTGCACCTTACTTTGTAGTATTGTTTCCTGTCTGCCTTGTTTACTGTTTCCTGTCTTGTCTCTCTTACCCTTGATTAGCTATGTTCTCCACCTGTGTCTTGTTGTGCCTCAGCCAATCCCAGTGTTGATTGTAGCTTGTGTTCACCTGTTTCCAGTGTACCCTGTGTCTATATATATTCCCCTGTTTGTTCAGGCACTTGTCAGGTCGTCGTTTAGTGTCAAGTGAGTTGTACTGTGTGTGTCTGTATTTTGAGTCCTTTAGTATTAGTGTGATGTTCTGTACTTAGGCTGAAAGCCATCAGCATTTTGAGTACTTGTTTTGCCTTCCCCATTTTATGGGTTGTCTCAGTTTGGTTAATAAACCTCCAGAACTTTGATTCCTGCCTTGTGTCGTACTGCATTTGGGTCCTCTGAACTCGCACCCTGACATGAAATGTGAGCTGACAGACTAGATGAACACCCAGGGCATGTGTAGTTGTGTACTCACACATTGTGTACTCAAACAATGCCCAAGGAACTGGGGTCAACTGGTTTTATTCTTCAAACAGGTCTAAACAGGTGAGTCAGTTGAGGTGACGATCCACTGCGTTCAAATAAACTGGATATCAGGAGGCTAATTTGGCGAGGGAAAAAATATATATTTTATATCTAAATAATAATAGATTTTTGTTCTGTTAAGATTTGTCTGCCAGGTAACCAAAGTACCAGCATGTACTTTAATTTTCTGTTGTGAAATACATTTGCTTGTTTATATATATATATTATATATATATATATATATATATATATATATATATATATATAATCTCACACACACACACACACACACACACACACACAGACCGTGATACTGACCATGATACTGACCATATGGTCAGTGTCATGGTCTGTCATGTCAGTGTCATGTCAGTGTCATGTCAGTATCATGTCAGTATCATGTCAATGTCATGGTCAATATCATGTCAGTGCCATGGTCAGTATCATGTTTGTATCATGTCAGTATCATGTCATCATATTATTATAAAATTCTTCTGTCTCTTTCAGGGGAAATAAAGACACATACTGTTATTCTTTCTTAAGTAATACATTTTCTAGATAAATATTACTTTGCTGAGTTAGGTAAAACATTTCTTTCTATGAGAGGCTGGACCGTTCGATGTCCCATCAGACCGGGCACCAGACTGGGCCATTAGTCTCTTGGGGGATCTCCCTGTGTTTGTCTAAGGGCCTGCCATAATGCACATGTTGGACGGTGTCCAAGGGGTTTGCCAAAAGTCTCTGATTTAGTATCGGTGCTAGCAATCCATCAGAAGAGGGCACTTAATGTGTAGAAGGTATCGGTGGAATGTGCCTACGAGTTCGGTTCCTTTGACTGACCGGTGAAATACCCTTACTCTGCAAGAACTTCAATCATATTTAGTCTTTGATCGGGTCCGCCTATAGTTTATGGCTGTGTAATAGAATCGGTATAACCATTTTATCGTTCTGTGTATTTGTTTTCTTATCTTCTTTGCGCTCTACTCTGAAGGTGCTAAAGGGGTCTCCGGCCCTTAGATCGAGCCTCATTCTGTTGGTGAGACCGTTTGAAAATGTATGGGAACGTTCAAATAAATTACCAAAAGAATACTTCTCTGTTTCTTCCCAAAACATTTTTTCCCACTTTTTATCATCATAGTTGGTAAATGTAAATTGTGCCCTGACACCTCTATTTATACCTACTGTACAGCCCTGACTTCAATGTGTTAACCCCATGTCAAATAAGGGCACAATCCTAAATGCCCCTTTACTTCCACTGAACTCACAGCTATCTGACACGTTCCCCTAATTCTTGGTAGTGACATAAACTTGCAACATAACCTGTTACTACTACACATTTTGCCTTAGCCTTGACTGACAGAGATTCTATTTAATTTATAATTCTGACATTTGTATCGTCTCTGTCAGTCTCAGTCAACCACCTCCAATATCCAATGGAAGCTCTGTGTTTCATGGTCCTACCTCTCCATACATGTACACATTTAAAATATAAAGTGCTTAACTTCAAAAAATGGATATTACCTGTCAAATTAGTGTTCCGAAATCAATATTGTTCAATAAAGAGGTGTTTTAATCCGGTTTGTGCCTGAATTTCACTATATTTCTTAGTTTCCCCCGAGTGTAATACTGTTGTGATGTAAAGAGAGCTGAGCCAGATGGCAAAGCTCTCGATATACCGGGCAATGTTCATTCCTACTCTCAGCTATGGTCATGATGTGAGGGACATGACTGAAAGAAGAAGATCAAGGATACAAGCGGCCGAAATGAGATTTCTCAGACGGGTGGTAGGGATAGGGTGAGAAGTTCAGTCACCCGAGAGAGACAGAGTAGAGCCGCTGCTCCTTCACTTGGAAAGGAGCCAGCTAAAAATCTGTCAGTCTTCCAATTACACAGTCAAAGCAATAATAATAATAATAATAATAATAATAAAGAACTTTAATAAGGTTCATATAGCACCTTTCATGACATGAAATGCAGCCCAAAAAAGTGCTTTACAGAAAAAGTACAAATAAGCATAAAACAACATTAACAAAATATACATAGCAAAAAAGGCATTTAATCAGGAAAAACTGAGGACATGAAAACAACGCAGAGATTTAAAAATCAACTAAAAACAAGAGTGAAGCTTGTGCTGTGCTTTAAAGCTATCAGAGGCTGCCTGTCTTAGGTGTTATCAGAATTTACAAAAGGCATCATTTACAATAAGCATCTTTCACAATAAGGCTTCACCAAAAGCAATCTCTTCAGCATCACCTACATCATTGGTTACACATTTCATTGATCGTTGTTACAATTTCCTGATCTGATTTAGTTTTTGCCATTGTCCCTTTGTTTCTTTTTAAAATGCATTTTATTAAGAATAGCCAATAATGTTTTACCCCTTTTTCTCCCCAATTTAGTCCTTATGCCAATTAATTCCTCCCCACACACATTTCTGTGTGTCCAACACTCCCTGCTGACAGGTGCGCCCCAACCCGTAGGAGTACGTGCAGTGATAAATATCACCCTCCCCCGAACACGGGCCAATTGTGGTCGCATAGATGGCCGACAAAGCCAGATGCAACACTTTGTGTTCTTGTTTGTTGGCCCAGGGATAGAGCGGTGGTAGAGACCCAGACCTTCCACCATCAGAAACTATTCCTAAAGCAATATCATTCTATCATGCAAGTTGTCAATGAGATGTTTTTCCACAATTGTTAAAACATTTATAAATTGTTACTCAACATAAGAAAACACAATGTATTGTTTTTGGCCATGCACAAATATAAAATGTATCCTCAGAGTAAAACAGTGCAGATTGATCATCTCAATAGCTAATGTCAAATACACTTGTTTTCTTGGTGTACTTATTGATGAAACCCCTATTGGAAACCTCATATTGACTAATATCATCCAAAATGGCAAAATAACATTATTATATACAAATTTGCAACCTCTTAAACACAAAAGTCTCCCTCATGCTTTATTATTCTATGATTTATCCATTGAATTGCATTGCTTGGGTCAGTACTCACCAACAATAAACCAATAAACTGCAATACATTCACTGGTTATACAAACAAACTGTTCGAATCATTGCCTCCTCAGCTCAAAAAAGAACAACAATGATTACTCCAATTTCATAAGCTTGGCATCCTCAATGTTTACCAAATTAAATAACAGCCAATTAAACTAAACACTTCCCTCATCCTTTCAGAATTCACAATTACACCACTCAGCTTCAGCCTCTTCAATGACAAAGAAACTAGGCTACTTCATCTCAATTTAGGATCACTTACAGAAGTTCCACCCCACCTTGTTAACCTATCTCATTAAAACAAAATATGTGAAACATATCTTGCCATATAATCGATGCAATTATACTGTGGTGCAATATGACCCGTGAAATTGTTTCCCTTTAATTGTTTTGATCTCTTCTAGTTGTCTCTTGATGTCTGTGTATGAGCGTGCACGTGTGTGTGTGTGTGTGTGTGTGTGTGTGTGTGTGTGTGTGTGTGTGAAAGAGAGAGAGAGCTTTACATGTACAGCATAATCAACAATATGTAATACAAAGATTATACATTAAAATATATCAGAGTATCAAGCATTTTGTTATATGCCATTCAACACACATGTACTTGACCACAAATCTGTTATCACGGCTCTGTGAAGCAGATCACCGTTTCAGAGCTTGGAGGTCAGTCTCTCGCAGAGCTCAAAGTCCTTGACCGCCAGGGCGGAGTCTCTGGCTAAAGGGGCGGGGAGCACCAGGGCACAGTCGCTGTCAAAGTACTTCCCTGTTATCCCGTCGGTCTCCTCTGCTACGGCACAGTAGATGGGGCTGAACGCACCCTCCTCTGCAGACTGAAGAGTGGAGGAGAGTGGGGTTCAGAGGGAGGATGGGGAGAGCAGACAACACACAGTGTCTAGTTGTTCTGAAACTTTCTTTTCGTGCCAAGGACCCCCAAAATGATATATATTTAGCCGCGCCCCCCCCCCCCCCATCTGAAAATGTCTCGTGCCTGGGACCCCCCCAGAAGAGACGGGTTGTGCTAAAACAGTTTTTTCAAACACTTTCAGGATTTTTCAAAAGTGTAAAGAAAATAAATAAATAAAAACTTATGAGCTAAAATCTAAAATGACAGATGCTTTCCCAGTTTTAATGGGTTAAGGATTTCGCAGTGCACGCATGCATACTGTATGTTTTTATAGGAATAATTTTTCATGTACGTGGAAATAAACACAGACACACACGCACGTGCGTGCACGCACAGACACATACACACTTTTCAGTATACTCTTAACCACTACTCCCTATTTTATACTTTGCAATCTATTTTAAGATCTGCTACTTTCGCTATTTTTAAAAACGTTTTAAATGTTGAAGTTTGAACATTTTGAACATTTTGACTATAAGGACTGATAAAATATGGACACCAGATTGAAAGTGCTTAAAGGTTCTATGACATTCATTTTCTCATTTTGTTTTTAAATGTTTTTTTGGGGGTTTTATGACCTCAATTACACCCAAAAAATCTGAACTTTGAACATTCAGTGGATTTTCTGTGGTCTGGGGTTTTCTGACTAATTAGGTTGAAAAGTAATCTGAGCTTGGCCCTTCGGCAGTGAGGTCACAGCCGATTAATCCCGCCCACTCTCCTCCTCGCCCCTCCCCTCCCCTATCCTTTCCTTTGGGGGGGGGGGGGGGGAGGACGTCGGAAGGACCTGAGCTTCATTCTAATTCTTAACTATGAACGTAAAAACATGACACTAAAAAAGCCTGTTGCAAAGCAGCGCACACTGCATGCAAATGCAACACTGTTCAAACTCCAGTGAATGGAATGTCATATTCCTAACAAATTTTGAAATTAATGTTGTAGTTTTTTATTTTATTCATCCAGTGATTTTTTTAAAGTAGCCTACTAAATGATGATGTTTATGCGTCGCCGCCAGAGAACTGTTACTGGTCTATTTAGACCAGCAGCAACCGTGTTCTGGTTAGAATCCAGGGCATGACTACAGCAGGTTCTGGTCAATTTCACTCCGCAGACAAAGATAAACAGATCTAATGCACTGATCTACGTCATCACCAAAGAACAACAGACTGCTTTGAGTCGTTTCCAGCAATCAAACACATACTGGTCCAGCTGCTGAAGTCCTGGTTCACATAAATCACCCCGCCGTGTGGTTTAGATTTGACCTGCTGTTACGGTAACCTCATTGCATTCTTGGACATTGAACAAGGGATTAGTAATAGCATTTTTTCCATCTGTTGACAGTCACTAGCCCTAGAATGGCTGTGATATTACATACATTTCACATGTATGTTCACATACAGGTGTGATTAATTACCCCACACCAATCGCAACGTACTTATCAATTGTATTTGTGTGCCCCATACGTATGTGTCATTTTAAAGATTTTAAGGGTTTATGCCTTTATTGATAGTACAGTAGGCTGACAGGAAATGGGGAGTGAGAGATGGGGAGTGACACGCAGCAAAGGCCGTCTGGATCGAGACTCGAACCCGCGACGCGCTGTCAGGCGACATTGAGCCTAGGTGCCCAGACCGCCACGCCAGCTGTCCGGGCCCGTATGTGTCATTTTAAATTGTAGCTATATATCGTCTATGGTCGGGTGGAAACCTCATGTCAAAAACTGTTACAATTCAGGATTAAAATTCAAAATACAAGCTCGAAACGCTGCGTTTTTTATTATCATTGTTTTTTATATATTTTTATTTCATTTTATGGGAGAGAAAGAACGTGTTTTTTTAATGTGTTTGTGTGACGCTGTGCTGTAGTATGATCAAGTAAGGCATTAATTTACGAAAAAACACAAAAAGTTAAAAATATGGAGTTAAAAGATTTCTTCCCGACAGCAACGATATATAGCAACATAAAATTTTCAGAAAACTTTGTAGAATGGACAAAAGCACTCACCTTGAAAAAGAAGAATCCGATCAATTTGAAGATGCATCGCACTGCAACACTATAGTGTCTCATGACTTCTGTCATAACAACACCAGGATGAACCGAGTTGGCGGTCACACCTATCTCGCCCACAAAGACACAAAGAGATAGAGATTGGGGGTTTAAGCCACAAGAACATCCCCCCAAGTTCCTAAGGGACAGAATTTCATTACTTATCCATTACTTATCACAGCACATTGCAATATCCATTACAATGTGCTGTGGCGCGTAGCCAACATTTGTAATTGTATCCTTTCTTTGACACTTTTAACACTGTGATTTCATTCTGAAATGTACAGTATATTTGTTTTTGTGTCTTGCATACAAAATTAAAGCAGACATCAGCTCGATATCCATGCCAACACAATATTGGCAATGCTATTGCAAGCCCTCCCTCACAGTTTTCTTATTTTCTTTTTGGAACAAAATAGTAGTCTAAAATCTAAATTATTTTCACTGCCAGTTTATGATTGCACATACAAGGCATGTCTGGGTCAGGTTAGTGTATTACCCTGAACAGAAACATCATTAAACACTCTAGACTTTAGTAAACTGGACCTAAGTTGGGTCAGTACTTGGACCCTTTTTTTAATATCTACACTAAATCTCTTTGACAAAAATAGCCGATCTACAAGCTCACTACACGTCAGCTATTCTTGGCTAATGTTCCCCCTATAATAAGAACGCTGGGGATCAAATGTTTAAGAATCATAAATTATTCCCAATCGGGTTGTGGCAGTGGGCTGCAGTGGGGTCATGTCCTTAGAGACTCCTTTCAAACACATACTGTAGCTCCTGGGAGGCTTTCATTCATTCATTTTTGGAACAAAAGTACTCTAAAATGAAAGCCCCGAACGTTACTTGAGTTGCACCACATGGGCTTGTCTGTGTGCCATCGCATGCGCTTGGCTTTACTGTGGCCTTTCTGCAAGGCTTCTTTTACCAACTCAATAGAGGCCTCGCACGGAATGTTTTAATAGTTCTATTTGTTCCTGCATGACTGCCTGTAACCATTGGTAACTTCTTTCAAAAGAAAATGCCAAATTTCTGTGCAGTGTAGGCAAAACAACTTTCTAGGTTTAGAAATTAATAAATAAATAGAAAAACATTGAATTACTGTTGCACTGTGACTTACAAGATCCAGAAATTAAACAACAAACATTTATATCAACACAAAGCAGTTGTTGTTTTTCAAATAGTGGTTCTTCCAACATGGAGGATTTAACGGGCATTCTTAGCATTCCATGAAAGGCCTCTATTGCCTTTAGAGTCCCTCAAGGAATCTTATCATTGGGAAAGATTTGAAATGAAAGGAAATTATATGGTTTGAATAAACTCTGGGATACAAGGTCCTTGCCACAAAGGTATCATGCCAATCATGCCAATTTTAACCCATTCAATCTGGGAACGCATCTACAAATATCTTCTAAATCCTAACAGTTTATACACTAAAGAAAAACGTACAGTATTTTAGTATATATATCAGTGGTGCTCACAGTTTTTCATGTCAATCACCACCCAAAATTATATGCATTTGGCCGCGGACCCCCATCTCAAAATATTTGAGAAGCAAAGATTGGAGTTACAAATATTCGCTTTAAAAACATACAGTATATATTCAAAGATTAGCACAAATTTTCATGATTTTATAAGAAATAGCAGATCTACAAGCTCATAGCGAGTGCAGCGCTATGAGCTTGTAGAGCTGCTATTTTTGAATATAGCCAAAGTATAGAAAATAACGGTTAAAGTGGTTAAAATAGAAAATGACAGATGACTTTCCCGGTCTTAATTGGTTCATTTCAAACCTACCTGTCCCCTGCAGCCTGCGTGCAAACTCATTGGTGCAGATGACATTGTGTAGCTTGGTGTGGTTGTAGATAGAGTCCATTCTGACGGTGAGGTTTTCACCATGGAAATGAGAGAAGTCCACTTCACCCTTCTGGTGGTTGACAGAGGAGACGGTGACAATGCGAGCGGGGGCTGAGCGCTTCATCAGCTCTGGAATGACAGATAGATCCATATGGACGGACAGATGACAATATTATAAATCACTGGTTCTCAACCTAGTGGGCCGGGGGCCCACACTAGAGTGGCAATGGCTCAGGAAGTAAAGAGCGGCCACTTGGGAATCGAAAGGTTCGCGGTTTGATCCCTGGGTTAGGGTCGAAGTGTACATGAGCAAGACACTGAACACCAAATATAACTGCTCCTGATGAGCAGGTTGGTGTCTTAACCCATTCAATCTATGAGGCGCAGCTTGCGGAGCTAGTTCAGGCCAGGCAACTCAAGGGATTGTGCCAACCGATCAGGTGACTGACTCACATGCACTCTTCTCCTGGTCGGTGGGTTATAAGTACTGCTCTGCCTACCTGTTCATTCTGGCTGCTCTGTCCTGCTGCGCTGACGTGCCGACGCTGCTGCTCGGCTGCCGAAATCTATGCTGTATCTGCTGCCTTCGCTTGCCTGCGTATGCTGCTGACCATGAATAGTCTCGTCCCACCGCCTCCCCGGCATCCACCTGTAGGCTCTGTTTCTAGATCCCCGTGGGGGTCTTTATTCATTCCCTGTAAATGCTATTTGGCATGTAACATTTATTAAAATGTTATGCTTACAGGGAGTGAATGGATTCAGAGCCCTGACGCCAAACTATGCTTCATATATGCTTCCTATATCTATGCTCAAGCATGCTCAATAAATAAATATTCTAATCCAATCCAAGAGTTGTCTGACTGAAATAATCTTTATTTTATACTTTGGGCTATTGCTTTCATATTCTTTGTTTTCAAAAGCAAGATTATGTGCCATGTTCTTCTCAATATTATTTTATTTACACTTTTCTTTTTAGCCTAGACAATGCACATCTCATGTTTTTGCATTAAGGCAATTAATGAATAATTAATTAATCACGATGTCAATAAATGAACCCACATAGGGCATTCATAATATTATCAAGGATCAAGGATTTACTCTGAAACAATAACAGAGCCATAGATACATAACATTATTAGATAGGTAGATTAACATTTAACACAAGGCTCTTACCCAGCAGCAGGTTGGTGAGAAGAAAGGGACCCAAATGATTTGTAGCAAAAGAAACTTCCAGGCCATCTTTGGTTATCTCTGTGGGTAAGCCTGATTGTAGAAGACACACAGTATTAGAAATAATAATACTAACCGCAAAGAAATATTATTAGCAAATTACATCAGGCTATGCAGGTAAATACACAAAAGACTACATAACATAATATTCATTAAATACAAAGTCATGTATACAGTACAGAGAACACCTTCTACTATCCTACTATAAAATGGAGTAACCTCTGTCTGTCTGTCAGTCAGTCAGTCAGTCAGTAGATCAGTCAGTCAATTAAATAAGCATGTCAAAGCGGACATAAAAAGAACAAGATATCTATATATATCTATACACATAGCATAAGAACAGCTGATCCGGTCCATAAATAGTCATCATGACTAATTCTTCCCATCTGAAACACACCGGTCATACAATATATTTTGTATTAACAACTATTTTGATGTATGGTGCCCTTCCCTGTCTGTATTATGACACAATAGACTACAGTAGCTGTAATTATGGCACCCCTGTGTCCTTATGTTTAGGGTTAGACTCAATTGTCTCAGTGGAGATGAATATTAATTACTTTCCAACGTTGCACCTGTCGAGCCACTATTTCATCACCACTGAGCCAGATGTCATAATTGGGAAACACACAGCAGCCTTTGGTTTCCCAGCTCACGTTCAATTTGTACCCACCTGGGTATAGTCTGGTGTTGCCAGACGATCAGAGATGATCTGCCTACCAATCATATCACCACTACAATATGAAGAACCACCCTAAATACTTTGGATTGGTTCCGCAATCCAGTTGTTGGGTTGTTGTTTTTTTCACTCTCTATTTGTTTCCACCCACTTTTAGAAATGAAAGCAGAGATTGCATCAGATGAGGGAAGTGTCTGCTTCCAAAAACAAAATGGAACTTTAGATAAACGGCCTACTTGGGGCCATGCATGTCGGGAACGTGGCTGTGCCAATCCGTGTAGCCGGCGGTTTGGGTTGGCCAATCAAGGAAGCCGATACATACAATTTATCGAATACACTGAGAACTTGGGCTTCCTCCTCAGACCCGCGGTCAGACAGATACAGATATTTGTGGGTTTTCAGTTCTCTGAAAAATTGCTCTGTCCAAATTGCCATTCGGCTGCTCTGAGGTGTTAAATGTGTGTATCTGTTTCAGTGTCAGGGCTTTGACGAAAAGGCCACAGGGCCGACATGAAAAAGAGCTTTGAAGTCTTTACTTCTCTGCCTCGGTAGTGCTGATAAAATAGTTGAGATTAAATCAACATACCATGAGTCGTGACACACTGGTGGCAAAACCAGTTATTTCAATTGGAACGAAATACACGCACCTGGAAGTCTAAACCTTGCCCGCACCAACAACTATTATTCCACGTCTCAGTTCCTGACATTTGAAGTTTGATCTTTTTGAACTTAGTTAATTAACTCTTCAGTCACACCAAGTTTTATGACAAAAACACCAATCACCCTAATGAATGTGTGACAGCCTTTCAAAAATTAGTAGTATTAACAGTCTATCAACAGAGTATATGTTGCACTTTGTTATTGTATTGGTATACGTTGTTGTATATGTTACAGGGAAATTGGAGAACCAGGGAAATTGGAGAAGGCGCGCTCGTTTTTACCTCCCACCCAGCAATTCTGACACTAGACACTAGAGGGAGCCACGAATGCAAGCCACGAGCCAGGCTTCCCAACTAAAGTGCACAAACATATATAGCCGCGACCACACACACACGCGCACGCACACGCGCAAGCACACGCGCACGTGCTCATGCTTTCAATTTGGTTTATTGAAAGCATGACTGTTAAGATACTTTTATTGTGTTCTAGCTTTTAACATTTGTTTTAGTTTCTCCCTGACACACACACACACACACACACACACACACACACACACAAACACACACACACGGATAGTGATCCATCAAAAGAACTATTCTGTCCCTATCGGTTCACAACTCGGACGGCGCTGATTCGACTAGCAGACCTTCGGCCGGTCGGCGCGGGCACTCGCGCCTGGAGGCGTGAGGGCGCGCCTCCTCGGCCTCAAGCTCTGCTGAGTCGGCGCGACTCCGTCATGGACAATAACTATTATCACGTGTGCGTGTGAACGCGTGTTCAGCGCTCCCCTAGCGTAGCTTCCTGGTTGCTATGTGGGGGGGAACAACAAAAGACAGGTCCGCGTCGCATCAAAGCCCCGCCTCGCGGCGCCGTCTCCTCCTCCTCCTCCTCCTCTTCACGCCGCCTCGCATCAAAGCCCCGCCTCGCGGCACCGCGTCCTCCTTCTCTTCCTCCTCCGGCCATTGTTCGGACTAAAAACAGGTGCAATAAGACTAATTCAACTAATTCTGACATTTATAATTCCTTTCTGATATTGTTTTGACCATTAACACATTTACCGCCGGGCCCGTAGTTCTACGGGCCGTTAAATCCAACGGTTAAGCGCCAATCCCGTAGCCTACGGGCTGTGGTGCTTTTTCCTTTTTTTCGAATTTTTTTTTTTTTTTAATTTTCTAGGGGGACCATTTTCAGTGTAACACCACCCGATCGGACCGGAAGTGCGATCACGTTTTTTGTTTCCCGTCTGTCTCCATTCTAAGTCGTACACATAAACCCCTGTAAAAGCTGTACAGGACATGTAGTTTTTCATCCTCGCATTTCCCATGTTAACTTAAACGATCAGAACTCAAACATGGCGGCTCCGTTTGACACGCGGTCTCGACGAGTAGACACCAGGACATGTGCCCGTTGTTTACAAACATTGGATCGGGCAATCTAAAGGATTTTAACGGGGCCTATGGCGACCTGAAAAAAACAAAAAACAACAATAAAACCTTGGCACTGGTGAGTACATTATGAGATTAGCCCTTGGCGGTGGATGTGTTAAGGAGCATCTTGTCATTGAAATATCAAAGTCAATGTAATTTTTAAATAACTCAGTTACTCAATAATTGTGTTCTTCACAATCACTTTCATTGAATTTTTTTTCAATAATGATTTGTTTTATTTATAACAAAAGGCATACGAGACATGGTCAGGTAGGTTATTATGGCCTCCTGGTAGCGCTATAACAGGCCAATGTGAAAAGGAGGGCATTTCTTCCTTGGCAAAGTAGGAATCTACGCGGAAAATTTAATGGAAATCGCATGCTGCGTTCAGGATTTGAAGCATTTTGTTCAAAACGAACCAATCCTGCAAACTTTGGCAGGTGTGTGTTTATGACGAGGAGCACCCACGGGATCGGTGTCTACGACATCATGTGTGTGTTTTGTGCCTTGGGATATTTAGCTATGCACACTTCTCTGGGGCATGACATGATCTGTTTACTGGGTTGTACGTACTATGTCTAAAAAGAACAGGAGCACTAAAAAAATGTGGAGGAGAGGATAAAAAGTTAATACACAGATTATTATATAAAGCGCGAGAACTGAACCCGATCACTCCCTGATGAAGACCATGACACTTGTGTGACGGCATAAAGTCCACCTACCACACAGATGGACTTTTGGTCAAATTGACCTTTTTTTCCTGCGTTATCATTGGCCACTGTCTCCCCTCGGGGCTCCACACGTCCTAACACCTTCTTCCACGCCGCGGGGATACCATAGTCTTTTAAATATTATTTCAATCCCACTCACACCTCACAGGTATACTACGCTTCATTTGGCTTAGAGACAGAAAACTAAATCTGATATATAACTTAAGTTACACGTATTAACCTTTCAAAAAAACAAAAAATACAAACATATACCACACACTGTAGGCCTACAGTAGTAGTCACTACAACACTCACTTCTACTGTACAGTATGTCACAGGAGCAATCCATGTGAATTCAACAGTTAAAGCATTATTCCTTTTCACATTGGCAAAGTAATCACTGAAAATCATTATTCAATATACCAACAGTCACACAAAAGTTCTACATCCAGTCCAGTGCTTTTCTATTCCGTACATACAACATACCATCATGTCAACAAAATGTTTCCCTCAATACAACAGTCACAACAGGACTCCTAAAATAATGCTATACTATGGTATTATGAAAACATGGCATCTGTCTACCTAACATGCTATCTAAATTACATTTTAGCCTTTGCATAATCCTGCAAGGTCGTCAAGGCTAGGGCAAGTGCTACGGGCTTTTTAGACATGTATACGTACAACCCATACAGTAAACAGATCCCGTCATGCCCCAGAGAAGTGTACAAACTGTACATAGTTAATATCACAAGGTACAACACACACCTGAGGTCATATGCGCCGATGCTGTGGGTGCTCCTTGTCATAAACACACACCTGAGGTGGTGATCAGGGGTGCACTGGGCGCTTCGCGTGACACCACAGCGTTCCGCCAGTTTTCTGAACAAACATATGTTCATCATTTATTTAACTCACGACCATGTTCACATGGTATGGAGCACAGATATCATACATTTACATTTCATAATATTCATACAGACATAGCAAAAGGCATGGCAAGCCTTATTTAAACAGAGGGAGAACATTCTTCAGAAAAGCACCTAATTTATAGATGACTCTTTGCTTGTCAGATTGCAGTAGTAAAATTAGTTTCAACATAGATGGGCGAGTTATAAAATACTTTGGCAGATATTTTTGTCTGAGATTCATAATGATAGTGTTTTTACACTCAAAAATCTCCAACTTGATTTCCATTACATAAATTACATAACCTCTGGCTTCTTTCAAGTCCTCTATATCTACCAGTGATCTTTGGGATTCGTGTGTTGTTCAACCTGAAATTACAGATGGCCTGTCTATTCTTCTGGTTTTCACACAACAGATATTTTTCCAACTTAAACTCAGTTTTATACTCAACATAAATGTCACATGATGTCATATTATTAAGTTCACTTTGCCACTTTTGCAGAAACTGATCTTTCAACCTTTGTTCGACTGTTCATTTCAACCAGTCAATGTTATTACATTTCTGTGTCAACCAGATGTAAGACATACCACAATCGTCCTGTATATTCTTCACCTGCGAAACCCATGGTGACGTATATGCACCTGTATTAAACAGGTTAAGCAGACAGTCATACATTTTTCGGCTCAGTTTGCTCTCTTTCCCTTCGAGCAACCGGGCCCAATAGCCGATGAGTCTCTTTTTAACTAGAATACAAATTGGGTACCTCCCCAGCTCTCCATACACCATATTACTACATGTGGTTGTTTTTACTTTTAGGATGTACTTGAGGAATTTAAGATGTAATTTTTCTAGCCTTTCAATTTTTTCAAACCCCCAGACTTCACAAGTGTACAACATAACTGGTGAAACCAACTTGTCGAAAAGATCTAGTGCAACGTTTACTGGTAAATCAAAAGTTCTACATTTACAAAGGAGGGAATACATGGCACGTGAGGCCTGCTTATGCAGCTCTTCAATAGCAATCTTAAATGAACCATTAAAATTCATAGTAATTCCGAGATATTTAAAGCTATGGACGACCTCTAGATTGTCTCCATTACAGGAAAACTTTAGTCTACTGGTGTCAGCCTTTCTGCCTCCAAATACTGTTACCTTTGTTTTTTCACAATTGATCTTCAGTTTCCACTTTTCACAGAAGCCACACATCTGGTCAATTGCCTTCTGTAAACCCTCCTTCGTATTTGACATGACGATTGTGTCGTCCGCGTACAATAATAACATGAGCTGTAAATAATTGTCAATCGTTGCATCATTAAAATGGATCGGCTGACAGCCATTGTGACTGAGGTAGTCCTCCAGGTCATTAATAAATAAAGCAAACAGTAGAAGTGATACATTTTCCCCCTGCCTAACTCCTGCTAAACTTACAAAAAACTCTGACTCTGTTGCTACCAGTGCTACCAGTGGTGTAAAGTAACTAAGTACATTTACTCAAGTACTGTACTTAAATACACTTTTGAGGATTTTTTACTTTACTGGAGTATTTCCAATTTGCAGTACTTTTACTTCTACTCTACATCTCAGGGGCAAATGTTGTACTTTTACTCTACTACAAGTTTTTGAAAACTTGAGTTACTAGTTACTTTGTAGATTTTGATTATTATTACAAAACTGATTATGATGATGATAATGATGACGATGACGAATACTGAATAATTGATATTGGTATGACAGTTATGATGATGTTCATTGATTAAAGTGAATGAAAGAGAGAAAATTCGTATTTTTTTCCCCTCTGTATGACATGTCCTCTATTAAAGAAAAGTGGCGCGCTTTCTTGATTATTTGAATATATGGTTGCTGTCTTTGAAGACTGATAACTGTGACTAAGCTACCACTTGGGGAAGGCTATCATGATTAAATATAATCTAGGGATATAGACCTATTCAAAAGACCTATACAAAACTAGAATTAGCAAATGTTGCACTTGAGTGACCCCGATTAGTGAAAATGCTGTTCACATCGTATCACAACGTGAGGTGTTGTGAGATTGTAGACATGCCATTTGCTGAATGTTCGCCCCAGAATAGGCATGCTAGGGTTCATGTGGTTAAATAAGTGTATGAAAGAGATTAAATAATGATTTTTTCCCCTCTGTATGACATGTTCTATTCAAAAAAAGTTAGAGAATTGTTTCATTCTTTGGAACTATGGGTGTCATTGAAGGCTGATAACTGGGACTAAGCTACTACTTGGGAAGGGCTATCATGTTGAAATATTATCTAGATATATAGACCTTTTCAAAATACCAAACTAGAGTTTGCCACCTTGAGTGTCCCTGATTAGTAAAAATTCAGGCCTGGGCCCATGGACTATTTGTATTTATTTGAATCATAACATCAAATAAATCAAATCAAATCAAAATCTGTTGAAGCCACCACACACACTTTCACTTCTTACTGTAGATATGTAGTTATTTCAGCTCACTAGTTGCAGTATTTAGAATCGAAACTTAATCAACCCCTTGTGTCGACCTGCTGATCATTCCCAGGGCAGGTATTTAATCCTCTCGACTGAATCCAAGTTTCCATTATCCCTGTCAGTAAATTGCATGAGAATGCGTAGCAGATTGACTCCTTTGTCAATCATTTGATTCTTTATCTAGTATGTCATGGACCAGATGTGGTAGTGGAAAGCATTTTGACAAAGTGTACGTTTACACACATGCACATGCGCAGCTACACAACACTTGGCTCTGCACTATTATTTGCTAATTAGCTGAGTCTCCTGCAGGAGGCGCGTCTAAAGCCTGTCCTGGACAGGAGTCTCCAGACGTAAAAACAGATGAGGAGGATGATGATGATGGTATGTCATAAACAAGGCTAAAACCGTTTTAAAGTCCCACGTGGGCAGCTTCCCCTCTGGTTAATGGCTAGGGGCTGTTGTTAAATAACAAGTGGTTCAAAGGTTATGACATGCACAACCATGGCCAATAAGGAAAAGGTGGGCTCCCACCAATGGGGGGGAGCCCAACAAAACCATGGGGGACAGACAACTAAATGAATAACAGACTGATCAATCAAACATTGCCATCTCTAGAGATTTGCCACTAGGGAGGCTAATCAAATGTTTGACCTGAGGTTGATGCTAGAGAAGAGAACCAGTAAAGTGGTCGCCAAAATCAACACATTACTCAGGGAGTACGAATGTGAACAGCTAATTATATGGCAAGCTACAAAATAGAGTGCTAGAGGGAATTTAGGCCTACGGCTGATGGTGATAGAGGAAAGGCTGTGTGGTCACCAAAATCAGTAGGGTTCATCCTTCATGGAGCATAAGTATACACTCTGCAACTTTCATGACAATCTACCCACTAGATTTTATATTGTGGTATATTAAAATAGCATAGTCTAGAAATACCTGAGATGAACACACACAAGGACAGACAGGGCCGGATTTGAACCACACAAAGAACAGACCTAGAGACACTCATCCCCCACAGGATGCCACACACAGACATCTCTGATGGTTAATGAGGAACAGTCATTTAAACAGCACTTGGTCTTTGTACTTACATACATGTATCCATACATAGTATCATATACCAATATACACTAATATACCAGCACCCATATTGTGATGCACTCACATTATATTACTAATGAAGGCCTAATAGACATAGTCCATTGATTACTGTGGTCAACCTTAAAGCTGATTCTAGTTGGTCAAGTAGACATTCCTGATTAGTTACAGAAACCTTAAACCCTTTCATAGGAGATAAAGGCACATTCATTATGAGGTCCAGATGTCCAGTTTCCAGGGGTTATCCGACCTTAGCTGACCACTATATTGTCTTACCCAACTCATGCACAATGGACACATACACACACCCAAACCCAATTTAGCACATACACATTTACACTTGTAGGCCTGACCTCGACTAAGTCGAATAGTCAACTGGTTAGTCGCGGGGGTCCGAGTCGACTGCGTGTCTCTTAGTCTACACCTGCAACCACACGTAACTTCCACTTTATTCTTCTACCACTTTGATTCTGTAAAAAAAAAAAATTTGAAAACGGCAAAACAAAGGGTATTTATTAAAAATAGTATATCATATAATTAAATATAACATTTTTTTTTTAAATCACAGAAAAAAATGTTTAATGGTCATGATTCACCAGGACCCTGGATGGCTTGATTCTAGGCTTAAATGAATTGATATAAATATTTTTGGAAATGTCAATGGGAAAAATGCATTGACTATTTTGAAGTGGAACCAGAAAATGGCCGTCACTGCTATGCCCTATAGAAAACAGCATGCATGTGCACACACACTGGGTATAAATATCTAGTTGAATATTGAATAGAGTTGAACTCTGTCTCTTGTCCTGCTGAAGCTGCCATGTGATGTTAACTCTCCTTAAATAAAGTGTAATGGCTATTTTGTTGGCTCCAAACAGCTCATCAAAACCCACTGATGCACCTATGTGGTGGCTCTACGCAGGCGAAATAACACATTGTCCACAGGTTTGAGTTGTAGTTTTTGTGTTGCTTTACTTCTCCAAAACATGATACAAACATCTCTCTGTCATGGCATTGTTCTGTGTGCTGGTAAAAAAACGTTTGTCCCTCAGGTGCATCCTGTCTCCCAATCACTTGTCTCCTGATATGCCCTAGAGGCGTGCCTTTGGTGCTCACAAATCTATACCAATAAATCAATCAACTAATAAAACTAAACATGCTAAAATAACAACAACTACAATAATGATAATAATAAACAAAAACAGTGAAATGGCTTCTACATAAAGTAACAAAGTAGAAGTAATGCCTGGACTCTTTCATTCTTCTTAAACAAGGGCAAATAGTCCCACAGATAATGCACTTTACCACAATATCTTTTGTAAGTAAGTAGTCGAGTTGGAGTGGCTTATTGTTGGTATCAGCTGAACAACGAGCGTGAAACAGCTCTCAAAGTCACTCTTTTAACACATAAACGAATGCTAACAAAACCTAGTAGCCTACGGCATTTCTTAAAAAGAAAACTGTCACCTTCCTGTTGATTTTGTAACTTGAAGATCTGGATCCGGATACTGGATTTTGTGAAATTATGTAGTGGCAGAATGAATCAGCTTTGTTTGCGTTCATTTGTGTGCAAAACTTTGCAACCCCAATTGTTCTGTGCCCAAAACCAATACATGAGCTGCTTCCATCTGTAGCCACCACGTGCTAATGATTATTAAAATAATGTGGGACTCTCTCTCTCTCGCACGCACGCACACACGCATTTGAAGAGATTATTTTCTGTATGTCACAGAATGAGTCTGGATCTGTGAGGCAGACATGCAGGCAGTGCAAATTCATGGGGCCCCTTGCAGGTCGCTATGAGTAAACCCCTCACTCTCTAACCACAACCACAACAGATCTATCGAAATTCTATAATTCAATAAAACCGGTCATATTTTTCTCTCTCTCTCTGTGGCTGTGCATGTGCTCTTACACGCTTGCAGCTGAATAGCGGAACTTCATTTTGCATACGAGTGTCCAGGTCTTTAATGTCAATCAAGACTGACAGCCTCATCTGTTTTCAATAGGCTACAAACGGCCCCACCTCCCCTGCACCATCATGTCAAATGTGTTTTTAATTCAAGTTTGGAGAAAGATCTTTCAGCACTTGGTCCATACCAAGGACCAAGGACCTTGTTCAAAACAAGACCGCAAGGACTTTTATGAACGGACCTTTTAGACAAAGTATTTTAAATGTAACTGTGCTGTTTTAAATGTTTTGCCTAATAAAATATTCAGTCAATCAATCAAATGGTCACAGGTATTGAGAAATGGTTTGATTACTATGGCAATGGACAAATGGGAAGAAAAGAGTATTATTTCTGATTATTGAGTGGGCGCCGATGGTCTAGTAGTGGTTAAGGCGCATACTGTACCACATCTACTGTAAGTCAGTGGTTCTCAAACTTTTTTGGCTCTGGGCACCCTTGTAAATAACCTTTTCATCCACGGCACCCCTGAATTATAGCACATTACATTTATGTCATATTACGGTACATAAATATGTAAATCTTTCCCCTTAAGATACAATATGTCAGGAGGAAAACTTGAGACAATATCCGTTTCCATTATAGGACAGATTGAAAATAACTTTATACTTGAAGTAACCACTTGAACCCCAGCATCGCTATTCTGGGGGGAATATTCACCAAAAAACAACAGATCTACAAGCTCACAACGCATCACAACGTGACGCGTTGTGAGCTTGTAGATCCGTTGTTTTTGGTGAAGAGATATGAGAATCCGATGAAGAACGCACCAAGTACAGTGCAACTCATGTCCGTTTTACTAAGTGGAATTACCTGAAGTGATATTGATGAATTCCAAATATTATCAAAGTCTTCTGAGGCACCCCTGGACTTGCATCATGGCACCCAAGGGTGCCACAGCACCCAATTTGACAACCCTGCTGTAGGCTCTATTGCAGCCTGACAGTGAGTTGCAGGTTCGAATCCCGGGCTCGACGACCTTTACTGCGTGTCGTTACCCGTCTCTCTCCTGTTTCCTGTCACTCTTCCACTGTACTATCCAATTAAGGCAGAAAAGCCCCCAAAAAATATTAAAAAGCATATACAGTACATACTACATAGGCCTATATTGAGTGTACCAGATCTTGAGCCTTGTTCCTCACCAGGCTGGCGTGCCACACTGGAACACTTTCCTTTATGATGGACTGCTTTTTGTTATGTTGGATTGCCTTCTTTCATGTGGATTTATTCCTTATGCGGACTACTGTCCTATAAACCTATATGAGTTACATTACAGCCATGATAGCGGACTGTATTTTAAACAAAGTTTGGAGTATTCTAGCTATATGCCAGCTTCTTCTATCCGTGGTTGATCCTCACCTGATACTCCAGCATTGTTCACCAGAATGTGGAGAGCCTTCTCCTCTTCGTTGACCTTCTCAGCAAAAGCCCTGACAGAATCCAGAGAGGACGTGTCCACCTGACGTAGGTGGACGTCCGGGTTCCCCGTCCGCTGTCGGATCTCTTCCAGTGCTGCGCTCCCACGCGCCTCACTACGACACGCCAAGATAACACGGGCCCCACGACGTGCAAAGTCCAGGGCAATGAACTTCCCAATCCCTGTAGGGCAGAGGGAGGGAAAATCTATTGGAATGGTTGCATGGGAGGAAAAAGGATCAGAATCAGAATCACTTTTCCAGAAGAGGAGTGGGGCAGCTCCTATATTCTCAACCTGTGGGCCGGGACCCACTGGTGGGCGGTGAGGATACTGCAAGTGGGCCCCCAAATAATTGTCAAAACACTAAGATTAGAGTAAATGTCAACTTCATTAGAGTGCCAAAAAAACTAGTAAGTGCTACAAAGTAACTAGGATACCAAGTAAATATCAAACCTAGCATGTGTCTAAATAGCATACTATCTAAATAACATACTCAGCATCTGTGGACAAGCTGACAGCATACATTATCTATCTAAATAACATAGATCGCATGTGTAAGTAACCAATATACGTGGATAGGAGCATATACCCAAATAGGAAACAAGTACTGATACAAGTACAAGTTCCCTATGGGAAATCCAATACAAAAAATAATGCCGTGACCCAAGGGTGGTGGGAGTGACGTCAGGACTTCGGTAGTCTATAGCAGTGGTTCTCAACCTTTTCAGGCCGCGACCCCCCAAAATAATCATATTTGAACTGCCCCCCTCCCAAATAATCATATCTGATCTCGGGACCCCCCAAAATAATCATATTTGATTTGGGGACCCCCCCACCCTGACAAGCACTTGTAGGGGTTGAGGCATTTTGTTTGACTCGGTTCCACAGATACTATTTGTATCTGTGGATATTATTTGACAATTTGGCCAATGTTTACCAGTATTTATAGTACAGTTTGTTGATTACTTTTGATACGGTAATGCTCTTTTTCCATTTCATTTCATTTCCTTTTTCTTTTCTTTTTTTTTGTACTAAAAAGGTCTTAAAAGTCCTTAAATTGTCACTATACTGTCATCTGGGGATCCCCCCAAAATCATGTGGGGACCCACAGGTTGAGAACCACTGCTCTATAGGGAGGTGAAAGAAGGGAGATCAGTTACATTTTAGTTCAGTTATTATTACTCAGCAACCTGACACACCCATGTCATGCACATTGTTAATGTTATCCGGCACTGTATGTTGTGTGTACACAATGTATATGTATATCAGTGCATTGTGTACCCAGTGTGTGTGTACAATAAATGGCTAAATCAACCGACGACATTAATCACAATAGACATGTAACCCATTTCTTAACTCAAATAACATATGCAATAACAAAACCATTGGTGTGCACCCCGGGGCATGGTGGAAATGTAATATCTGTCACACACTGGCATACATGGGACACTATACAAAATTGTTTGTCACTAGCTGCTTCGGGTCAATTATTGTTGAAAAAAGAAACTTTGGGGTGTACTTTGACTGGATTCTGTTCTGGCCTTCCAGGCAGGGAGTTGTAATGGTGGGAATAATGAAGCCAACTGCTATGTGTGTGTGTGTGTGTGTGTGTGTGTGTGTGTGTGTGTGTGTGTGTGTGTGTGTGTGTGTGTGTGTGTGTGTGTGTGTGTGTGTGTGTGTGTGCGACAAACTGGTCTATTGAACTAGCCTCGCGTGGCCAGACAATATCACACGACACACTGCGTGGATATTAGTCTGGTCCCTTTCAGCGATAGATTTTTTTCCAAGGGGCGGTTACAAAAAGATCCAAACGGACTCTATTGGTTAGACCTAAAACCAATCAGAGCAGTGCTTCCTGCTACATCACACACAAGCGCCGGTGCTGAAATAGTAAACAACGAAAGCTAGCTCCACTCGTATTTAGTCTGGTAACCAGATGAAACTATTCTTAACACATCTTTCTTTCCAACAAAAGCTTTAAGGGCAATTGTTTGTTCGTCTGTTAGAAAAGAAATATTTTCTAACGCTTTTACTACCGATGCTATGGCAGCGTCCATCTTTGTTGTGAAAAACTGAACATGAGTCTCCTGCATTGTACGTCATTGCTCCAAATATGGTGATAAGCCCGCCCACATTTGGATACTGGGCCCTGATTGGTCCCTCACGACATCGGAGGGAGAGAAACAAAATCTCTATTGAAGGGGGCCAGACCTAATCTGCCGAGGGCTAAAGTGCAATGCAATTTTGCAAAGGCAGATTCGTCTGGAACCAGACTACTATTGAACAGCACAGATGTATCTGTCAGATGTTTCAGATAATTCCAATGGACTATGATTGGCTTTCAAAGTTTGCTGGAGGGGCCCGTTTTGCACAACAACATGCTACAACCACCACTGGACCAATCAGTGGTAAACTTTGCACGCACACTCCCAGTAGGCCAAGGAAGAATCTTCACCACATTTTGTTGTCATCGGCCTGTTATAGCGCCACCATGAGACAGATTTGAGCGAAACACATAATGTGATCAAGCCGTATCTGTCACATTTCTCATATTCCATTCTGATTGGCTATGATTGGCGTCCAAAGTTTGTGGGGGTGGCCCGTTTTGCACAACATGCCACACATGATGAATGCAGCGCCCGAATGCTGTGAAATTTTGCACTCACTTTCCCACTAAGCCAAGGAAGCCATAACTTCAAGTTTTGGCCTATAACTCTTGAACCGTAGATCTATAGAGGCCCCACCGAGACCATCCTGACTGGCTGCTTCACTGCCTGGTATGGCAACTGTATCGACCTCAGCCGCAAGGCAATGCAAAGCGTTGTGTGGACAGCCAAACGCATCAGTGGATGTGATTTCCCCCATCCAACTTGATCCAAGCCCTATACGACGCACGTTGTGTCAGAAAAGCTCATGGAATCATCAAGGATCCAAGCCATCCCAACCACAGACTGTTTCAGATGATGCCGCATGGAAAAGGCTACGCAGTCTCACAGCCACTGGCAACAGACTGCTAAAAAGCTTCTTTCCCCGTACAATCAGGCACATGAACGATCTGACAAGAATAAAAATAAATCAGGTCAAAAGGAAACGCCACCCCCAACCCCCCCCATCCTTCACACCTCCTCCCTCTCCTGTCTTTTTCTTGCACTTTAATATGCTTGAACTGTTGAACCTAAACTGCTGTATATAAGATACTGTGAAGTTGTTTTATCATTATAATTATAATAATAATAATAATAATAATAAGGGTAATAATAATAATAATAATAATTATTATTATTATTATTATTATTATTATTATTATTATTACATTTATTATTATTATTATTACCTTGAACCTACTGGCTCTAAGCCTTCAAAATGACATCACTAGTTGAGGTCAAGGAATTCATAACCACAGTTCAGTCAGACAACCCATGGATTGGATTAGAATATATATTTATTGAGCAAGCTTGAGCATGGATATAGAAAGCATAAGGAAGCATAGTTTGGCGTCAGGCCTCTGAATCCATTCACTCCCTGTAAGAATAACATTTTAATAAATGTTACATGCCAAATAGCATTTACAGGGAATGAATAAAGACCCCCACGGGGATCTAGAAACAGAACCTACAGGTGGATGCCGGGGAGGCGGTGGGATGAGACTATTCATGGTCAGCAGCATACGTAGCAAGCAAGGGCAGCAGATCCGGCAGGATCTCGGCAGCAGAGCAGCAGCAGCGTCGCACGTCAGAGCAGCAGAAGAGCGCAACCAGACTGAACAGGTAGGCAGAGCATTACTTATAACCCACCGACCAGGAGAAGAGTGCATGTGACTTAATCACCTGATCGGTTAGCCCAATCCCTTGAGTTGCCTGGCCTGAACTAGCTCCGTAAACTGCGCCTCATTTCTAACAACATTTTACAGTTAATGCCTTCATGAAAACAGTTCAAAACACAATAACTAAGAATATACTAATTATAAAATTAATAAAACATTATATTGTAGCATTCCAGGGTGTGCATAGTGCAGGGGAAGGACTTCCCAGCATGCCTCGGGGTGCACACACATGCATTTTTGGTTTTCATTTTATTGTCATTTAATGAGGTTGTTGTTCACCATGGGAATGTGTTGGGAGGGAAATATATGTGTTACATTGTGTTATTATTATGTCTAATGAAGAACCAGAATCTCAGAACACAGAAGTAATATTAGAAAGAATATAAAAAAATAAGTGTCTCCTCCTTAACTGTTCCGGGTCTACACGTCACCAAAGGGCCTAAACGAGGAAATGTTGTAATGGACATTCACCTTCTCTTGTCTTTACATCTCGGCTCTCTCAGTTTTAATACTGCACCCCACTTCCAGACCAGACCGCAACGCAGATCACTGCTAAGTCCCACACAAAATACCAATAATTTGGTGCCAGGACCAGAAAACTCTGGGGGGGGGGGGGGGGGGTGTATACAGAATAAATGAGATATTACACTGATGATATCACCCTGATGATAGCATCCTGATGATACGCCAATCCTTTACCGCTGTGTTTGATTTGTCAAAAACTCAAAACAGTTATCAAAGGGCTGACATTTATGAATTGGCCCCTGGGTCCCTTTCCTAATATGGCCCTCAGGTTAAAGGTGGTAAGTGATATATTTTGGTTAAAACAAAACGTTTGTATGTTAAAAAGTTAAAGCTCTATATTCTGATAGTAATCGTTACTATAGCATGTTTGTATACTTTGTAACAGGTGTCCCCCGTCTCTCCGTCTTTTTAATAAACAAAAAATAGACTGTAGTGGTCATGTGGTTTGCCAATTTAATCCGAGCAGGAGAGAGTATGCATTTATCAGCTTCAATTAGTGTTCCACTTTCAATTTTGTCTCCTCATGTATTTGTGTCATCACTTCCAATTTGACCCATGGGTTCACCACTGACCCAAGCAATGTCGTTATACTGTTAAGGAGTGGCAGGCACCCCAGAAAATAGGAGTGGTGCAGAGTTTCCTGGTCCTGGCACCAAATTATTGGTAATTTGTGTGGGACTTAGCGGTGATCACCAGCCCCGCCCCCATACATCAGTGGTTCTCAAAAGTGGGGACCGGTGACCCCCAGGTATCCTTGAGGGGGTTCGAGTCCCCAGCGAAATGTATTAATATAGCATAATATGGGGGGGGGGGGGGTTAAGAACCACTGCCTTACATCACGCTTAGTTAACACACAACACAAGGGACAGATGTTCACTGTTTTCCAGATATTCTTCCATCCTGTGTACACAGACCATTCGTCACATTAACAAGCCTCTGACTAGTCGCACGGTGCAGTGCTGTTACAATATGGGGGGCGGGGCGGAGAGCTGGGGGTTGCCGGGGTTGCCACAGCTGCTCTCTGGTTGTGTTTTGGGGGAAAAAAAGAGTGCTCCTCCTGAATAACGTTATTGTCATCATGACTCATGATGACTTGTTATTTCTGAAGCCATTGCACTTAAACATAATTGGATAGGTCGCCGATTTCCTCATAATGCCTGTTATGAGCAAGTGTTCAAATCATTATTGTGTTATAAAGGACGATATGCTTGCTTTCAGGGATGAGCTGTAGGGGGGTCGGCGACCCCTTAGTTCTGGCGCTGGCTGGGGGGCTGGGAGCACCACATGCACGCGCGAGCACGCACCGTCAGCTGCGGTCTTAACACCTTAAAGTTTAAACAATAGCCTCTCAAGGTTCGCGCCGTCAGCGGCGAGCCGTTCTCAATAGCGTCTACCTGGCTGCTTTGCATAACATTAGGCTACTCGAAAAAAGCCATGGACTTGAATTGAATGTGTACATTCCTCTCACAATGAGAGACAACAGTCTCTGCACTGCAGAGTGTGAAGGGGATCCTTAGAAGAGGACCCAGTTCTCTGAGACAAGACAAAGTTGTCTGATTATTTTAAGTATACTTATGTGTGGGTGAGTCTATATAAAGGGCTTTTATATAAAACTAAAAGGAAAATAAAATAATTAATTAATTGAAACAAAAATAAAAACAACAAATTAACAATGCAACTAAATAATAAGATATCATTACATTAAAAATCACATGTTGAATACAGTATTTCAACTAGCACTGAGCTGATTGGCTATGTGCACATGCAGCGTGAGAAAATATAGCCCCCCTAGTTCAAAAATCCACAGCTCATCACTGCTTGCTTTGGATATTCTCCGTGCGTCATGACGCACGAGTTTTGCTGGATACAATCAACCATTGTCCCGGCCACTGAATGCTTGTGTAGGACATTTAATACATAACAATATGTCGACTAAAATGATCGTTTTTTTCAGCTTCAAAGTGACAACTATAATAACAGGGTTAGAGGCTGCAGTTAGAACCTCATAACAAATGTAGGCTATTTATAGCTAAGCCCACAACTTTTGTGCAACATTTAATTGTTACCAGACAACTTTTTAGCTATTTTCGAAATTTCTAGGCTCAATATTGAGCCTAGAAAAAAAAGTATTGGTACTTAGTAGGCCTACCAATTAGTACCAAAAGTAGAAAGTAGGACTCACTATAGAATATCCCATTTCACAAGTTTTCAAATGTATAAAATGTATAAAAATCTTTTGAAAATAGCAGATCTACAAGCTCACAATGCCAGGCATTGTGAGCTCATAGATTGGCTATTTTCAAATGGCCAAAATGTATAAAGTGGTTAATGTATGTTTTGTAAATATAATCCAAATCTACAAAGCAAGTAGCCCAACTAAACTTTTCAAATAATGGTAGTGCGGTAAAAAGTACAATATTTACCTCTGAGATGTAGGCCTATAGTGGAGTAAGAGTACTGAAAATAATCCAGTAAAAGTAAAAATTCCTCAAATTTGTAGGCTACTTAAGTACAGTATTTAAGTAAATGTAGGCTACTTAGTTACTTTACACCACTGAAATCAACTCTCCGGATTTCCAATTAGAATAATACCTACCTGTATTGGCTCCTGTCACTATGGCAGTCTTTCCATTCAGCCTGGTCGGACAGTTAATCGGGTTCCATGGACCTCTCCTCTGAGACCTTAGGATCCATCCCAACAGCAAAATGGACACTGTCCATAGTGGAGGGACAGCTATGTCCAGCCAGGTCCAAGACATTGAGACTGTCGTTACTGTCCTCGGATCCCTCAGAGATCTTAGAACAAGAAGAACAAGAAGCAATTTAGAATGAACCAGCGGCATGCGCGCGACTGCGCGTGCATCACCGTTGCCAGATTCTGCGATAGAAATAAGCAGCCAGGTCTATGAAAACAAGCCCAAAAGAAGCGATTATAGGCCACAAGAGCACTTATACGTTTGCTATTTGAAAATAGCAGATCTACCAACTACCAATATTTACAAGCAACTTTACAGAAAAAGAAGCCCAAAGTCGGTTAAAATAAGCAGACATGGCAACCCTGGCGTGCATGCGTTCCCTCGGTATATTATGGCCAAACCGCCCACAGTTCAAAGGCTAGTTAAACTGCACCGTGCCCCGCCCCCTCACATTGTTTTTTTAATTCTGCGGTGAGATAATAATTATAGGCTTCCTGACACTGACACATCATTAAAATATTTTTAGGTTCCTTTTCCTAAGGTCCTTTTGTTCTAACAGAAAAGGGAGCGTAGTTTTTACTGTTTAGAAAATAAAACAAATACAATAATAACTTGATTAATAAAATAAAAAAATACGCATAGCTAGAGTGAAGAGGCAGAGGCTAAATAAATACAGATTCTCCATAATCTTATAATTCAAATTACTATTGATAATATCAACCTTTTTTTCTCTCCCCAAATGTGTTAGTCTAATTTGAGCTGAGGAAGTTTTCAGAACATGTGGGGCCCTGCCTAATAAGAAACATCTTACTGAATCTTTACAGAATAAAAATAATTAAAATGTGAACTTTTTAAATAGTATTGTATTAATAATAATAAAGAAACAGTTTTAAAATTGTGCATCTCAAGCAGTGGCAGTGCTGGGGGTAACGAGTTCCTTAACTAACGAGTTAGCCTACTTACTTATT
>NC_137612.1:41191383-41266383 GCF_963280865.1 Gymnoscopelus braueri | reverse complement strand
GATGAGACTGGAGGAATGACTCTTTCTGTTCGTAAACTCACTACGCCGACAGTTTTTACACTACAGATATGTTTTTTTTTACATCACCACGTTCACACGGGTCTGCTCTCTGCTTTAACCTAATGATCTAAGATGTGTAGGTTTTGAGTTAAAACCATTAATATCAAAACATGTCCATATGCACTGTAGCAATTAGTGCACCTGAGGTGATTTATGCCTGTTCTTTTAAAGGAACAATCCACTCAAATGCTAGAGCTCATCCATACATAATGCTGGTCGGTGGTGCAAAGTAACTAAGTACATTTACTCAAGTGCTGTAAAATAATGTACAGTACTTGTACAACGCACAGTATAATTATGTGGTACTTTTAATTTACTTTAAATTTACTTCTACTCCACTACATCTCAGATGCAAATACTGTACTTTTTACTACATTACAAATACAACATTTGAGAGCTTCAGATACTTAGATTTTATTAGTACAAAAGATGCATTACATTTTCTTCTTTTAATTGCACCTCACAACTCCTTCATACCTTCACCTAAAAAACAAATTTGTCGCACGCCGAGAATTGTGAGCTTGTGGGTCGGCTATTCTTGGCCGTTTTTGGCGCGAAAATGCCGGAGGCGTAGACATGACGATATGTGGCGGACACTGGCGGTCCGTAACGTGTAGGCGTTGGAGTTAGGAGGCTGCTGTGATGCTCACTGCAACACCTGCTTGAATTAACGCTCCACCTCTGCCACCTGATCCAGCAACTGAAACCGAGCTGTGTTCTGTAGGATGACGCATGCACGCACGCACGCACGCACGCACGCACGCACGCACGCACGCACGCACGCACGCACACACACACACACACACGTAAGGTCGTACGCCCGCACATATACACAGAGGAGGAGGGTCACAGATGAAGAGCATGTTAACTTAAGCCCTTAGTTTTGTACAGTATTTATTTTGCTATGATGTAAAACCAAATATTGGTGTTACATCATAGCTTCAATAGTTGATCCACTGATGGAAATGGACTTGCATTGCACAGTGAAACAGGTCTCAAAGTCAGTATTTTAGCACATAAAATGAATGCAAACAAATCACATTCTGACAATGTAACCTGACTCAGCATAATTTCATCTGTTTTCAATTGCTGACCAAGTCAGTCATTGTCTACTATACTGTCCTTTCTTACACGTGGAATAACAAACAGTGATTCACCTGCCAGATCTTCTTCCTAAATTAATATAGTCAAATCAACACAAAGTTGCCAATTTTATAAATAAAATAAAAATGCCATATCTGGTTTTCTAATTGATACATTGCCAGAGTCTGCTTTGTTTGCGTTCGATTATGTGCTAAATATTGTAACTTCATAGCCAAATTCCAATACCCCAAATTTCTGCTCACTCGCTCACTCACACTCGGTTTGTCCCAATTGGTAATTCGCTTTTTGAAGGAGCCGAGACCGGAGTGGGAGTGGGCTCTCCAAGCCGCTTGGAGCGTCAAACGGCGAATGTACATCGAGTGTAGGCTTCAGCCTGTTCTGGTCCTCTCGCCTCCAACTCCATATGCAGCTGAGAACATAAAACAACAGCATGAATGTTATGTGCAGGCCGAAGATAATGGTGACCTGCTGACAAGTCAACAGCAGGAGACAGTAGTAAAGGGCTGAAAAATCCAAGGTCCGGTCGGGCAAGCGGGGCCATCGAGAAGCGCCTGCCCCGCAATAAACCGGTTGTGTTTCGTATGGTGTGTCCCACGTCGTTGCCGCTAGTCTAAGCAGTGGTGGAAACTAAGTAACTAGGTACATGTACTCAGGTACTGTACTTAAGTACTTTTACTTTTCAGGTGTTCCAATACACACTAATGATGTTTACTGGTCACCCCATTGTGTGCCCTTCCCTGATTGGTCCATGACTTTTGCTTTTCCTACCCATCTGTGGATTGAAAGTTACCTTTTGTGGACTGTGTGGTCGAATCTGACATGCGATGATACCCTGCACCTTAATTTCATGCACAACGCGCTGACACTCTTCTTGCGCCTTAATGTCTATATCAGGGGTCTTCAACAGGGGGTCTGGGACTCCTAGGGGCTCCTCAGAGATACTTCAGGGGGGCCTCCAAATCTTTGTGTGATAGGGACTTAATTATTAATTTTTTTACATTAACCAGTGCACTTGAACCCTCGCATCCCTATTCTGTGGGGAACATTAGCGAAAATAACGCGTCGCAGACGTGGTGTGAGATCTTGAAGATCTGCTATTTTCGGTGAAGAGGTTTGGTGTACAGGGAAAAAAGAGCAGACCAAGTACCGAGCCAAAGTTCAAGTTTACAAAGTATTGAGTGTTTAAGTGGTTAAATGTCTGAAAACATTTAACATGAATTCAATATATGCAATGGGGGTCCCTCTCTCAGCTAAGGGGTCCTTAGCCTGAAAAACGTTGAAGAAACCTGGTCTATATCATGACAGTTATAAACCAGCTGCTACGCTCATGTACACCATGTACAAACTGTACGGATGGATATGCTATATGTAAATATGTAGATACCTTTTTGTTTTTTTGATTCTGTCTTAACATAAACACATAAACTTTTGATGTGACACTAAAGATGATTCTGATGTCCTTGCCCAGGTGTTTGGCTTGGGTTCTGTGGCCCAGGTAGTCACCGGCCGGGGAGAGTTTGGCCAATACATCAGCATCAACCTGGGCTTTGGTCTGGGCGTGGCCATGGGAGTTCATGTTGGAGGGAAGGTCTCAGGTAGGTTACTATTGAGTAATAGGGATAAAGTGACCACAATGTTAAAAATGCAATTTAGATAGCATGTTATTTAAACAGATGCTAGGTTCATTGTTTACCTGGTGTCCTATTAGTTTAAATGTACAGATTTGTTATTTTGAAAGCATATTGTTTAGCGTAGAGTAGACTGATGCTAGATTCTTGGTTTATCTTGGATCCTAGTTTCTTGAGACACTATCACTTTGATTACCTTGCTTATTGTAAGTCGCTCTGGATAAGAGTGTCTGCAAAATGCCTAAATTGTAATTGTATTTTGAAACGTTATTAACATTATACATTTTTGTCTTGCGATAATGGATCGATCTACAAGCTCACAACAATTGATAATTGTGAGCTGGTGGTAAATCTGCATTTCTTTGAAAAGTTGGGAAAATGCTTGCTTATAATGACACGCCCAAAATAGTGACGACAGGTTGAAAGTGGTTAAAGTGACTGAAGGCATTGTGTGATTCTTCACTCTTCCATTGTACCAGGGGCACACATGAACGCAGCAGTGTCGTTTACCATGTGCGTGTTTGGCCGTCTGGCGTGGAGGATGCTGCCGCTGTATGTTTTCACCCAGTTTCTGGGCTCATTCCTGGCTGCTGGGACAGTTTACTTGGTTTACTACGGTAAGGAGGATACACACATCACACACACTGATTATTGCGTGATTATTACATCAGAAAAGAATATCAGAATCAAGCAGATTTTTGTGTCAATTGAATTTTTCCATTTATTATCAAATTATACAAAAGAAAGAATATAAAAAGAGGTACATACTGTATACCAGAACAGAGGAAGAAAATTGTGAAATAAAAACATGTGACAAGCCTTAGTCAAAGCATGGGATAGTTCTTACACTATCAGTTAATGAAAACTGCAGTGTGCCTTTTTCCCGAAATGCATAACTTTTTAATGGTTTCATATCCCACAAAACATTGTATGCATATCAGGAGACAGAAGAGGAGGCTAACCCTCCATTAAACACTATACTTTGTAAATTAATACTTAATTGACTTAAATACTCAATGCGTTTTACCCTCTACAGAAGTGGTTCTCAAACTGTTTGTCCACGGACCCCCATCTGAAACTCTTTTGTGCCAGGGACTGGCCCCATACCAGATTTTTGTTGTCAAAATGTTTCAAAAATATTCAAATGAATTAAATTAAAATGTTCAAGATTGACTGAAAATAGCACGACACGCCCCTAAACCACAACCACAATTTGAGCCGCAAATTCGTCAGTCGGCTCAAGTTTGATCGGTGAGCGCTGATGGAAGATATCGTTTACGGGCGGCGGGGCTGCGCTGTCCGTTAAACAGGGGACAAGGCGTGGCACACGGTAGGGCCCCAAGTCTCTTCTCCGAGAATCTAATTTATTTCTAATGGCACAGGTATGAGATGTTGTTATTCTTAGCTTGGACAATCTTTTAAACACCGACTTCTTGGCACCACCAAACTGCAGCACACTGTTAATGTAGTAGGAAAATGCAGATAAACGGTTCTCTCTCCCTCTGAGGGCAATGGCTGCAGCCGCACAGGCAGTGCGCCGAGACTTGCGCTTCGTGATAGTGGAGAAGATGGAGGAGATAAACGGAGCCAGGCGCTTCAGGTCATTGTGCAGGGCAGCGAATGAAAAAGCCCTTAATTGGTCCGGGGGAGACCGCCGCAGCACGAAACTCTGCTTGCTACAGAGAACACGGCATTCTCTCTCAACAATTTGTAGGAACCCAGGTTTCAATTCCTTAACAAGAGCCTTGTGTAGCACAATTTTCTTGGCTGCCGTCCTCCAGTTCCCCTTCGCGAGGTTTACAATGATTCCAGCCACATCCGGATGACACTGCAGCCTCACTCTTTTGCTGGGGTACTGGACAAACACCTATGAGAAGGTCAAGTGTATAGGTCTGTCACCATTAAAACATTTAACTTGACGAGTAATTCTCAAACAAATAATTGCGATCAACGGTCACAGCCCATGCATTTCATGGAATAGAATGCATTCTAGGGCTAACATAATACATGCTTCACATTAACCTTTAATGTCTTTTTGTCTAAATCAAACACAAGTTTCACATCACAGTATTTGCAGCTGCCTTGATTGCTTAGATAATTTGACAACACTCTAAATAGAATCATAACTAAGGTTATTATTAGCTAGAGTAACGTACTGTACCTCTGTAGTACTGACTCTGCATCGCATTTGCAGAGGACTGGGGGCTGGGCATCTCCTCTTCTTCAATGCACTGGGGTCGATGGGGGGACCTTCAGAACGGATGATGGGGGGACCTTTAGAAAGGATGGGGGGACCTTGAGAAAGGATGATGGGGGGACCTTTAGAGAGAATGATGGGGGGACCTTCACAGAGGATGATGGGGGGACCTTTAGAAAGGATGATGGGGGGACCTATAGAAAGAATGATGGGGGGACCTTCAGAAAAGTTGATGAGGGGACCTTTAGCAAGGTTGACGGGGGTACCTTTAGAAAGGTTGATGGTGGGGGGACCTTTAGAAAGCTTGATGGGGGGACCTTTAGAGAGGTTGATGGGAAAACCTTTAGAAAGGTTGATGGGGGGACCTTCAGAAAGGTTTATGGGGGGACCTTCAGGAGGAGTGCCACTGTCCATCCTCTTCTCCTCAACAACGGTGTCGGCCTGGCGGTTGCTGTTGTGCACTGCCTGCCATCTTTTCAACGTGGCCATACAGAACTCCACCTTTAGAAACACACGGTAGCAGGCTGAACATATGCGTGGCGACAGGCCGGGTCGGTCCACCAAGGACACCCCTATGGCGGAGAACCGTTGCCCCAGTGGTCTGGTCGTCTGGTCCTCCTTCTTGGGTCCAAACAGAGCACGCATGCCCTGCAACGTTCCCCTGCTGCCTAATAAACTCACCCCACACAGCCGGCAGGTGTTTTGTACTTGTAGTTGTACACTGCCTGAATCTGACATGTCACAACTTTATATTATACGCAGTGTTTGTTTACTCTCTCGAGTCTCGAACTAGCGAGCAGTTTTGTCAACAAGTGAGATAGAGCGGCGCTGGCTGATGACCAGTGTTGCCACATATTGCGAGAGAAATAAGCAACCAGGTCCATGAAGCCCAAAAGAAGCAGGCCACAGGAACACGTTTGAACCTATGGTTTGCCTTTGAACCTATATACATCAGCTATTTTCAAAGAAAAGTCTTGAAAAAATATGTTTTTGAAACATTTTAAATGCATAAATGGGGGTCCCCGGCAGGCTGGCACAACATATTTTCAGATCTGTGGCCAAGTTAAGCAGGCTACATGAGTTTGAGAACCACTGGTTTAAACAACATTAGGAAACAAGGCCAAATAAGCAACTACAATTTAGAAACAAGCCCAAAAAAACGCAACCCGCAACTACCAATATTACAAGTAATTTAACAGAAAAGTAAGAAATAGCCCAAAGTCGCTTATAATTAGCAGACCTGGCAACACCGCTGATGACGTCAAATCCCTTGCTATTCTGATTCGTTGAAGGTTGAACACAGCAATGACGAGCGTTCAACTCAGGCAGACTGTGTGTAGAAGAGAGAGTAACGACAAGCTCTGATCTCGCCGCAGACATGGGTGAACTATGAGATAGACCGAGCACTTCCGCATTCCATTCTTACGACGGGAGTCAACGCTAGTCATGACCATAGAGTAAAAAATAAGGTCATGACTCTCTTATACGGCTCTGAGACTGAATTCAGGCTCAAATCTGTGTTGCCAAGTCTGGCTTGTTTTTCCTGTAAAGTTCTAAATAAGTAGCTGCTTATTTGGGCTTATGTGGTTCTGAAACATTTTTGTTTGAGACAGACCCCCAATGGGCCCCAAATGAATTATTATTAGTATTTGGCGACGGACCGGACCCCCCATCTGAAAATATTTTGTGCCAGAACAGAACCCTAGAGATTAGTGTTGTTACAATGTTTAAAAAAACATTCCACATTAAAAAAAAAATGTATTAAAGGATCTATTCTACACCATGAAAAAGTAAAAATTCCTACTGTAGTCCCTTTAAACATACATTTTCTCTTCTGGGGGTTCCTGGCACAAAACCTTGTGCCAAATAGGCTACATATGAATTTGGGGGTCCTTGACACGAAAAAGTTTGAGGACTACTGCAGTAAAAAATTTACACTGAGAATCACTAGGCCTACTGTACTGTGTGATTACAGATGCCATACATGTCTTCAGCGGAGGGAACCTGACAGTGACTGGTTCAAAAGCCACGGCTGGGATCTTTGCCACCTACCCTGCACCATACCTCCCCATACATGCTGGATTCATCGACCAGGTGGGCATTTATAGGCTTATAACATGAAAGGCCTGCAAATCACTATCATCACACGCACGTGTACACACACACGTACGCACACACACGCATGCACGCTTTGCTTTAGGCTACATGTTTTATGAAATTGACGATTCATTGTCACAAAAATAATTGCGATTAACAATATAATTGTGTCTTTGGCATTGAACATTGGAACATATATATAAAAAATATTACATTTCTGTTTGGCTTTTAGGCTTCGTAAACAAAAGTTGCACTGGGCAGATATGACACATTTCTTAAATATACAAAGAAATGACTGACATATTTAGTATCTTCTACTACTACTAAATCTTATAGCGGAAATAGCCGATCTGCAAGCTCACAACCCATCGCATGGCAACACATTGTGAGCTTGTAGATCTGCTATTTCCGCTATTAATTTGAAAATGTTTGAAAATGTATGAACATTTTTCAACATGGACGCGATTATGCAAAACAATTGCGACTACCTCAAATATTTAGGCAATTATAATAATTGTGACAGACAGGCAGGCCTAAAAAAATCTGTGTGTGTGATGTGATTATCTCTGTGTCACGCGTGGTGTTTGCCAGGTGTTTGGCACGGCCATGCTGCTGCTGTGTCTGATGGCTCTGTCGGACCAGAGGAACCAGCCTGCGCGGGCGGGCAGCGAGCCGCTGGCCGTGGGCCTCCTGGTGCTGCTCATTGGCGTCTCGCTGGGCAGCAACAGCGGCTACGCAATCAACCCCACCAGAGACCTGGCGCCCAGACTCTTCACCGCCATGGCGGGCTGGGGAACGGAAGTCTTCAGGTATATCTATATATACTTTTTACCACTTTTTGCCATTTTTAACCCGAACCCTCAGTTACACTGAGTGCTGGTTTCATGCACCCAAAATAGCTGATCTACAAGCTCAGAAAGCATCGCACTGCAACACGTTGTCAACTTGTAGTTCGGCTATTTCGGGTGTGCGACAGCATTGCACAGCTAAGTATAAATCAAGTCTAAATAACATGTTTATGTCCATAAAAACGTATTTTCTTGTGAGGGCCAAGAAAATTGTCAATGTTTTTTTCTGAAATTCTACTATACAAATGAGGACATTTGGTAATCACAAGTGTAGTAATACACACACACACACACACACACACACATTTATAACGACAAAAAACACCTTAAACTGAAATTATCGAAGAGCAACGTTTGCTTTTGGGAGATTCTCATCTATTTTCCCCTTGACCTTTCTCTCACACACACAGGGCTGGAAAAGCGTGGTGGTGGGTGCCTGTAGTAGCCCCCCTCGTGGGAGGGGTCATGGGGGCAGCGGTCTACAAGGCCTGCGTAGAGTTGCACCATCCCTCGCTTTGTGACCAAGGGCAGGAGGAGCTTACGGACGAGTCTCAGCCTCTGGAAAAGCAGAAGAGCATCTGTGTTGATGTGTGTGTGTGAGGCCCTTACAGTGAGACGTGTGTGTGTGTGACACACTAAAGCCTGTTTCATCCTTCGGCACGCAACGAAAAAAAGCAGAGCTACAAGCTCACAGTGAGCTGTGAGCTTGTAGGTCTGCTATTTTCGTCGCACAGCAGAGCACAAATTAGGCACAACAGTGAGACGTATGTGTGTGTGTGTGTGTGTGTGTGTGAGTGAGGCCCTTGTCTTGCATAGCCAGACGACTATTCCACAAAGTCTGAATGCTACATTGAGTCTGGAACTACGGCTCCTGAGAGCCGAGAACAGAAGCTGTCGTATGATCATCATTTCCGTCCATGAAAATTTGTTTTAGAATGTCTTTCAAATATATTTTTTTATTTCCATTTCCGCTAAGCAGCAAGCTTAGTCGGGTGGAAACCTCATTATGTCCAAAACTGTTACTTTTCAGGATTCAAATGCAAAAGTAGCAGATCAGCAAAGGATGCTTTTGTGTGACGTTGCAGTATGATTAAGAAGGGCGTTAATTTACGAAAAAACACAAAGAGTTAGATTATGGAGATAAGAGGTTTCTGCCCGACAGCAACGACATGCTTATAGCATATAGTAGGACAAATTTACGCAATTGCAAACACGACACTGAAGCGGGACATCCGCTGTACTGCCTGATCATTTTCAGCGCCTTTATGACGGTATTTGAAAATTGTGTGAGTCGACAGTCTGGCTCACAGTGAGACGTGTGTGTGACACACAGACACACACACACACACACACTAGCCGATAACATTCCACGCTGGGGAAAGTAACTGGAACGTTGATTTTGTTTTTCATGGAGCAAGAATTCAGGAAAGCAAGTCAAGTCAGTTTAATTATCCGAGAGAGAATTAAACCCCATATGAACCAAAATAAAATCCTCCAGTGAGGTGAAACAAATGCAGGGGCTTTGCAATCCGAAAACCTAACAACTTCCTGACATCAGCGATAAGATCTGCAATAAAGCTGTACCAACTAGTACAAATACACAGCAAAATCAATCCCCCCCCCCCTTTTTTTAAAGCTTTTTACCCCTTTTTCGGGCCAATTTAGTCGTTGCCAATTAATTCCTCCCCATACTGGCTTGATTCTACTGGCTCGATCATCTGCCAGTAAGGAGCCCCCACCGGGACGGCGTAGAGCCTCCGTCCTACTCCTCCCCCCCAACACTCCCTGCTGACAGGTGCCATCCCAGCCTGTAGGAGCACGTGCAGTGACAAATATAACCCTCCCCGCCCGGGCCGGCTTCCCTCCCCTGAACACGGGCCAATTGTGTTCGTTCGTACAATCAATAAAGCCAGATGCACCGCTGTCGAATCCAACCACCAAACTCTGTCTGCGGTGGTGGGCAGGATTTTACTGCGTAGAAACCCACAATAATAAGACCCCTTGGACCTTGGGTATTGACATAGATAATGATGTCAACACCAGGGTCAGTCTTCAACACACAGATACGGGCTATCCAATAGAACCCCTGATTGCACAAAGAAGGATCAGAAAGAAAACACACAAGTCATTCCCTTATGTTCACATTATTTATGGAATTCCAGCTGACATGAGCTTGAAGAGCAGAAAATAGAGGGATGCATCGCTATATTTCAATTCCCCCCCCCCCCCGTAAATTAATGCCCTACTTTGTCGTACAATAGTGCAAAAGCAGCGAAAATAGCAGCCGATATACAAGCTCACAATGCTCAAAATCATTAAGATGTGCAATCTTAATCTGGCAAACATTTAAAAGATTTAACAAAAATACACAGTAGGCCTATACATTACCTAACCTAAATAAACAGAAACATAATTTATGTAAGTATAGTCAACAGTCGGAGATGGCTCAGTGAGGTTCAACACCGCCAAAGAAACGAAAATAAACATGACAGTCCAGCTCAAAAACTGCCAAATAATGTATACGTGCGCGCCTCTTGACTGTTTACGCTGTACCTACCAAAGTCCGGGTACAACGGTCTATGTTTTGCTGTGTTTTGGTCAGGGTTCCTCCCAAAATGTGCTTTTGGCACACGTCATTAGAAGCATTACGTGGATACAGAAACCTTTCCAAATGTTACTTGAATTACCGTATATTGTATGCCCTTCTGGCAGCAAGCCATTGGATATGTAATAATGAAAGTAGATAGTATTAGGGAAAGGCCCCCTTCTTTTATTTTGTGGTTCATTAGCATTAATATGTAAAATGATAAAACTCTTTTTTTTTTAATTTTCTTACTTGCGCTGGACACAGGTTTCATACCTTGGTTTCAAACAGCATGAATTCTGAGGTTTCATTTAAAGGAGTATTATTGCGCAATACCTAATCAATCTAATACAGTGGTTCTCAAAGTGGGGTCCAGTGACCCTCAGGGTTCCTTGAGGGGTTTCCAAATGGACCCTTACAGACCTGTAACTCTGAGAGTGTACGGGTCCATTTGGTCTTTGGATTTAGTTATGGGGGTGCTTGAAATGTAAAAAGTTTGAGAACTACTGATCTAATCCAAAGCGTTCACCCACATAGACATATTGCTGACTCATAATGTCTCTGTTGGATGTTGCTAATAGTAGTCCGGGGTCCTTCTCTTCTCATCGCCTAATCCCGCTGTGTCTCCCTGAGCTCCCCTGGCCTTTGGCGCCCCCCGCTGTGCTGCCCTGGGATGACTGCTTCTTCTTGGGAGCAGGTGGCTTGGCTTTCCCCCTGAAGGCTTTGGTGGGGTCCAGCTTGTTGACATAGGAATCTCCTCCTATGGGTTCAGTGAGGCCGAGCTCACTGCTGAATGTCAGGGGCTGATACAGGGATGCCCACTGCTGCGGAGGAGGGGACAAGAGCACACCAGAGCAGGGGAAAAAAAATTATGTTTAGTGGAACAGCCTGCATTTACAGCACATCTAGCAAAAGGACCACTTCACACATTTTCAACCTTTCTTCATATAATCGATCCTCACTAATGCTCATTATAAGACAGCACCATTTTGTCTACTCACTCTGTGTCTCAGAGGAGGGCTGCAGACAGTTTAGAAACCTGCCTACCAGTGACATCATCATCATCGGTAGGAAGGTTTGGTCATATAAAACAAGATTTCAAACTTTTTTTTTTTTATAATGAAGGAACAATGGCTTCTATTTCAGCAAGCTAACTTTCCTGGAAGATAAAGGCTGTAGTTTCTATTTGCTTGGAAGATAATGTTATTGGTTGGCAGGTTTCTGAACTGTCCACAACCCACCAATGAGATGGGAATTGTGCCATCTTATAAGGATCATTAGTGACCAACACATTATATGAAGATAGGGTTGAAAATGGGTGATCCTTTAGGAATTTATTTTGGATGGGACTAAATAAATAAAGACTTAACTCAACTTGTGAGCTGCACTATTATCAATGATAGGAGACCAAATGAATTGTCTGTGTTTTACCTCAACATCTTCTATAGGAAGATGACCGTTGTCCTTTCATGTAGTGAAAAACTGTTACAGCCAACATTGTAGTGCATTACATATAAAATAAAGTATTTTTTTTCCTTGATGTGTTTTGGACGTCTTAATGCTTCATTAGATAAGAAACAGATAGGGCCGTGTAGAGAGACAGGACACCAAGGACAGACAGAGAAGAGAGACAAGATGGGGATAGCTGAACCAACAATAATCTTCATTTTTTGGCCAAATAGTTAATGTAGCATCACAATCATTTAATAAAAAAATAAGATATTTCTGTCTTTATTAGATAGTATACAATAGTCTGATAGGAAATGGGGAGAGAGAGATGGGGAGTGACATGCAGCAAAGGTCGCGGGATCGGGATTCGCTGTCAGGCTGTATCAGCAGCCTAGGTGCCCGAACCTCTACTCCAGCCGTCCGGGCCCATCACAATCATTTTAACCACTTCATCCATTTATACGTAGGCTATTCAAAAATAGCAGATCTACAAGGTGATATACATCTGCTATTTTTGACGATTTTTGGAAAAATATCGAAAATGTTTGGAAACTAATAATTTGAATCCTCTCTTCTGGGGGTCCCTGGCACAAAAAAGTTTGAGAACCAGTGGGTTAACCACATGTCAGGGTGTGTGTGTGTGTGTGTGTGTGTGTGTGTGTGTACCTTGGCCCGGGGGCTGGGTCCGTACGGAGTGTAGGCGTACTGCCACTCAGGAAGGCCCAGGTGAGTGATCATCAGTCTGTAGTAGGAGGTGAACGTTGGGGTCAGATAATGCCAGTACAACGAGCGGTCCAGGAACCAGACTTCACTCTGCTGGGCCACCACCCCTGAAAAACACGTCCACACACACACACACACATTATTATATAATAATATAGTATTGACGGACAGTGCCCTCAATACCCTCATACCTGTCGAACTACTTCTCCAAAGTGAGTCACACCCACAGCCCCAATACCAGAGGGAGCAACCATGATCTGGTACCACCCACATTTAGAACAAACATAGGAAAATTCTCACTCTTACTACTCTGCCACCAAAATGTGGAATGTACTGACACCATCCATTAAAGGATGTGTAATACTCTCTTTCAAAATTGGCCTGAAAAAACATCTAGGAGACCACAAGGGTAGGTAAATGTAATTTTTTCATCTCTTTTGTACATAGTACAAAATAGTGTTTGTATTTGTTGTACGACATGTATTATAGTGTAACATTTTATACGCTATGTTGATGAATTGAATACATAGGACCACAATGGACACAAGTCCCCAGGACTTTTTTGTGTTATCCTTTTAGCCTCAATGTCTTACTGTACCTCCGTGCTGTTGACTAATAAAGTATTCAATCAATCAAGCTATGGACACCTCGATCTTTTGTAGTTTCGCGGCATACATTAGTATAGACAAAGAATGGGAGTAAACGGAACACCTTGGGTGCAGCTTTTGTAGACCAGGCAGACCTTTCCGTTCCCGCCACAGGAATCCAGCTCAAACATCCGGCTTCGGGAGTCAAAATGGGGCGCACTTGGAGCACCTGACACCGGTGGAGAGATGGACATAACAAATCTTTTACTTTCACTCACTCTCTCACACACACGTACACACAAATATGCATGCACAGAGGTGCAAAAGTAGATTTTGTGATTGATGAACATCGCCTTGGTAGGGATAAAGGACTTTTACCAGTATCCGTGTCATCCTCCTCCCAGTCCAGGTCAGCCAGCGTGGGCGCGTTGGGGAGAGCGAAATGTGACGTCGGCTGAACAAGTTGACGCAACCGCGTCACGCTGTTAATCACCATGCATCCTACTGGTACACACTCACCTGAGAGAGACAGGGAGAGGGAGAGAGGGAGAGAGAGACAGACAGACAGACAGACAGACAAACTACCTTTAAACACATTTGAATATTGATGACAAAAAGGAGTTGCAAATACACATGAGGTCACCTACTGTCTAGTTTAACACTCCAAGTGAGAGTGAATCCATCCGTGGTCAGATAGAAATCTCTCAGGTCCTCTGGTAGAATACAGTTGTTTTTCTATTGTAGAAACAAATGGGTTAGTGACTCATGAGCAGCATACTGTATGTCTCATATAGTCAATAACACCCAAATTAATGTATTCGGCTGCGGACCCCCCATTTGTAAAGAGTTTGTGCCAAGGAAGGGACCCCCCCTCCCCCCCTTTTTTAAAAATATATTTTTAAATTTTCATGCTTTTTTTGGTACATAGTGGTATTTTTTCTCTGTATTTTTATGTTGATTTTTGAACTGTTTGGTTGCTACTATATATGTCTATGAAATTAATTCAAGGACCCCAACGGAAACAAGTCCGCAAGGACTTTTTTGGTCGGACCTTTTAGACAAAAGTATTATAAATGTAACTATGTTGTTTTACATTATTTTGCCTAATAAAAATGTCAATCAATCAATCAAACCCCCATACGAGAAGATTTGTGTATTTCTTATTTTTTTGCCAAAGTATAAAATGGGGTTAAACTCATTAGACAGATTTTGATGATACCTATTCATTCATAGATTTTGCTGGGGGCCAAATGGAACATCCACATGGACCTCTGGGGGGGTCCCGGATCCCACTTTGAGAACCAGTGGATGTCAGGGTATTTTTGCTCACCTGTTCCCATGACAGCAGAGATCTCTTCTCTGCAGGCTCTCTCTCTACAAAACGCAGGTCCATCACTCCAGGCATGCTCTCTGCAAACATCAGTTCAAATACAGACGGTTACTTTTTTCTTTTTTACTTCAAGTGGGAACCCAGCAGTCAATCAATTGGTTTTATACAGGAAGAGAGTGGGCATCTAAACATTGTAAGCATCTCAATGTTAAAATTAGCATTTTTTTCCAACATGTAAAAAAAGAAAAGAAAGACAATGTGGGAAATGGTCTAAACTCTAAAGTAATGTATACATAATTTGAACATACATGGTACATCATTATTATCAGACCTAGATTCCACTGGTTTTGTAGCAATTTGTAGCAATTGTAGAAATACTAGTCTAGCCCAACCTTAAATGTCAAATGCATCGAGCATGTTTAAATCATGTATCATTTAGTTTACATTACTTAAGACAATTGTGTTGCGATGGGAACGATGTACAAAAACGAATTTCACCCACTTTTTTACCTTGTAAACCTGTGATGTGACAATAAACCTGATTCTGATTCTGATTCTGATTCTGACAATTTCCCATGAAATTCTTTATTGTTTATTTATTACGTTTTTGGAGAGAAAAAATAACCCAGCCAATTTAACATTGTCAGGTGTCCACTATATGTATGGGTGCCACCTTAGCTAGCAGGTTAATAATGAGTGGTGAAAACAAACGTTACGCACCGAGGATTCGAGTGATGCCAAGTGTCAGCCTGTCAGCAACACATTTAAAAGGTGCTCCTTCTTTATTCTCCTCCATCTGGACCACAGCAGATCACAACGACATGTAGGAGATGCGTTCATTCATCCTCTAGCAACACTGACAGCTACTAGCAACACACAAGGCATCATGGGAAGCGTAGTTTCTAGCGTGGGTTTGACCCAAGTTTGACTGGCAACCAGCGTTGCCAGATTTTGCGAGAGAAATAAGCAACTGGGTCTATGAAAACAAGCCCGAAAGAAGGCCACATGAGCACTTCAAATCTTTAATCGGGTATTTGAAAATAGCAGATCTACAAGCTCACAGCGACGCGTTGTGATCTTGTAGGTCTGCTATTGACACATTTTTAATATTTTTGAAAACATTTTAATGACACAAATCTGCACAACAGCATTTTTTCCAATGGGGGTCCGTGGAGAAATACATATTAATTTGGGGTCCTTGATGTGAAAAAAATGATTGAGAACCACTGGTTTAAACAACATTATGGAACAAGCCCAAAATAAGCAACTACACTTTAGAAACAAGCCCAAAAACCCGCAACTACCAACATTTTCAAGCGACTTCACAGAAAAACAAGCCCAAAGTCGCTTAGAATAAGCAGACATGGCAACGCTGCTAGCAACACAAAATGCATCATGGGAAGCGTAGTTTTTTGCTAACGCCCTATTGTGGGTTTGACTAACAACCCCGTCAGCCAATAGAATGAGGGCTAGTTCTGCAGAGCAGCCAATCGTGTCCTCGCATACGAACTAATGGGCGGGGCTCGGGTTCCTTCGCAACCCTTGGCTCCTGCTGGGAGTGGCGGTTCAGTTTGTTTGTTTGTTAGTTTCAACATGGCGGCGACACAACGCGAAGAGTCGGGCATTTGTTGGATTAATGACGGTATTCTTTATGTGTTGTTGAATGACTTGGAGAAAACACGTGATGTAGAGAGACTACTCGTAGTGTTGTACTGTTGGTGTCATGTAGCGTTATGTGTCCCTGTTGCTGCTGGCAGAGGGAGTTGTAGGAGGATGTATGTGTGTGTGTGTGTGGGGAGAAAGTTGTGTCCAACAACAACAACAGCCTTTAGTTTAAAAGTCACTGTCATTGTTCTGTCATAGTCCTGCAGCGGTAATGTCTATGTAGACTCAGCATTTCAATGGGGTTTATTAGTCAATCACGCATACAACGGGATACAGAAAGAGTGGGAACATAAACATTGTGGGCACCTCAATTTTAAATTGGTAATTTCCCTAAAAAAAGTAACAAAATGGAAAATGGTCTGAAGTAATGAAAAGTAGGCTATACATGATTTGAACATGCACGTTACATCATCAGACCTAAATTTGCCCTTTAACTTCTTGTTTATGCCCAACATAACACAGGTTTTATGGAAATTTGTTGCAAATGTAGAAATACTGGGCCTAAATTGTCAAATGTTCAAATCATCTATACTTTACATTACTTCAGACAGTTATCCAAATTCTTAATTTGTACTTCTTTACACAATGTTGGGAAAAAATAGCCAATTTAACATTTAGGTGCCCACAATGTTTAGGTGCCCAGTGCCCACTCTTCCGCTTACCTTACAAAGTACAAGCAGCCTGAGTCAAATGCTGGTGTGACACACTTTTTCTGCAGACAGAGCTAACAATGACAAGAATAATGTATAATGGCAACATAATACTGGGTAATAGAGACATAATGTAAAGTAATGTAAGTAAAGGGAAAACATTCAGGAGCAATGAAGAGAGTATACAGAATATTGTTGCCGTTGGGCAGCAACCTCAAAACGTTTTGAGCTTGTAGATCTGCTACTTTTGCTACTTTTGAATGTGAATCCTGAAAAGTAAGTAACCGTTTTGTAGCCGCAAGCAACTCCGATGCTATGATACTATCTGGCATCTAGAGTTGCAATACCAACAACCCTTGACAGCCCATTCATCCAAACAGAAAAGTCCTATCTAAACTCAGCAAGATTGCAGCTGTACGGAAAGGTTGGATCATCCTCTTTGTATCTGTCAAGATTTTGTTTCATACAAATCCACCGTAGACAAGTCAACTTGAAATCACTAAACGGTCCTGCGTACCACCTGTTTGCAGGATGTTGCGTTATTGAAAACGAGCGCTTCCAAGCTCGAACACTTAGAAAAATAATCACCTGCACGGAATTTATTGACAGAAAGTAGCTCCTAGCATGTCTACGGTGGATTTATATGAAACAAAAAACATGACTGATACAAAAGAGGACAATCCGCGCTCGGGTGGCGCAGTGGTAAAGTCCCTGCCCACCACCACGTAGGTTGTGGGTTCAAATCCACCGTGGTGCATCCGGCTTTGTCGAGCGTCTATATACGAACACAATTAGCCCGTCGGGCCCGTTCGGGGGACGGAAGCCGGGGTGATACTGGTCATTGCATGTACACCTACGGGCTGGGGGAGTGTTGGGCGGGAGGAGTAGGATGAAGGCTCTACGTCTTCCCGGTGGGGGCTCCTCACTGGCTGATGAGTCTGTAGGATACAACAGCAATGACAACACAGAAATGTGTGTGGCAAGGAATCAATTGGCACGGCTAAATTGGGGAGAAAAAGGGGTTAAAAAATAATTGGCTACTTTAAATAAAAAAACAACAACAAAACAATCAGATAGGACTTTTCAGTTTCAATGAATGGACTGCTTCTTTTCGTGTCTTTGAAGCATGTAACCACATATGACCCATTTCCCATTTCTTGACACAGTCCTTTTAGTGCTGCACGATTAATCGAAAAAAGATCGTGATCTCGATTCAGACACCTATGCGATCTCGATTTTAAATTATGACGATTTTTTTTCCAATTTTTTTTATTTTATTTACTTAATATTTTTATATTTACAAGAGAATTGTGTGAGAATCGTGATCTCAATTCTTATGGAGGAAAATCGTGATTCACATTTGAGCAAGAATCGTGCAGCACTAAGTCCTTTGCATTATTATGGAATTCTGCGAGATGTTTTAAGCTGCACTTGTTGGGTGGGCAGATCAGGCAGTGCTGTATCATATGGTCCTCTTCTCCGCATTCACTTCAAAGTGTTTGGTAGAATTCGCAGGTAATAGCAAGTATTACTTGACGGGGACAGCGACGTGAACGCTTCTACCTTGATCACCTTGATTGATGGGCTGTCAAGGGTTGGTATAACTCTAGTCTAGATGCCAGACAGCATTATAGTATCTTGAGTTGCTTGCGGCTAACTGTTTTGGACATATGAGGTTTCCACCCAACAGCAACGACATGAATTCAGAATAATTTAGCAGCCTCAGTAAATAATATGTTGCAAGTACAATCAAGGGCGTATCGTCATAGAGGCCAATGGGGCCATGGCCCGGTCTGGAAAACTCTGCTCCCCCAGGGGAAAAAAAACAAAAAATCAACATAACAACATTAGCACCCCCTCACCCTATTCTCTTGTAGCCAACCACAGAAATTCGCCTTTGTTTTCAAGTCGGGCTTATTTGCATTCGGCCGAATTGTTAATGGGTGGCCATTAAAAACCGGTTTCCCCGTCGCTGATGGTAATTCTCAATAGACTGTCACTTATCAGCCATCGTTGCGCGAGCCCCCACCCGCCCCCCGTGAGCGGGGTGGGCGGGAGGGGGGGGGGGGGGTTAAGAATCTGGCCCGGTCCACGTTAGAACCCACCATACGCGCCTGAGTACAATAGAATGAGCAACGTACAATATGTGCATGGGATTCGTCTCAAATAATAAAAAATAATAAAGACAGTGTGTTCTCTCTTGTAAATAGGGATGTTAACAATTAATCGACTAATCGATTAGTCGGAACATTATTGAGAATTTTTATTCTCAATACTCGATTAAATAAATCAATTAAACAATTAATTGAACATTCCACGGTTCTGATTTTCCAACATTCATTATCGCAAGAAGCAAAGGCTACATATATATCGTCTCCGTCGGGTGGAAACCTCATGTCCAAAACTGTTACTTTTCAGGATTCAAATTCAAAAACGGCAAAAGGAGCAGATCTCTAAGCTCAAAAGCTTGTGGATCTGCTACTTTTGATGCTTTTGTGTGACACAGTAGTGTGATCGACTAGGACGTTAATTTACGAAAAAAACACAACGTTAAAATATGGACAATGAGATGAGAGGTTTCTGCGATATCTACGATATCACTGCTTTAATCGATAATCTAAACAAAAAGGTGTGGTGTGTTTCTTCAGCCCTGTGGTAGCCTGAGGAAAAAAATAACTCTTGCCGTCTCTTCTTCATGGTGACCTTGTTGTGACACCGCAGGTGCTTTGCCTGTCCTCATTGCCACAGAAATGTGGGTGGCATTTGATATTTCGGGTATAGCTCAGGAAAATCTCAAAGGATATAGTGAACTGAGTTGAACTAAATCTAACATAATGTGATTAGACAGCTGACAAGTTCATCACCCCGTTGGGCTGAGAGGTTCAATCTTTTTTCTTTCTGTTTCTTTTCCTGTCCACACACAGCCTCGGACGGAGAGCAGCCCGTGGTGTTTGTCCCTGGTAAATGTCAAGACGTTCTTTAAGGGCTCAGTCTGTCACTTTTTCATTTCCTTCTTCTTTTTTTTACACAGTAAAAATCCTCTCTGGGCTAAATTAACTGCCGAGAGTAAATAAACTCCCTTTTTTCGTTTCCTACATTTGAAAAAATATATATATTTCAAAAGATTTTAAAACGTTTAAACAAAGAAATCTCAACTTTTCATAAATTAAAAACAATTCCAACATTATAATAAATAAATAAAATGAAAAAATATAATTTCCATAAGTAAATAATAAAAATAAAAGTTTCAAAACTAGTGACAATAGCAGATCTACAAACTCATAACGTGGCGACGCGTTGTGAGCTTGTAGATCTGCTATTTTCACTAGTTTGGGTCCTTGGCAAACGTAGTAATTTCTCTTTTGGGTCTTGAGCTAAAAAAGTTTGGGAACCACTGGTCTACACCACTCATCAGAAGATAATTATTTTCTCTGTTCTTCCTCTGAATTTGTCTCAGGAGAAGAGCACAGAGGGGTAAAGTTCCAGACCCGTACCAGTGTAAAAAGCGGGAACAGAGTATACAGTGCTGATAGCAGGGCTGAAGCCCCAACAAAGGCCCACGGTGGCAACAAGAAACGGCTCCAGATGCAAAGTGGGCCCTCTGGCACCAAGGGGAAAACGGTGAGCCAACTGACCACTGCTGTAGACATGGAGGAACGCATCCTGTCCAACTGTAACCCCACATCACAGGTAATTCAACAGCACTGTCCTCCTTTCTTTCTCTTACATTTTTCTCAACAGATACTCATGGATTAAAGTTCTCAGTTGCCACGACTGATTCCAGTCATTTGGAAGCATGTCGTGCACTGAAAATAGCCGATCTACAAGCTCACAACTGTGAGCTTGTAGATAGGCTATTTTCAAGTATTAGTTATTTTACGATTAAAGAGTATTTGAAGGGTCAAACTGACAATAGCATACAAACATGTTCAGAAGCATTTCCCATAAAACCCCTAATGGTCTCTGCTATTTCATAAAAGCAAATGGGTTAAAGCCTCAATCTGCAATTTCTTCAACTGGTTGGCTGCATGTAGAACAAGAAGAACATAATTGGGTTTAGAACTGAAGAATAATACCTAAAACATCACAATTCGACATACTGTGCTAATTGTTTTAGGAAACCGAGTGCTAGTGTGGAGAAGGCTCCTTTCATGCTGTTTCACAGATTAGGACTTGGCCGAACAAAACAGTTCAGTCATGAGATTTTATTTTGCTTTATTCCATGTATACTACATTAAATATAAAATTATTATGGTGATAAACGCATTGACCATTGATACGCTGACTGTGGCTCACAGAAATGTATAAACCAACATCTCTGCATTGGTCTTATATGAGTGGTTCTTCTAATTACCTTCCTCGTATTATGTGTCGTTGGCTTCTCCTTTTAGGGAATATCTGATCTCAGCCAAGGTAAAAGCCAGGCCTCTCTGAAGGACCTCTGTCCTGAGGATAAGCGACGTATTGCTAACCTTATCCAAGAACTAGCCAGGTAAGGGAATTGATGACCGTATCATATTTAGGGCTGTCACGATTATGAAATGTTACTTGACCATTAATTGTCATACAAATAATTGCGATTAACAATTTATTTGTGTGGCTTTTGGGCCTTGTAAAAAAAAGTTGCACGGGGCAGATATGACAAAAACTCAAATACACAAAGAAATGACTGACACCAATATAAAATAATAGAAACAGGGGGGCTGCTGTTTCACAAATCGCAGCTTAGGACATGGCCTAACAAAATGTTAGTCATGAGATTTATTTAGTTTTAATCCATATTATATCTCTGTTCTCTGCCTTTGGACAGAGTGAGTGAAGAGAAGGACGAGTCGGTCCAGCGACTGAGAAATGAACAGGAAACGTTTGAACGCAAGATCCAACACCTGGAGCAGCAGAACCTACTGATCGTGCAGGAGAGAGGGAGTATCCTTTCCATTACGATTAACCCATGAAGACCTTCTACAAATGCCTTCTAAATCAGTAGTACTCGAATGTTTTTGTGCCAAGGACCCCCAAAATGATATGTATTTGACCGCGGACCCCCCTCTGAAAACGCTTTTGCCAGGGACCCCCCCCCAGAAGAGAAGATTTGTGTTCAAAATATGTTTCGAAAATAGCAGATGTACAATCTGCAGATGTACTTGTATATCTGCTATTCTTGAGAACCACTGTTCTAAACCACTGTTCTAAATCCTTACTTATGTTGCTATATAAATTATATAGTTAAGATAAAAAAATTACACAGATGCTTTCCCCGTTTTTAATGGTTAAAACAAACTTAACGCAGACCTGCACTTTCCCCACAAGGGGTTTCATAATTCCTTAAAGCCAATATAGCCTGATAACATAACATATCATAAATTATGCATTTAATTATTTATGCATAATTTATGTTATCGGTCCACTGTGCATAAGTTGAAAGCATTTATTACCTCCTCATACGATGTTCGTTGTTGCACGATGTTTGCATTCAAATTAAATTTCAGCAGCTCGGCATGCGGCGCTGCCCCCGCCCCTTGTTTGATTGGCAGGTTTTTTTCAGGTGCTTATTGTTATTGGTGTAAAGTTTATGTACAGTATGAAAAAAAAAGAAGAAAAAAAGACCTTCCTGGTTTCTTTAAAACCTTGAAAAATCCTCAAGTTTTCATTTTGATAAATAGGAATTTCAAGTATATTGGTCCAAGCTGGAGCACAATCGATTGATTAAAACATTGGTTCATTGAAAAAGTAACATTGATTAAAAGTGGGGTCCGCAGCCGAATACATATCATTTTGGGGGTCCTTGACATTAAATAGTTTGAGAACCTCTGCATGTAAAATATACATACTCTGAAAACATGTTTGCGCCGCGGGCAGCAAACTTTTTTTGCAGTTTTTCAAGTACGCCCCCCCCCGCCCCCCCCCCCCCCTTTGTGAGGTGCTCATGTGTTCTCGTGCATGTGCTGCCTGGGGAACACATGCACAACATGGGAGGATATGATTTTCATCAGTATAGCATCATGGCGGTCGATTAAAAATTCCATCCCTAACATTAATGACATGAATTATTTACCTTTCTATTCAACTTCATTATACTCTGAAAGGGTTCAGTGGGTGCAAACGGTCTGCAACCACTCTCAAAAGATGCATCCAAATGTGAATCATTTCGTAGGATTCTCTGGGCTGTTTCGCATTATAGACACTAGGGGACAGTGTTGATTAAGGTGAAATACTGTATTATTCCAGTCCTTTAGTGTGAAATGACAGAAACCTGGACAGATTAATTTGAAATGTTTGTTGAAGGCTCCAGACATCCTCTTCTGGTGCTCTTATAGCTTGGATTTGTTTTTTTGAGGTAACCGACAGATTAATTTGTGTTTTCAAAACAAGAAAATAACGGTTGGTTTTGCCAGGTTTACTTGTAACCAGTCTGGATGATTCATAGTAAGACTGTGTTCAAGGTTTGGGTATTGTAGATTCTTGCACCGTTAGATCAGCTTTTATACGGTCTGTTGGTTCTTTAGAATGGTTAGAATAAGCTTTGCCCTTTTGCTCCTTTCTGCTTGCAGTGTGCTAATTTTCTGTACCTTCACTACCTTGCTACCCGACCAAGCTGCCCTCTTAACGATTCCACTCAGGTCAAACCAGAGCGCGGCCAGCAGTCAATTTAGTTTGAAAAAACACAGCAAAATATGAAGAGTAATTGACCTGGCTGCTAAATTGCGTGATTGGCAACGGTGGTGGGGAAAATTAGGACGGCACAACTCAATTAAAGGCACTTTGGCTCCAAGTCTTGGCATTTACACCAAACTCCATTAAAAAGGCATTTGAGGGGGGGAAAATGCATTTGGATCAAAATACCCTGTGGGACATAACGTCTTTTTAAAAGTGCGTGCAAGAGTCATGATAAAGGCTCTTCGGAGGAGGAAGGTTCCGGCACTTCTCCTCTGAAAGGTTAAGGAGACACCAAAGGCAAACAAAACTGAAGGAGAATCTTGTCGGGTCTAATTCCATTACCGCTCAGCTTATCTTATCTAACCATGGTCCAGGGTTATCAGCGCTATAAAGAATGTAGGCCTGTGTTATTAGCCCCCTGGGATGAGCAGGAAAAAGTTCCCCTGAGATCTTTGCGTGTTTGGCTGACATTTGGAACTGACCAACACATAGGGATGAAATGCTGGACAATGTGAAATGAAGGGTGGTTTCTTGTGCCGCTAGGCTTGGGCATGGGTCTTCAACAAGGGGTTCGGGACCCCTAGGTGGTCCGCAGACTACAGGGTGGCTGCCAAACATTTGTGTGATAGGAACTTGAACCCTAGCATTCCTGTTTTGTGGGAAACATTTGCTGAAAATAGCCGATCTACAAGCTCACAACGCGTCGCTGCATGTCACGTTGTGAGCTTCCACATCGGCTATTTTCGGCAAAAAGCTTTGGTGTAGAGGGAAAAAGGAGCAGACCAAGTACAGAGCCAAAGGTCAAGTTTACTAAGTATTGAGGATTTAAGTGGTAAAAATTAAAATACACATTAACATGAACCCAACAAATTAATAGAAATGATAATAAATTTACACCACGTCTATGAGGCTCTCTGAGTATGAAATCTATGAAGAAGTTTAATCTGCAACAGAATTGTATTATGTAGAGGGGGTCTCTGCTTCATCTCTCTCTCAGCTAAAGGGTCCTTGGCCTGGAAAAAAACTCCAAAAAACATTGAATACCCCTGTGCTAGGGCATGTTGACTTGGACGGGAATCAAGGTGGTGTGGCTAACTCTGTGTGCTATAATGCCAGTTTCCAGAACTTCCAAGGAGCAGTGACATGTCAGACCTAATACCATTGATTTAGGTTGAAAATGAGGCTGGGGATACCTCAGGCCATGGAGGGAGGGAAATTCTAGCCCTGTTAGGATGTGTCATTGATAGATGTCTCAAGCTGGACTTGAGGCAGTGAAAGGGCCAAGTCCTAAATCCCTCCCCATGCCCTCAGTTTATAGATTGATAGCGTCAAGTGTGTGACTGTGATGCTGATGAGTGATTTCTCCTGCCAATTAAGGGAACATCTCGTTCACAACGTTTTATTCAAGTGTTTGTAGCTTGATATAAATTTGTTGAGTATGTTGAAAATCGCATTTCATTCTTTAGCTATTGGCCAATTTGGCTTGAGGAATTATATATACCGGACACGTTGGATTACACAAAATGTAGTAATCAAAATTGTGATACCATTGTATTCTAGGGATTACTATTTTGAATTTGAAAAGGACCGTAATACCATTGGAAAGAGCAGACAAACTGAAAAGTGCAGTGCAGTTAGTGTTTTTTTAGGTGTTTATTCCAACCATATATTGAAGTACATATTCACTGCCAAACCACTGCCAAGTGTTGCCTTTCTGTAGTATAGATACATACAGACAGTCAGTGCTAGCAGGCTAAATACTATTACCAACAGTGGATTTACTTGTAAATCATGCTTTTTTACATCACCTGTGAATACATATCTGAATCCATTTGGTGTTTTTGTTAGCCATGTCATTACAGTATGTTGGCTCATTTGACTTTCATGATTTCTTCGGTTTCTGAACAGGCCTAATGAGCACAAACAAAAGAATTTGCAGTACCCTGCAATTAAAAACATTTTCAGATATGGGTCCACGGCCAAACACATCAAATTGGGGGTCCTTGGCATGAAAAAGTTTGAGAACTACTGCCAACAGGAGAAGCAGTTTGGAGGGTCTGCATATATGTGTAAAGTTTCAGTAAAATTGAGCTTAATGTGGCCTAATAAAGATCACACCGTGCAGTGTCATATAGTAGTTTTCTGCCCGCAGAATTTTAAACAAGTTTTCAGAATAGATTTTTTGCTGATATTTACATTTTTTGTTTGTTTTATTACTATGCAGATTGTGTGCACTGCACGTGCATTTGTCTTCTCAGAGTTCGCAAGTATTGAAGCGGTTATGTAAACTGTCCTCTTTCATCAGTTCCCCATCGTTGCCTCCTTTTCTCGTGTACACACGCACACACACACTCTCTCGCTCTCTGTCTCACACACACACTTACATCAGTTTCCGCCCTCGACTTTCTCACGATGCAGCTCAGGCCTCAATCTATTTGGCACAGTGTGCTAAAGCAGGCTTTAAAATATCCTCCCTCCCACCTGCGCAAATTTGTTCCACCTTGAGCCGGTTTTCATTACTTCATTTGGGTCTTGGATCTGACAGGGGAGTGAATCATTTTGACAGGCCGCCCGTCTGAAGCCTCAATACGAGCCCTCGATTCTTTGTATTTTCAGAGCGGCGGGGGAGGAGGGGGGGGGGAGGAGCTATAGTCGTCGACGGGCGCCTTTCGCCGCTTCGATTGTAAGACCAGGGGCCCCGCGGCGCCGAGTGTTCTCTGTCTCCGATTGGCTGACGTCCAAGGCTGAGGAGCCATTTAGTTGGAGGGACGGGTGGAGAGCTGCTTGAATGTTATCTGCGTTACGCCACTCTGTCCACATTACCTAGTCCTAGCAGTCACTGTCTTCTAGGAGCCGCGTCAGTCCGGCAGCGTATTAAAGTTAACACGCCTTACCTGCGCTCACAACAGGGGGGCTATACTGCAGTGCTGTTGGAAGCATAGATTGAGGGTTGTTGGCAGAAACTTCGTATCTCCATATTTCATGTTTTTATGTTTGTTTGTTCTTTTCATAATGTGAATGCCCTATTTTATCATCTCTGTCGGGTCCAAAACGGTTACTTTTCAGGATTTAAATTCAAAAACGACAAAAGTAGCAGATCTAGTGGATCTTCTTCTTTTGGTACTTTTGTGTGACGCTGCAGTATGATCGAGTAGGACGTTAATTTACGAAAAACACAAAGTTAATATATGGAGATAAGAGGTTTCTGCCCGACAGCGAAGGTATACTTCATGGCATGACAGTGTCGTGCAAAAGTGGTGGAAAGAAGCTCATGCGATGTAACATGCTCGGAGCTTGTAGATCTTGGGGCGGCCATAGCTTAGTGGGAAGAGAGATGCCGTCTAGTACACTGATTCTCAAACTTTTTCATCTCAAGGACCCCCAAATTGATATGTATTTGGCCGCGGACCCCCATCGGAAAAGGTTTTGTGCCAGGGACCCCCAGAAGAGAAGATTTATGTTTAAAAAAATCAAAAATGATTTTTAGTAGTCAACATATAAATGGATAAAGTGGTGGAAATGATTGTGATGCTAGATTAACAACTTTTTGCTGGGGACCCCCTGGAAAGTTTCTAAACATATTGCCCATATTGACATGCCCAAAAATAGTGGTGCCAGGTTTAAAAAGTGGTTAAGTCTGTGCTTTTTTTAAAATATAAATATTTAGTCAAGTAATAAGAGCTTCTGATTAACTGATAACTACATTGGGCCAAACCCAAGGGTATTTTTTTCCCTCTTTTGGAAATACAAGGTTTTCTGCCTGACGGCGCTGATTATGTATGTGGTTATGGTGACGTCAGTAATCTTGTCTTGTCTCCGCTGGGAAGAGAGATTTCTGTCTGAGTCATGGCTGACCGTGTGAATTTGGTTCCGCAAACCAAGAAACAACAGATACTTGTATATCGTCGCTGTCGAGGCAGAAACCTCCTATCTCCATATTCTTAACTTTTTGTGTTTTTTCGTAAATGAACGCCCTACTTGATCACGCTACAGTGTCACACAAAAAGCATCAAAAGGAGCAGATCTTGTCGATCTGCTACTTTTGATGCTTTTTGAATTTGGATCCTGAAAAGTAACAGTTTTGGACATATGAGGTTTCCACCTCGACGGAGACGATATTCAGTCTGATCCCCTGTAAAGACCTATTCGTACTGCATAAATAAATAGACCTCCCAGAGCAGGTTTACATGATGGCGATGTCCTTGTGATATCCTTCTACCTCCTCCGTATATAGAAACTGCCACAGACATTATCAGTAGCAGTAAGTAGACAAGTCCTGCATGCATAGACGGAGGGTTCAATCAAAGTGTCCACCCCCCCCCCCCCACACTACACCCCCGCACCGTGTTTATGAAAGCTGCCTGCTCGGCGTTGCCAGAGTTTGCGAGGGAAATAAGCAACCCAGGTCTATGAAATCGAGCTCAAAAGAAGCGACTATTAGGCCACATGAGCACTTTAAACCTATATACTGCAGCGGCTATTTGAAAATAGCCGATCGCGTTGTGAGCTTGTAGATCTGCAATTTTCTAAACAAATCTTCAGCGGGGTGCGTGACATGAAAATGTTAGAGGATCACTGGTTTAAACAACAATTAGGAAACAAGTCCAAATGAGCAACTGCACTTTAGAAACTAGCCCCCCAAAAAACGCAACTACCAATATTTAGAAGCGACTTTACAGAAAAAAAACAAGCCCAAAGTCGCTTATAATAAGCAGACATGGCAATACTGCTGCCTGCCTGCATTGCAATTGTCTGGTGTTTGGGCCTGGGCTTGGGAGTCACCCCTTTTCACCCCTTTTCTTCCAGTGGCTCTGTCTCATTTCCCACAGGCCTGATTGAAGTCTTCAGACGCCAAAGTGTTTTCTTAGCGAGCATTATTCCGGCCCCGCCGATCCTTTCAATGCAACTCTGGCTTTGAACTCTTGATTTCCTTTTAAACCCCGTTCAATCCGGGGAAAGCATCTGTGTCTTTTTTTTAGATGTTAGCTGTATAGCAACATGAGTTCTTCTGAAAACTCTTAGGATTTAGAACAGTGGTTCTCCAAAATAGCAGATATTCAAGCTCACAGCACGTCACTTCGTGCCACGCTGCGACCTATTTTTGCTATTTTTGAGCATTTTTGAAAAATCTTGAAAGTGTTTGAAAAAGGGTGGTCCGTGGCCAAATGCATATCATTTTGGGGGTCCTTGGCACAAAAAAGTTTGGGAACTACTGATTTAGAAGGCATTTGTAGAATCGGCCTCAGGTCTTTAATGGGTTAACCCATTCAATCCGGGAACACATTTCCCGGATTTCTTATAGCTATAACCATTATTTTATACTTTGGGCTATTCAAAAATAGCAGATATACAAGCTCGAGCTTGTTCTTTTTGAAAAATTGTGAATATTTATGTTTTTTAAAGGGAGCATTTTAACTAAAATCTTTGCTTCTGTGGATTCTACAGTCTTCTAAATCCTAACAGTTAAAAAAAAAAAAAAAAAAAACTTATGTTGCTATAATAATATCAGTGGTTCTCAAACTTTTTTTATGTCAAGGACCACCCAAAAGCAAAGATTTGAGTTAAAAATGTATATATATATTCAAAGATTTGCACAAATGTTCACGATTATTTTTCTCCGTGCTATGAGCTTGTATATCTGCTATTTTTGAATATCCAAAGAAATCTTAAAATGACAGAGATGCGTTTCCGGATTGAATGGGTTAAAGACGGGGCCTTTTTTTTTTCTCTTCTTTTTTTCTGGATGTTGGGAAACTCATCAGCCGGGGAGAGCAGGGCCATCGTCATAAAAAAGATACGGCCTGGAGGAACATACTTTACAGTTGGCTATCTGTGGGAGTGTGCGTATACCACTGACTTTATTGTGGTGTGTTTTCTGTTTGCAGGCTATTTCCGTGCAGGTGTGGGAATTTGTATTCCTGTATGTGTTGGCGCGTGTGTGTGCCAGTGTTGTTTGAGGAAGGTCTGTGCTGTTTGATTGTGTGTGGGTGGGTGTGTGTGTGCGTGTGTGTAATTTTCATTTTCATGCTTATTATCAGTGGATGTGTTGGTTCTGCTGCTGCATGCAAGCGTGTGTGTGTGCACTTTTATTATTACTATACTTTTGAGGACCAAATCTCCAGACGAGTATAGTAGAATTTGAGAAACAGACATTTTAGAGAGATTGTTGATTTGTGGGTTACTTTTCTTTTTTTTGGCGTTAGGTTTACAATTAGTAAAAGTTGGAGATCTAGGCTAACGTTAGGATTATTATACATTTAGAGTTTAGGTTTAGGGGCTTAGGATTAGAGATTTCCCTGTTTTATGCTTAGTTGTGTAAATAGCCGATCTACAAGGCGATCTACAGTACGACTCGTTGTTTTTGAGTCAGATTTTTTTCGGCTATACTTTCAGCTATTTCTAATACTTTCAGCTATTTCTAATCCTCACAAGCATAGTAATCACAAACCTGTGTGTGTTAGTGTCGGTGTGCATATCATCTCTGTCGGGTGGAAACCTCATATGTCCAAAACGGTTACTTTTCAGGACTAAATTCAAAAACGGCTAAAGCAGCAGATCGACAAGCTCCAAACCTGTCGTGAAGCGACGCGTTTCGAGCTTGTAGATCTGCTACTTTTGATACTATTGTGTGACGCTGTAGTGTGATCAAGTAGGGCGTTCACTTACGAAAAAAACACAAAAAGTTCAAATATGGAGATGAAAGGTTTCTGCCTCGACCGCAACGATATGTGTTTGTGTTACTGTGTTAGTGTCGGTGTGCATATGTGTGTGTGTGTGTTACTGTGTTAGTGTCGGTGTGCATATGTGTGTGTGTGTGTTACTGTGTTAGTGTCGGCGTGCATATGTGTGTGCGGTGCGGCCACCATCATTAGTGGGCTCCTGAGGCGCAGCGGTGGTTCCGCTCCAGATTAGTGGTGTCCTGTCTGCCAGCTCCGTGTCTGGCAGGCAGCCTGGCACGGCGCGGCACTGCCCAGCTCAGCTCTACGTAGCTCGGCCCGACCCAGATGGCCACAGCTCTGTGCCACAACAACAACTTTGATATTGTTGGCTGCTTTTCTCTCTCTCTCTCTCTCTCTCTCTCTCTCTCTCTCTCTCTCTCTCTCTCTCTCTCGCTCTCTCTCTCTCTCTCTCGTTTGCAACTTTGCTGTTCTCTCTTTTGTTACCGGTCAAATGTCCAATTGAGGCTGTGGGGGGAAAAAAACAGTAATTGAATTTTAATTGCCAACCTGGATTTCATGTCCACCATTTTGTATCAAATATTGGGTGATGGTGTTAGAGAGATGGAGATACTTTCTCAACAGAGACTATTTATATTGTTGTCGGGCAGAAACCACTTATTTTCATATTTGAACTTTTTGTGTTTTCTGTAAATGAATGCCCTACTTGATCAATGTTGCCGTTGAGCACGGTTTGGCTCCTTAACCCTTGGCGTGCCACAGGCCTGCAGCAGCAGTACAGAGAGTGCCAGGAGCTGCTGGTGCTCTATCAACAGTACCTGTCTCAGCAGCAGCAGAAGCTCAACCAGTCCATCGCCCAGCTCAGTCAACCCCCAGCACACAGCAAGGTACGTGTGTGTGTGTGTGTGTCTCAAAGTGGGGTCCGGGGGGGCTCCAGCAAAAGTATTTAACATAGCATCACACTCATTTCAACCACTTTTCTTTCTCCATTTATACGTTTGCTATTCAAAAATAGCAGATCTAAAAGATCACAAGCTTGTACGTCTGCTATTTTTGAAAAATAATGAAAATGTTATCGCTTTTTTTTAAAACACATAAATCTTCCCTTCTGGGGGGTCCCTGGCACAAAGCATTTCTAGATGTGGGGGTCCGTGGCCAAATACATATCAATTTGGGGGTCCTTGGCACGTAAAAAGTTTGAGAACCACTGGTGTAATGTGTGTGTAGTGTGTATACACACACAAATCGGCTGACTGTCTCTGGCGTCCCATGTATTTGCACACATCACGCGGGGGGGGGGGGCCAGGGAGCGCTAATGTGCATGTAAGCCTACTCCCTAGTGAGCCATCTTCAAACAACAGCCCCGTTCACCATCCATCACAGCACGCTCGCTCCCCCACTGACACGCACTCCTCAGTCCTCACACATGTTGTCACTGTCAGGCAAAGAAAACCTTGTATCTCCTTTGACTGTTTTTTTCCGTATGCTAATGTCATATGCCGTCATGTGACAGTGTCGAGGAATAGTAGCTAAAAAATAGCTTGTAGATCAGCTATTTTTGCATTTTTTAAAAGATCTTCCAGTGGGAAACAAGTGAAAGTGGTTAAGTCTATCTGTGGGTTTTATAAATATTTAACTGATGAAAAGTATTAACACTGCCACCAAAATGTGGCAAAAGAAAAGTCCACCAAAATGTGGAATGCCCTGACACCATCCATTAAAGGATGTGTAACACTGGTTTCTTTCAAAATTTAAGTACATGTAAATTTCCCATCTCTTTTGTACATAATGTTTGTATTTGTTGATGACATGTATTATTATTGTGTTAATTTTGTATGCTACTGTATGTTGATGAATTGAATACATAGCGCCACAATGGAAACAAGTCCCTAGGACTTTTTTGTGATATCCTTTTTAGCTTTAACGTCTTACTTCATCACGGCACGTGCTGTTTACATTTCTGACTAATAAAGTATTCGATCAATCAATCAATCAAAACAGGGTCTTGTTACTAAATACGCACTTCAGGGCCGCTGTGCTGGGCATGGCTGGGCCGGGCCGGCCGGGCTTGGTCGTTCTGGCCGCGCGTCTGGCAAAACTGGCTCTTTCAAATAAAAACTAGACAATATTAGGGAGGAACTGTAGTGGAGAAGAGATCCAAAAGAACTAAGACAAGTCATTTTATGCTTGGCTGCTCGTGAGTTTCACGCTCTGAAAGTAGACTATTTTCAGCACACATCTACAAGTAGTATACTGTAAATCAGGCATTGCGATGCCATCAAGGCTTGCCAAAATACATTTTAGTTGACTAAATTAACCAGGGTTCGCACATTCATGAAATTCCTGGAAATATTTTGAAATTAGAAAAAAAGTTTTCCAGGCTTGGAAAAGGTTTAGAATTAATCAAATGTTTTGGAAATTGTTTGGATATACATAGTTTTTGTCTAACATTACGGGAAATCTGTAGCATGGAAAATGCAGTGCTGCACTGCACGAGCTACGTACGTGTGGCCTAATGTACAGTATAGAGGATGTCACATGACAAAAATAATAGATCTACAAGCTAACAACATGTTGGACCGTGATACGTTGTTAGCTTGTAGATCTGTTCTTGTTGTCACGTGACACCTTCGCCCGAGTCTGTCTTGGGGCATTGATAGCACACTGGAGTAAGAGCCTCATTATTGCACCGTATGGTTGCTATAGGCCTGGAAATGGGGTAAAATACTTTGGAGAAGTTATGGAAACGTTTTTAAAATTCGTTGTTAAAAATGTGTGGGAACCCTGATCAACTGTAGATTTAGTCGACTGAAATCTCATGATATTTAGTCAACTTAAACTAGACTAAAACTAAAACATTGCAGATGACTAAAATGTGACTAAAAGTAAATGACATCTCCTGACCACCCCTCACACTGACTGTTGAGCTGCAGTGAACTGTATGATTGGCCAATGGATACATTATCTTACTTGGCTATTGCTCACAAGTGCATCTAAAAAAACAACAACAAAAAAAAACAAGTTTTTATTCAAAAGACTTTGACTAAAACTAAATGGAATTTTATTCAAGACTTTGACTAAAACTAAATGGAATTTTATTCAAGACTTTGACTAAAACTAAATGGAATTTTATTCAAGACTATGACTACAAGTAAGACGCGCAAACGCTGGAAGCGAACGCAGCTCGAAAATATTGTGTATTTACGGACTTGTAATCCGTGTTATCCGTGTTGGGAGAGAACATTGACTGTGTGTGTGTGTGTGTGTGTGTGTGTTGTGCATGGTAATCAGAGCATTGTCTAAATTCCTGCACTCTGGCGCACTCGGGTGGCTGCTTACAGGCAGTGCACGCAGAGCATGAGAGCATGAACACAGACAGACAGACACACAGACACACCCACAACCCGAGCAGGGTTACATAGTAAGCTCCACTTGGTCGGAGACGCGGCTCCTTCCGCGTTCGCAAAAACTAAATCAACATTTGCTGTCAAAATCAACTCTGCTTTCCAAGGTGACGATTTGGAGGCTAAAGATGCTTCCCCCCCCGGCCGCCTCCAGCCTCTGGAAGGACAGATGAGTTGGTCATCTTGATTGTCCTACGGTGGCTCTGAGTAATGTGTGTTTGCCTGGTCTCCGACCCTGGGCGTATTCGTCATAGTCTCTCTTCCCCCTTGGTCCGCCGTGCGGTCGGTGGGCTTTTTCCTTCCGTTCCGTTTATCTCCTCCTAACGTCCCTGACCTTGGCTTCACCTGCTTGCCTCTGTTCCGTTTGAAAAATCTCCATCTTAATGCCTTTGGCCACCGGCCAGCCTCGCCAGCGGCGAAGGGATGTTTAGCCTTTATGCAGCTGTGATCGCAGTAAAGGGGTCCGGGAATTAGGGATGGAAGTAGCCACGTCCACCTGTCTTTCTCTACCCTAACATAGTGGTTCTCAAACTTTTTTTCATGTCACGGACCCCCAAAATCTGTGCCAGGGACCTCCAGAAGCAAAGATTTGAGTTAAAAAAAAGCTCATAGCGTGGCACAAAGTGATGCGCTATGAGCTTGTAGATATGCTATTTTTGATTATAGTATAAAATATGGTTGAACTGGTTCAAATGATTGTGATGCTATTGACGGTAGCAATATTGACGATATTAACTAATTTTGCTGGGGACCCCTTGGTCTTGATGGGTTAATCTTTTGTCCAGATGTCCAGCAGCGAGGAGGGTCCGAGCGGACAGTCTGCAGCCCTGGACGGCTCTTACCTGGGCATCGCCGCCACTCACACGGGAAGGCCACAGCAAGCGGACGCAAGAGGATCGGCGAACGCCCTCGGGGGCCACCGCCATCATCATCATCATCATCATCACGCCTCTCTGTCAACCGAGACCCCCCCCGTCGACTCCTCCTCTTCTTCTAGTGAGAGCCAGGGGTCAGTCACCCCACGCCACAGGGGGCGGAGAGGAGGAGGGGGACTGCAACCCTCGCAGTCGCCGTGTCACTGTGGACACAAGCACTGCTGTGGCAACCGCACAGACACACCGCACAAAGGTCAAACTGACCGTCACCGTTGCGAGCCTGAACTACAGTGTGACAGGTACAATTAATGTGATATTTCACAGCACTTTTTCAGTGTGTTTTATTAACCCGTTTAGACCTGGAAAGCTTATACATTGTTGTACCTTTCAATCCGGGAAAGCACCTGTGTCATTTTTGTTTTTAATGTTTATTTTTGTAATGTTTTGAATACAAAATGTATGTTTTTCAGAAAACTTAGGATAGGATTTAGAAGGCGCTTTTAGAACCGTCAATCGGCCTCCGGTCTATAAACCTTTTGTTTAATATTAACTTTTTTAAAGCCATTTACAATCATACATGTTATGACGGACGACCTCCTCTCTCCGCTTCTCATACAGTACCTACTGTTCTCACCCACTTTAATTGTTTCTGTCGGGCAGAAACCTTGTATCTCCATATTTTAACTTTGTGTTTTTTTGTACAACTTCCTACTTGATAATACTACAGCGTCACACAAACGCATCAAAAGTAGCAGATCTTCAAGCACGAAATGAGCTACTGTTGCTATTTTTGAATTTTAATCCTGTTAAGTAACAGTTTTGGACATATGAGGTTTCCACCCGACAGAGGTGATAAAGATGCCTTCCTGCTACTCCGTCCCAACATTACTGCCATTCTTCTATCACTTTCCTTCATATTATGGCTTTTACCCACTTTCTGTTCCATTTGTATTGGCTATGCGTAAAATGTTAATGGGAATCTTGGCCAATCAGTTAAGACGACGGGTCGGGTTAGCCAATCAGGGACTTTTATCGGCCAAGCAGCACAACCATGACGTGATGCTCCGCCAATCCTTGAAGCCGATGGTTTGGATTGGCCAATCAGGAAAGTCGATGCATACAATCTCCCAAACTCGCGGAAAATGTATTGTGTGTCCGCAACCCCCTTCAGACCTGACAGATACTGTAGGCAAGGCAAGGCAGTTTCATTTGTATTGCACATTTCAACAACAAGGCAATGCAATGTGCTTTACACAGCACATCAAGCAAAGGAAACACATTTATACAAAGACATTAGGATGCGTAAAACAAAAGAAGTAAAAGATAACAGATACAGTTACAGTACAGAAGAGAAAGAAAACTAAAAAAGTAAAATAACTCAATCAAAGGCAGAGGCAAATAGAAAGTTCTTAGTTGTGTTTTACAAGAAATAAGAGTGGCAGCAGACCTGCAGTTTTCTGGGAGTTTGTTCCAGATATGTGGTGCATAAAAACTAAATGCTGCTTCCCCATCCCCCAAATTTTTTTTTGGACCTTTCCCAAATGAGATCTGGATGATTCATGATATCGTACAAGATCAGAAATAGATCTTGTAGATACAGATATTTGTGTTTAGTTTTTTCGGCTCTCGGAAACTGTTGATCTGTCTGGTTTGCCATTCGGCACTGCACACTGGACGCTTTCTGAGTGACGCCAGCCACAGTGACAGACAGACAGACACACACACACATGAGATTTGGTGAATTAATATAAGGATAATAACAAGACGGCGCCTAATAAGGGCATGACTTCATGTGGCTAGTCTAGTGCAGTGGTTCTCAAAGGTTTTCATGTCAAGGACTCCCAAATTGATATATATCTGGCCACAGACCCAGCTGTGTTGCGCTGTGAGCTTGTATATCTGCTATTTTTTAATAGCCAACGTATAAATAGATTGCGTAGATTAAGAGTTAAAATGTATTAACGTATTTTGCTGGGGACCCCCTGGAGCCCCCTCAAGGACCCCTGGGGGTCCCCGGACCTCACTTTGAGAACCAATGGTCTAGTGACGTCAGACATCACGGTATGAGTCCATATTTGGGCAAAGGTTTCAGCCCCGATCCAACTGCCTCTGACTTTCCATTACAAAATTAAACTTTTATATACGAAGAGGAAGTAGCACAACCCACAGAGGAGAATAAATGTAACATTACAAAAAAGCTAGTGTTAAATAATGGTTTTTTAAGACTTTGTGGGATTAGCCCTAATTTATAGTGGTGCTGAGCCAATAAATAAGAAAACCCCTCATCTGAGACATCAAAGGGGGAAAAAAAATGATGCATGAGCAAAGATCAAAGGAATTCAGATCAAATAAGCTAAAGCTCTTACAAGCAAACATAGTAAAGATTTAAAGGACCGTAGTCAGTCTATTCACAGCCCTCGGCCATACTGTACATCGCATATAAACATAGAACGGTGTCCCGTTAATGGCTTTATTTTTAGTCACACACACATCACACATGAGTGTTTCAGGTAAATCGTGTCATCAGGAAGGAGACGAGCCCCTTTTAGACCTTTTTATGCCAATAAAACAGACCCCCTACACCCTTCATGTGGACATGTTCCCTTTGTGCAGACTTTACTTTCCCTGTGTGGACCTGCCATGTGGATTTTGTCTTTTTCTTTTTACCTGTAAAGTTAAAGTGTTTTTTTTAACATTTGACTACTTTCTCCCTGCTCTCCCTCTCTCTGCACCCCCTTCCCCTTTCTTCTCATTTAAAAAATAATTGATGGAGCTTTCCCTGAAGAAAAAATAACATTTCACCCACTTTACACCTATAAACTAGGTGATGTGATTGATTCTGATAAACACGTCCACTCCACTTGCACACACACAGGCTGCCCGGTAGCGAGACTGTGGTGGTCCCGGGGGATGACGGAGCCCTGACCATGCCCCTCCTGGGCCACCAGGGCTGGGAGGAGAAGAGGCACCAGCTGCTGCTGCAGAAGATGCAGCTGGAGGTGGAGAGGGAGAGGCTGCAGGTCCGTCTGTCCCAGCAGGAGGCCAGGCTCATCAGCCAGAACCAGCAGCTCCGACAGTCACGCCTCGACTACAACAGGTAGTCGCAGAGCTCCGTCTACGGACGGACATCCGTCATACTTCATTATTTGTCACGTGATTTTTGAATATTTGTATTTATTTCTTACCGCAAATGGCTGTGATCTGGTGAATAGGGATAGTCTCTTTATAAACAACGATAGCGGTGACGTAGTGCTAGTGACGTAGGCTAACAGGAAACATTGTTTGCCACGAGCCACTGCCTGCGAGATTCACAGTGCTACGCTGCAGAGATGATAGCGGTGTACAGCGCTCGTATATAACGCCCCAACTTGTTAGAAACATGGTGATATTTTAGTGAAATGAAGAAGGTGAGCCAGCACAATCAGGTGATGGTTGACTGGTTAATTCCTGTTGTCCATGAAATAAATTCTGAGTGCTGACTAGTCGCTCCACAGCCTTGGATCAAGATGATCATAGATGTATTTTATTGAGTCTGACTTTTGCTTAGATACGCTTAGATATGAAAGCAAAAGTCTGACTCGAGGAAATACATCTAGGACACAGTAGTAAATACATACATACGTGCGCTCCGAAAAATAGCATACCTACAAGCTCACATACCTTCAAGTAGGTAGCTTGTAGGTATGCTACTATGAACCAGGCTTTTACTCTCCGTTTGTCTCCGTTTCTCTGTCAGGTTTCAACAAGCCACTCAAGGTGAGCTTGGCAGCTCAACCAACAGAACTGCAGTGTCACAGCCAGAGGATCCGTCTGGATGCCATGTACTTTCCAGGTCAACACACACACACTCGCGCGCGCGCACACACACACACACACACACACACACACACACACACACACACACACACACACACACACACACACACACACACACACACACACACACACACACACACACACACACACACACACCACTTTAAGCTACAGCCACACGTGTTACGAGTTACTACAATGTGATTAGGATTTATCTGAATATATATTGTGTCTGTGTACTGCAGGCAGTGTGAGGAAGCACAGCTTGACAACGGAGACACATGTCCAACTTCAGCCCAGCCACCTGCGCATGTTGCTGTTTGCAGTCACGGTGAGTTCTAGCGTCACACCCTCAGTCGTTTGTTAAAATCGTGGGTGAAATGGCTTTTTTCGGTCATTTTATTTTGAAATTGCAGTCTGAAACGTTGTCTTAACCAATTAGAAGCTCCCATCCCTTCAGGCTATGGAACACTAGAATCTCACTCACTGTAGCTGTTTGCAGCCATAGTTATAATATGATGATCCTTCTCAAAATATTTGAATATTGTGTATTGTGTTTCTTCTGTAATATAATTCCAAAAGTGAAACTTTCATGCATTCTAGATTCATTGCGCATAAAGTGAAAATATGTAAAAGCTTTTTTTGTTTTATTTGAATGATTATGGCATACAGCTCATGAAAATCAAAAATCCATATCTCAGAGTATGACATAAGACCACTTAAAAGAAGGATTTATAATATAGAAATGTCTACCATCTGAAGGAAGATCAAGAGAAAGATGAGAGACACCAGAACCAACCACATAGATGAGCTTAAGGCCGCTATCAAAGCAAAACTGGGCTTCCATAGCACCTCAACAGTACCACAGGCTGATCACCTTCATGCCACGCCCCATTGATGAGTAATTTGTTCAAAAGTATTCCAGACCAAGTATTGAGTGCATTCGTTGACATACTTTTCAAATGGTCGACATTTCTGTATTATATATATACTTTTTTTTTAGTGGTCTCATGATGTAATATCCTAATATTTTGAGATATGGACTTTTTATTTTCATGAGCTGTGTGCAATAAAAATCAAGATTAACTGATTCACTGCCAATCACGTAGATCTACGCGAACCTATTTAAAGCCGCCACGTGCCAGTCGCGTAGATCTACGTGAACTAAAAAAAAAAAAAAAAAAATGAAAGAATATTTTTTTCCAATTTGACCCAAAGACCAAGGAGATATGATTTTTCGAAGATCTAGACTCCTATCCACTTCCTTGTTAACTTAAAACTTAAAAAATCTGTATCTCGGCTCCTGAGTACTTTTTTTTTTTCAATGAAAAATCTCTGGCACTGGCTAAAAAAATATGAAAATACCTCTGGCAGTTAATGGGTTAAAAAAAAAAAAAATAGGTTTTGAATATTTCACTGTATTCGCAATGAATCTAGAATGTATGAAAGTTTCACTTTTTGAATTATATTACAGAAGAAACTGAACTTTTATTCATATTCATCTCAATGAAGTTGCTCACCCAGCGCATGAAGCACCCGGAAGTACCCTCTTCTTCCGCATTTGAGCACCGAATGTTGGTGCTCAAACTAGGGCATTCACGAATAGTGATTTTTAGCATTTGACTTATTCGAATATTCTTTATGTATATATTTATTTATTTTTTCGAATAATCGACTTTGATGTACAGTGGTTGAATAGTGGTTTTATAGTCGAATATTCGATTATTCTGTTAATGCCCTAGCTCAAACGCGGAAGACTTGAGCACCGAGCAGGCGCCCACTAGGGCATTAACAGAATAATCGAATATTCGAATATTCGACTATCAAACCACTATTCGACCACTGTAGTCGATTATTCTATAAAAAAAAAGAAAAAAAAAGTTTTTAATTTATTTATTTTAGTGGCTTTTCTACAGCAGACACGCATCTGTGAGCTCTGGTGTGAGGTCAACTCGCATTCCTTGAGTCGAGTCATCAATGCCATTTTTAAAAAAATAATCAAATCGATTAATCGAATATTCGAATACTTATAGGTCGAATAATTCGAATGCTAAAAATCACTATTCGTGAATGCCCTAGCGCGCACTATGGTTTCAAATTAATTCAAACGGTAGAAGCATGCGCATCTCTGTTCTACTGCGGTTCTGGGGGCTTGTGTGCAGCAGAGGGCTAGTGTTTGTAGCCCTCAATAGATATCTCCAAGTTTAGTTTGCAACCCACAGTTTGTGGACCACAGTCTTTACAGAACAGGTGGATTCAAGAGCTGCATGGAGTCGGCGTACCCCCCTGCTTGTGCAGCATTGCAGCCTTGCTGCCCTCATTTTGAATGTATCACCCCTAACCGTTGCAACTCCCAACAGAGGACTTGCATCGCTCCAAAACGGACATGGCCACTTCTCCTGCCGTGCCCGCTGCCAATTTTGTGAAGACCACCTCAGTGTCTGCGATGCCCGGGACCCCCGAAGCTAGGTAACACATCAACACAGAACATCACTGAAACTATTCTAACCATGAACAGTGCAGATAGTATCGTTGCATCTTTTTTGATAATGTTTTGATTCTGAAGAGTTTCTGGTGATCGATTTGATTTGTGTAAGTTGCTTACTAAAGGACTGGTCATCTCAATGAAAATTATTAGTTATTATGAGTTAGTAATACAACATACAACAGATATTTTATCATTTTAGTCATATAGAGGGAAAATTTGTGAATTTGACACACAAAGCTCCTGAAATAACCAAATGAATGAACAAGTCGCTAGGTTCATCGTAAACGTTGCTAAATCTCGCAAAACAAACGTGGCAAATTGGAAACACTGAGCAAAAGGAATCACTGGAGCAAACGATACTATGTTGTCGCTGTTGTCGCTGTTGGGTAGAAACCTCTTATCTCCATATTTAAACTTTTTGTGTTTTAATAAACACAGTAAATAAACGCCCTACTTGATCATTCCATACAGCGTCACGCAACAGCATCGAAAGTAGCAGACCCACGCGTTTCGAGCTTGTAGACTTTTGCCACTTTTGAATTTGAATCCTGAAAAGTAACAGTTTTGGACATATGAGGTTTCCACCCCGACAGAGACGATAGTGTCTAGATGAACTAACACACTGGACCGAAGAAGCAGCAGCTCTCTGCCTGCCAGAAGAGTGGGAGGGCCTGTTTCTTCCTTGGACAACAATGAAAAAGCAGCACATTAGCAGCACTGCGTGTGCCCCGGTAGTCTTTGTCCTGCGAGAGCCACAAAACCTAAATGGATTTCCTTCAGGGCTAACTAGTGCTGCTGCACAACATGATTGAGCAGGGCTTGAAGTGAAGGTGTTTCCATCGCTGAGCTTACTGTATGTGAGAGACAGAACGTGTTGGAGGGTTTTTAATCAATTAAAAATTGAGATTTTAAGATTTCGTTGACTATTCAAAACTAGCAGATATACAAGCTCATGACGGGTGCCGCACTATGAGCTTGAGCAAGTTTGTGCAAATCTTTGAATATATATATTTTTAAAGGGAACATTTGTAACTCAAATCTTTGCCTCTTGGGGTTCTACAAATGTCTTCTAAATCCTAACATTTTTTTGTTGCTATCATCAGTGGTATATATTCAAAGATTTGCAAAATTTTTCACGATAAACAAAATGTAGCAGATCTACAAGTTCATAGCGCGGCACAGAGTGTCGCTTGTATATCTAGTGCTATTTTTGAATAGCCAAAGTATAAAATAATGGTTAAAGTGCTTGCGCAGATGCGTTCCCGGTTTTAATGGGTTAATAATAATAGTTTTACGGGTTTTTTTGCTAGCCAGTTGGCATTACTTAATGGGGCAAAACATTACCTTCATTATCTTCTAGCAAAATAAAGAACAGATAGTCGGATTTTCCATGAAACTTGGTTTCATGGAAAAGGTCACGGGTCAAGGTCACAGTGAGGGTCATGGTCAAACTCGAGAACAGATGGGTGTAGTTTTGTGAAACTTGGTGAGGCTGCCCCGAAGAGATTATTAATCCTTGCTGTCGGGCAGAAACCTCCTATCTCCATATTCTAACTTTTTGTTTTGTTGTAAATTAACGCCCTATTTGATCATACTACAGTGTCACACAGAAGCATCAACAGTAGCTAGATCTACAAGCTCGGAGCGTGGAGCAAAGCGACGCGTTTTGAGTGTGGTTGATCTGCTACTTTTGCTACTTTTGAATTTGAATACTGAATAGTAACAGTTTTGGACGTAATGAGGTTTCCACCCGACAGAGAAGATATATGAGCTCTGATGCAGCCTGACAGCGAGTCCCGGGTTTGATTCCAGAGAGAGACCTTTGCTGCTCCCCGACTCTTTCCTGTGAATACTTAACTGTACTATCTATAAAGGCAAAAAAAAAAACCAAAATATATTTTAAAAGAAAGGATCAAAGGTAGCCCTATTTTATACTTCTTTGTACGATGGTGTCACACAACGAAAATAGCCTATCTACAGGGTCACGGCGAGGCGTTGTGACGCTGTAGATGCTGTTTTCTCCATTTTAGAAAGGTTTTTCACAATTCCTCACAATGTTTCCACAATTTCCACAAAGTTTTTGCCTATAATAATGACATACCCAAAGCAGGGACGCCAGGTTGGAAAAAGCAAGTTCAACCAACAGCTCTTCATCACCGGGGGTCCCCGAGTTCACTAGCAATTATTATACAATTATGCAACATACAAGATAGAAGACTCGAGGCTTAAGTAGGAGACTTAATGAAGCGGGCGTTTTTTTTCTCCTCCTTGAGCTCACAAACGGCAGTTTTTGGAAGGTTAAATGAAGTTTTGCTCCTGGTCTGGCCAACTTTATGAACTGTGAGAGGCTAAATGAAGCTAGCTAGCGCCGTGGCCAGCCTGTCAGGAGACACGCTGCGTTCCATTAGTGGGCCTAGCAGGGTCCCACCAGCAGGTGTAATGGAGCTGGCTTCTGGATGCACACACTGCCCTCCCTCTCTCTCTCTCTCTCTCTCTCTCTCTCGATCTGTTTCTCTCTCCCTCTCCCCATCTCTCTCTGTCTCCCTCTCTCTCTCGATCTCTTTCTCTCTCCCTCTCCCCATCTCTCTCTGTCTCCCTTTCTTTCTTGATCTCTTTCTCTCTCCCTCTCAATATCTCTCTCTCTCGCTCTCTCTCTCTCTCTCCCCCTCTCAATCTCTCCCTCTGCCACAGCAGTGGTGGAAAGTAACTAAGTACATGTACTCAAGTAGTCAAATGTTCAATACTTCTTCTGTACTCCATTACATCTCCGAGACACATATTGTACCACTACAATTATCTTGTACTAGATTACATTTTGAATGCAGGACTTTTACTCTCATTGTAACACAGTATTTCTTCATTGGTGGTATTGATACTTTTACTTAAGCAAAAAAATAAATGGGGTACTTTTTCCACCACTGTGCCACAGTAATGAGTCGGAGAGAAGCACGAGAAAGAGAAAGCCGAAGTGTGTTTGAGGGGCGAGAGAGCATTGGATAAGGTGTGAGAGATGGAACGAGAGTAAAGTTAAATGAGGGTGAGATGGATAGAGCTGGAAGCAGCCGGAGAAGAGGGGGAGAGAGAGAGAGAGAGATGGGAGAGGAGAGGGGGGGGCGATCAAGGCCTGGGTGGGAATGAATCATTGAGTGCAAAGCGTCAGATTCTCCAACTAAAGGGAAGGAAATTCATTACTGTCCCCCATGTCCCCCTCCTCACTTGATGTGGAAAGGTAATTAATGTGACAGCATGTTGTCTTCCTTCTCGTGTGTGTGGAGAAAATTCTAAGTTGATTTGGCCCAAAAAAAAGGAGAAGAGGTAAAATACGACCGAGTCCGTTGTAAAAGGAAGAGCAGTGCTTCACATTTTTAATGCAGAATTATTTCTCCTCAAAAGTATATTTCATCTCTGTTGGGGTGGAAACCTCATATGTCCAAAACTGTTACTTTTCAGGATTCATTTTTTTATTTTATTTTTTACTTAAAATTTTTATCCCACGATTTTGTAACCCAGTGCCTAAGCTTAAAAATCCTGGGCGCTACTCTCCCTCTGCCAGCCTGGGGAGAGCCCCGAACTGAGCTCATGCTTCCTTCAATGCATGAGGAGTGAGCAGGCCGCTTCTTATCACCTGACAGGGGGGAGTTTCCCCGGTTGGACGTAGCGCGTGGAAGGAACACGTTATTCCAACCAGTTCCTTTCCCCTCCATCAGGCGGCCCGGCTGACCAGGGGGAGGCAGTATAGAGACCAGGACTACTGCATGTTTTTTTGTGAGGGTACCTACCCTAGGGGACACGGGGAGAACATGCAAACTCCACACAGAAAGGCTCTTCAACCCCACCGAGGGTATGGGCACTGATGACGCGGAGGAGAGAACATCTACAAGCTCAAAAACGTGTCGCTTCGCGTCGCGTTTCGAGCCGCGTTTCGAGCTTGCGGATTTGCTACTTTTGATGCATTTGTGAGACGCGGGGCATTATTTACAAAAAAACACAAAATCCATAGAATATGGAGATACAAGATGAAGATTTTTTACCCTACAGCGACGATATTTACTCTGCGTTTCAGCTTTGTGCTTTCCTCCTCTCCTGTTCTGTACTGACAACACATGTCTACAGAAGACGGCTGTAAGCCCCCCTCCCCGCTATGTCCTGCAGGGTGCTTCTTCATGGGAGCTCATATATAGTTACAGCAGTGGTTCTCAAACCTTTTCATGTCAAATCAAGGACCCCCATTTGAAAAGATTTTGCGCCAGGAACCACTTAAAAGATGTGTGTGGTTAAAATGTTTCCAAAATATCTCAAATTATTTCACGATTTTTTGCATTGCAATGTGTTGCAACTTGTAAGCTTGTAGATCTAAACACAACATTGTCTACTCACAGCTTCGGAAATATATTGTACACAAAAGGGAATATTTTGCCATTCATTTCTTCATGTTTAGAGATCGCGATTGTCGTATGTTTGTTTTCGTTTGGTCTAAAGCCTTTTCAAATCAATCCACACTTTAAAATGCATTAAAACAGTAACGTAACTTTTACCAAAAATATTGGCGCAGCAAAAAAAATAATATTTGATGACCTAATCTCAAACAAGTTTCCAGTCCCTACAAAAATGTACCCTTTGGATATTTGCCAGTTGATGGCTACTAAATTCTAACAAAGGACTGTAGGTATCAGATCTTATTACAACCCACGCACACCTCTGAAGCCCATTAGGCTTCAGAGACCACTGTAACAGTGGTCGTTCATTAACAGTAGTGAAGGAGTCTTCTTCTGGTATCTGTAATCCTATGCTAATCCGTTGATTTGGATTAGACAAATGCTAATAGTTTTTTTTCCCTCTCTCCCCACAACTGCTCAAACTGACCTTGACTAATCACAAATTCCTCATTTGTAATGCATTACCCCCCCACCCCCCCCCTCTCTGATAAATAGCAGCAAATGAAAGGAAGGCTGCGCGTTTGTTGCCTTCCAGCTCATTTTCTATTCAGTTTAGCCAAGAGGAACCAAAGACCTTGTCAAACTCCCTGACCTTAACACATTCCATGCCAGAGTTTAATCTCATAATGTACTCACCAGTGCCAGCGTTTTATTGTTGTTTTTTAGTTTTTTTCATGTCGCCACAGACCTCGCTAAATAAGTTAAAAGTGCGCGTTCATTTGGTTCTAAACACACAGCGGATCCGTGAGAAACGGCCAGCGAAATCCGTTTCCAAATCCGTGCCGCCATCTTGAAGCTACAGCCGATCAACGGTAAACAGTGATCAGCGAGGAGAAAAACAACAACCAGAGAAAATCGAGTTTTAAACAGGATCCCAGACAGGAAGCGGATACGATCGAAAAAACCGGAACCCGAATAATTCCGTTTCCGACCGGAAACCGGAAACGGAAATGGATCAAAAAAATTCGGAAAGTGCACCTGGGGCACTTAACATGGGAATCGGCGGTTCGCGTAGATCTACGCGACTGGCACGCTGCGGCTTTAAATAGGTTCGCGTAGATCTACGCGACTGGCATGCAATGTGTTAATGATGCTCTTCTGTGCACCTGGTTGAAAACAGTGGGATGCCATCAGCCCACCCCTCACATGCACTTTAATCCACACCAAGCCCAAAACCCATGCTGTTCAGCTTAACAAGCGCCGAGCAATAGGGCTAGATCATGAAACTTTACTTGATGATTCATTGTCATACACATAATTGCGATTAACGATTTTAATTGTGTTCTTGGCATTGAGCATTGGAACACAAGAATGCAAATTATTTCCGTTTTGGCTTTCAAGCCTTTGGCTTTTAAGCTATATGCTTTTGTCCACCACTGGTCGTCAGTGTTGCCATGTGCGCTTATTATAAGAGACTTTAGGCTTGTTTATTATGTTAAGTCGCTTGTAAATATTGGTAGTTGCAGGTTTAGTTTTTTTGGGCTTGTTTCTAAAGTGTAGTTGCTTATTTGGGCTTGTTTCCTAATGTTGTTTAAACCAGTGGTTTTTAAACATTGTCATGTCAAGGACCCCCTAATTATTTGTCCGTGTACCCCGATCTGAAACCCAGAATTTCAATTTTTTCAAAAACATGTAAAATGTTTACAAGCCCTCAACGCACATTGATTTATATAGCCGATGAATATAGGTTTAAAGTGCTCTTGGCCTATACGGCATAGCAGTGGCGGCCATTTTGTGGGGACACAGATAGAAAACGTATTCATTTCCCCCATAGAGATTTCTGAAAATATTTATATTAATTATTTTAAGCCTGGAACCAAGCCATCCAGGCTCCTGGTGAATCATGACCACCGTTTTCAATTTATATATATTTTTTACACAGAATCAAATGTTTTATGGTCCATGATTCACCAGGAGCCCCGATGGCTTGGTTCCAGGCTTAAAATAATTTATTTAAGTATTTTCAAAAATCTCTATGGGAAAAATGCATGGGTTTTCTATCTGTGGCACCACAAAATGGCCGCCACTGCCGCTTCTTTTGCGATTATTTTTATAGACCCGGTTGCTTATTTCTCTTGCACAATCTGGCAACACTGCAGGCCGTTGCACCAGATCTTCATTGACTCTTCTGAGCACTGCTGCTGTGCAACACCAAAAAAGAAAAAGAAAAAAAAGAATAGAAGAAAAAAATTGCTTTGCTCTCTCCAAGTAAGCTTGGCAAAAAAATAAAATAAAAGAATAGATCAATTTCTGTCTGGAAAAAAAAGCCACAGATATTATCTTTTTGTGTCACAAGGTTAGGCCCTTCCTTTCACTCGGCAACAAGCCTCTAGTGACCATTGCATCTTTAACCAATTTAATTTTGAGGTGCAAATTGCCAAAGCGAAAGCTGCGGGTTAACATTAAGTGACCCCCGTAATCCCTCCATGAATCCTGTGCTAGTTAGTAATGAGAGAGTTCCAGCCCCCCCCCCCACCCAACCCCGGCCGCCAACTGCCCGCCTGCTATTGATTGGCTGGGAAATTGACATGCGGGATGTACGCACGCTGGCCATTATAGGTTTTTTATATTACTGTTTGGACTGCAAATGAAAGGGGAGCTGCCGAGGCGAGACAGCTATTTTTTTTTTAATGAAAGAGAGGTGCCAAATAACCCGCCGACGTTACGAGGGGGAAGAGAGCGGTCGGGAAGGGTACTGTGAAAATGTTATGTGGCCTTATAGGACGAGAGGAGAGCACACATTAAAAAAAGTATCGGTGCCTTATAGGGGGAATATAGGTGTTAAGGTTGTGACAGTCAGCAGTGTCATTTGTCATACTCATAACGGTAGCATTCCACAGAATGATGATATGAAAATGACGTGAAATAATTGCGATTAAATGCCACTTGTGTTAACCACTTTCATCCCAGCATCCATATTCTGCGGGGAATATTAGCCAAAATTAGCATATCTAGCAACGCGTTGCGTTGTGAGCTTTTAGATCTGCTATTTTTGGTCTAGTCGAAAAAATTAATAAATAAATGTCCAGATACGGAGCGAACTCAGGTCCAGTGTATGACGGACAATTTCACGATAAATTAAATATCTGCGATATGACATGTGATATGATTTTTTTTTTTTTTGCGATAAACGATAACGATGATTGTTCCACCAGGTGTGACAGTCAGCAGTGTAATTTGTCATACTCAAACGGTACCATTCCAAAGAATGGCTCACACTGGCTCCTCCAAGACATCAAGAAGTCAATTAGGCATGTCTATACAGTTGTGTAGTTATGCCAATTATTAATTATTTGTGCAAGGTGAAGCACCGTGGTCTGTCAAGTGTGTTTTCTGCAGAAATGTTCCATTTCATTCCTGTCGGGGAGAAACCTTGTATCTCAACTTTCTATGTTTTTTGATAAATGAACGCCCTACATACTACAGAGTCACACACAAAAAAATGCAAAAATAGCAGATCTACAAGCTCAATGCGTTCAAAACTTGTAGATCTGCATTTAAAAAAAAATGTGAATCCTGAAAAGTCACAGTTAAGTACATATGAGGTTTCCACCCGACGGCTACGGTTTTCTTAAAGTTTACCTTTTTAATGGAGATGGACTCATACAGTCATGGCTGTATTGTAGTGACTGTCATAGCAGTTAAAAGCATCTTTAAAATGATTGATCACAATGGTGCTACTCGGGAAGCTCTCAAAAGAACCCAATATCCCTTAAGCCAAAGCCTCACAATGACAGACGTGTGTGTGTGTACGTGTGTGTGTGTGTGTGTGTGTGTGTGTGTGTGTGTGTGTGTGTGTGTGTGTCAGTTTTTGCCCGCATGCGTGGATCAGTGAACCGGATTTGAAGGAGTTCCTCGGGCAATATTAATATTGGGCAGCAATTCACAACTTTGATCACAGCCCAACTCCCTCCCCCCCAAAAAATTAAGTTGTACTATATAGCCCTCCGAAAATCTATTAGCATTCTCTGTAGCCCGTGTGCAATCTCCGTGCCACCCTCATCCCCTATCCCCCCCCCCCACCCCGCTTCTCTGTCCAAACTGTAACCCCCCCCCCCAACACACACACACACACACACACACACACACACACACACACACACACACACACACACACACCCCTTGTTATAGATTGTGACCGCCGGTAAGTGATGCATTATTCATTACCACCATGTCGTCTGTTGATGGATGGCTGTTTGAGAGCCCTGTCCGTTAAATAAATCAACAAATAAAAATGCAAATTCTCACATTTCGAGAGAGGGAGCCCAGCCAAAGTCCCTCCCCCTCCCCCCCACACCCCCTCCCTCTCTCTCTCTCTCTCTCGCTCGCTCTCTCTACAAAGCACCACTGCCTCTCAATCTCCCTCTCTTACATGCACACACACACACACACACACACACACACACACACACACACACACACACACACACACACACACACACACACACACACACACACACCACTAACCACTATTGACAGGCAGAAGGAGACCAAATGAGGAAGACAGATTTACTTAGTGAATGAGGGAGAGGAAAGCCACAGGATGATAGCCGCTGCACAGGAAAAGAGATTGAAGCTCAACTATCTCTATCCGCTCTTATGCTCAAAGCACATGCATGCATTGATTCATGTTGGCCAAGCAAACTGTGATTCTTAGCCTCGTGCTCTCCAAGATGTTCCGGGTTTTTTTCCTCTTCCCCTAGATGTGTGGCGCCTTGAGTTGGCATTTTAAAAGCAGCCAATATCACAGTGATGCGCCGAGGCCCTCGCGTGTCTGTCTTCCGGCCCGGCCGCACGCATGCATGTCAACGATCACCCCTTACCTCAGGAGAGCCGTGCACAGATGCAAATCGATGCCGCCTTTAAAATGAGTCGAGAATTACGGCGGCTACATGAGTAGAGTGTGTGCTCTTAAAGAATTCATGTTTTGTATGTTGAATGCTCCTCGTTGGGCTGTGTATACACTGAATAATTTATCAAGCCCAGCCAGTCTGAGGGATTGAATCTCTATTAGCTTAATCTCCCCCGTTTTGCTTTATTTATTTCTCGGCGCGTTTCCTCATTTCTATTCCAGTGGTAGGAAGCTCTCTCTCTCTCTCTGGCTTTCCTCTCACACCTGTAAGAAGCTGTTCTTGTTTTCTGCCCGGCCCGCCTCAGCGGTTTTGACTTGTTAACGCTGCTTGTTAGGGTCCAGGAGACAACTTCGGCAAGAAACGTTTGTTAACACTTTTTTATTCGTAGAGGGATTTGCTTTTTATATTGTCTGTGTTAACAAGTGAAAGATGAACTGCACGTATGCTGCTAAACGCCAAGCTACAAGTGTACTTCAGCCATGTGCGATGTCTACTGCCGGCCCCCAGGGCTCACGCCATCCCTGCTTAACTCTTAGGGCACGTATATCCGGCTGTCTTTGTGTGCAAATTCTGTCCTTTTACCCTGAAACAATGCAAGGTTGTTCTTTCAAAATATGGCAGTCACACACACAGCACAGTACTCTTGAGCTTAAGATCTCTGCCCAAACCCGACGGGGCCGGGTCAGTTCGGTCTTTTATTTCTCGCATATTTCTGATGATTCTGATTTCCGCAGGCTCATGTTGGTTTCGGGCTTTACATTTGTATGAGGAGGCTTTTCTACCACGAGCCTTGGGATTCAGCAATGGTTTCATACTACGTAGTGAGGCACATGTGAGTAGTCTGTGTGCCAGGGCAGCAGTCTCCGTACAGCCAGCCTACAAGGTCGGCATCCAAATAATTTTTAACAGTCATTTCTCGTCTTTTTGGAAATATTTTCCACTGCCGTGTGGTTTCCTAGGTGTCTCTTTAGCAACTACGGTTTCAGATCAAAGCCTTGTTTGTTTATACACAAAAATGAAACTTACCTGGAGTTTATTATTTACGTACGAATAGCCTACAAAGCTACTGTGCTGTTTCCCCCTCAATGTGCCACTTGTTTTGATGTTAATGTTATAGATTCTGTGGCGGCCAGCAACATTGGATATCGTTGCTGTCGGGCAGAAACCTCCTATCTCCATATTCAAACTTTTTGTGTTTTTTTCGTAAATTAACGCCCTACTTGATCATACTATAGCATCACACTAAAGCAGCAAAAGTAGTAGATCTGCTATTTTTGCCGTTTTTGAATTTGAATCCTGAGAGGTTTTGGACATGTGAGGTTTCCACCCGACAGACGATATGATAACTATGTTGGATGAATCCAACAGATTAAAGGTAAAGTCAGTATATTTCGGCTTTTGACAGAATAAATGCGCTTCAGTGCAACCTCTGTCGACACTTCAAAGCTGGGCGCGTTCCCACGTTTAGATGGAAAGCTTGTAGAACTAATTAATGCGTGCCAATCCAATCTGAGAACTGCCGACGGTCAGACAAACAGAATGGGCATGTAAAACCGCTAACTGGAAAAAGGTAGACTAGAATGCGAATAACCAATCCTACATTAGGGCATTAACGAATAGTGATTTATGGTATTCGAATTATTCGACCTAAAAGTATTCGAATAGTCGATTATTCGGTTTGATTATAAAAAATTAAAAAATTAAATTTTTTTTTTTTTTTTTTTTCAGTGGCATTGATGACTCGACTGCGAGTTGACGTCACACCAGAGCTCACAGCTGCGTGTCTGCTCTAGAAAAGCTACAAAAAAAAAAAATCTTAAAAAAAATAATCGAATAGTGGTTTGATAGTCGAATAGTCGGTTTGATATTCGAATATTCGAATATTCGACTATTCTGTGAATGCCCTATCCTACATACAGTGCAGTACAATAGCGTTGCTGTTGGGCAGAAACCTTGTATCACCATATTTCTACGTTTTATTATTTTTTCGCCATAAATTAATGCCCTACTTCGTCATACAGGGAGTGTCGCACAAAAGTAGTGAAAATAGCACATCTACAAACTCACATAGATCGTCTGTTTTCACTTAAAAGCATAATAATAATGATAATAATAATAAATGGAACGATTTTGGACATACAAGGTTTCCACCCGACGGCAACAACATAATATTTAATGAGGAGAAAGTATGCTGCTGCTGAAAGCTTAACCCATTAAGACCTGAAGCCGATTCTACAAATGTCTTCTAAATCCCAACAGTATTCTGAAAAACCTATGTTTCTATATCAGTGGTTCTCAAACTTTTTCATGTCAAGGACCCCCAAAATGATATGTTTTTGGCCGCCGACCCCCATCTCAAAATATTGTGTTCCAGGGACCCCCCAGAAGCTAAGATTTTAGTTAAAAATGTTTGCATTAAAACAATATATATTCAAAGATTTGCACACATTTTCACGATTTTTCAAAAATAGCAGATCTACAAGCTCACAGCGTGGCACTCGGTGCCGCGCTGTGAGCTTGTACATCTGCTATTTTTGAATAGCCAAAGTGTAAAATAATGCTTTTTTTTTTAGCTCAAAAAAAAAAATGACAGATGCGTTCCCGGTCTTAACTCATTCACTGCCAGAACTTTTTTTTTTTGCGTTTGCCCACTGCCAGAGATTTTTAATTTAAAAAAAAAAAGTACTCAGGAGCCGAGATACAAAATGTTTAAGTTTTAAGTTAACAAGGAAGTCGATGGGAGTCTAGATCTTCAACAAATCATATCTCCTTGGTCTTTGGGTTAAAAAATAAATAAAATAATATTTGAAAAAAATTAAAGTCGTTTTAGTCGTTCTTGGCAGAGGGGGCTTAAAGGACAAAAGTCGTTTTAGTCGTTCTAGGCAGGGAATGAGTTAATGGGTTAACTAAACGTCAGCATCATCCACCTTCCATACAGCATAACTAAACTTCAGCGCCATGGACAGCACTCACCTATCCACTTAGCATAACTAACTTTCAGCACCATGGATAGCAACTGCCCCTCAAAACGTCTCAATACCTCAGACCTAGCCGCAAGCAATTCAGATGCTATAATGCTATCTGGCATCTAGAGTTGCAATACCAACTCTTGACAAGCCCATTCATCCAAACAGACAATCTGATTGTATTAATTTTGTGTCGAGTTTGGAAGCACTCGTTTTCATTAACACAATGTCCTGCTGCCTCCTGCATTATGTGCAATTTTGAAACAGGTGGTACGCAGGACCATTGAGTGATTTCCAACGAGCGCTTCCAAACTACAACACTTAGAGAAATGATCACATGCACGGAATTTATTGACAGAAAGTAGCTCATAACGTGTCTAGGGTGCACTTTTATGAAACAAAATCTTGACAGGTACAAAGAGGATAATCCAACCCTTCCGTACAGCTGATTTTCACTGTCGTCGATTCTCGCTCTCTTTGTCCCTTCCATAGCCTTATTTCATTGAGTTGAAAAAAGCGACCATAGTGCTCATATATCTATATATGGGCTTTTAGATCGGCTATTTTATTTTCAAATGGGAGATGTAAATAGGCTTAAAGTGGTTAAACATTTTCTTGATGCTGTATTAACTCATTCACTGCCTGAAGTATTTATGGCCGTGTTTGCCCACTGCCAGAGATTTTTCATTGAAATAAAAAAAGTACTCAGGAGCAGAGATACAGAATTTTTAAGTTTTAACTTAACTCTTTGACTGCCCCGGACGGGAATTCCCGTCCGATGGCTCTATGGCTATCATGGCCAATGACGGAATGACGAAAATATGGAAAAAAAATAAATACGTTTTTTACGTTCTTGGCAGTATTGGTAATTGGGAATAATTAAGTTTTTGGCAGGGAATGAGTTAACTCATTTTGCTGGGGACCCCCTGGAATCCCCTCAAGGACCCTGTCCCTGTACCCCAATTTGAGAACCACTGCTCCAACAGCACTCCCGTTGGCACGGTCCACACAGTGCAAAATGTATCTGTCTGGGCAAACCTTTTGAAACGGCGTCTGAGCATTTGAATTGACCATCACATCACGTCTGTCTCATTAGGTTGGACTCTTCGTTGATTGAGTTGTTGGAGGTCTTCAGTCCCATCTCTCTGCCCGTGCGACGAAAGCCCGCCGCCCAAAGGCCCGTTATACCACGCAGTGCCTGTAGAGCGCCGCCCAGTGGCCTCCGGCAGAGCCGCAGGGCCCTGCTCTCCCCCGTCAGACGCTACCCTCAAAGCCCCCAGCAGGACTTGGAGGAGAGTCACATGCTGGACGAGATCTTCTTCATTTGCTGAGGAAGTTGACTGTACACTGCTAAATCCTCTGTGTCAATTTAAAGGCATAATATGTAACTTTGTCCTGTGTTTACATAACAAAACAATATATCGTTGCCGTCGGGCAGAAACCTCTTATCTCCATATTCTAACTTTTTGTGTTTTTTCGTAAATTAACGCCCTACCTGATCACACCTGTTCTAGTCCTAGTCGATGTTTTTGAAATTTGCGTGTTCACTGTTTGTTTTGGTAGGCAGGGACATTTTTGGACTTCCAAAACAAACAGTAAAAACACCAAAATACTGTGAGAGGGCAGTGTGTTTCTGCAGGTAAACACCACCACACAGCCAGTGGCTGATAACTGCTGGTATAGAGGGAAAATGATGGGTAACATTTTCTTATTTATTGTTTTGGGTTAGGGTTAGGGTTACATGGCACCTCTTGGGTCCGTTTACCTTCTTTGAGTTAAATTGATACTCAGGAATTTGCAGTGTACTGTAGGTAAGGAAAGACCCCAAGGACCAAGACCCCCACCTACTTTTGCAGCTGAAATAACCCTTATCACGTTCGACTGAATTAATTGAGATTCTACTCTCTCGCTTTTAAAAGCAATCTTTTAATTGAAACAGACTGTGGTATTGATTGTACACATTTCTAATGGAATACTTTATATTACAAATAAACATTTTTTAATGAATGGATCCTGTCTGCTTGTGAACAAAAGGAACTTTGCTGGACAAGCGTCAAACATCATTAACCATTTAAACCATATATACTTAGTTGATCCCCAAGGGTCCTTGGCGCCCTCCTTTTCTTTCCCTCTACACCAAATCTCATCATAAATAGGTGATCTACAAGCTTAGAGCTTTTATATCAACTTTTTTTTCACTAAATGTTGGCCAATTATGACATGCACAGAACAGGGAGGCGAGGGTCCAAGGGGTTAAGAAACACTCACTAAGAGCAGCGTCTGGTATTCTCAGTTTCAAGGGACCCCACTTATGCATTAGGCCAAGGGTTCTCAAACTTCAAGTCAAGGACCCCCCCAAACTGCCACGTATTTGGCCGCAGACCCCCATCTGAAAAGGTTTTGTGCCAGGGACCCTCAGAAAAGATTTATGTAAAATCCAAATTATAGATATTTTTCAAAAATAGCAGATGTACAAGCTTGCAGCGCCCCCCCCCCCCCCCCCCCCCGTAAATTAACGCCCTACTTGATCAGCCTCACACAAAAGCATCAAAAGTAGCAGATCCACAAGCTTTGGACATATGAGGTTTCCACCCGACAGAGACGATATAATAAACAGAATGATATACTGTATGATGAAAAATCATATTATCACTTGTTATTCATGTTTTCTCTGCCTCTGTTCGGTTTATTTCTGTAACCGCCTCCGCTTTATGACACATGAGTGACATGCACACAAATCTGCTCTACTCGCAAAGTACTGAAGTTGCGAACACACAGAATATGAATAACACATTAGCTACATATGCCTTATATGAATCCACCATTTTAAAGAGAATAGTAATATCAATCACGGTTAGAATTGCTATATATATATATGCTTATTTTTTTTAATAGATCACTATTTATATGAATCACATTATTTTCCTTTTGTGGAGGCTTGATGCTGTGCTGTGTACTTTCTTGTTTTATATGCTTGTCCTATATAAGTAGCAATGAATTATTTACTGTGATAGGACAACGCAACTTTACTGGTTTCTTTAATGAGCTTCATTTAGATGTAAATGGTAAATGGTGCATTTATAGAGCACTTTTTTCCAAAACGATTTTACAGCGTGCATTACATTCACGCATTCACACACCATGCAAGGCACCCTACAGTTAGGGGTTAAGTGTCTTGCTCAAGGACACTTCTGCACTAACCCATGGGAAGCTGGGGATCGAACCGGGAACCTTCCGATTCCCAAGTGGCCGCTCTAAAGGTCCTTACACACCGGGGCGAATTCTTCATGCGAATAAATACGTTTTTTTTTAAAACCTTATAAAGTCAATGCAAGCGTCCACATCAGTTCGCCGGTGTGTAAGGACCTTAACTCTTAATGCACAGATGGGGGCCGCAGACCCCCATCTGAAAAGGGTTCGTGCTAGGGACCCCCAGAAGAGAAGATGTTATGAAAATTCAAAATTATTGAAAGTTTTCCAAACATTTTCGATATTTTTCCCCAAAAAACTAAAATAGATGTGCAAGCTTGCAGTGTGGCACGAAGTGTCACGTTGTGAGCTTGTAGATCTGCTGTTTTTAAATAGCCAAATGGAAAAAGTGGTTTAAATAATTGTGATGTTATTTTAACTCATTTTGCTGGGGACCACCTGGAACAACCCCCAAGGACCCCGGGGAGTCCCTGGACCACACTTTGAGAACCACTAATGTATGGTACATGGATTCAAATCAAATCGAGTCAGTTTGCTGACATGAGTCAAATGTTTGGGGAGTCTTGTATTAACCACTTAAACCTGAGTTTAAACCTGTACTTTATATGCTTGGCTAACTAGCAGTCTATTCCCACATTGTTGGTCTTCTGCCTTATGTGTCTTTTTACAACATGTGTCAATTATCTTATTGTTCTTTTTATACAGGCCAATCTTGGCCCTTACACTGTTGGCACTCTATTGTAAAGTACAGTTTTTTCATTCTCCTTAAATCAGCAATTCCATGCTGCTAATAGGGACTTGTTTCCTGGTGAATCTTCCACGTGCAGAAGGTTGTACCGCCCATTAGTGTTGGCCTTTGGACATTGGCTAATTGAATGGCTTGACCCTGCCTTTCACCTTTTTATGAAAATCACTTTGTCGCCTCTATCTGTTTATGACCTGACGAAAATGTGATTGACATTGAAACGTTGTCATTCCTGCCATGCACCTTGCTCTATTAAGGAAAAGGCCCCAATTGTACGAGTAGCTCCAGTGCCTTCTTCTTACCTGACTTACATACTTGGTCGCACGACGGTGTCGTGAGGCGGAAATAGACGATCTGCAAGCTCACGACAACACGTCGTTGTGAGCTTTGTAGATCTCCTACTTGCGAACAGTGGTGGAAAGTAACTAAGTACATGTACTCAAGTACTGTACTTAAGTACACATTTGAGGAATCTTTACTTTACTGGTGTATTTTCAATTTTCAGTACTTTTACTTCTACTCCACTACAGTACATCTCGGAGGCAAATATTTGACTTTTTACTCCATAACAGACTTTAGTTACTTTGTATTATCATTCCAAAACATATATTAACATCCCTATATACTTTGGCTATTTGAAAATAGTCGATCTACAAGCTCACAACACGTCTCAAAGCGACGCGTTGTGAGCTTGTAGATTGACTATTTCCTAAAGATTTATAAACATTTCAAACACTTGTGAAATGAGTCATTCTGCATGAGCACTTTTACTTTCGGTAATTAGTAGTACATTTTGATGCCAATACCTGTACTCAAGTACATTCTGCATGCAGGACTTTTTCTTGTGACAGAGTATTTCTACATTGTGGTATTGATACCTTTACTTACGTAAAGAAAATGATAGTACTTCGTCCACCACTGCTTGCGAACACCCAGAAAGCGGGGCTAATAGGGAAAATGACGACACATCATCACACGGTTTGTTTTTTATTCTAGACTGTGCTTTATTATTGGGCTAAGCTGAGACGCATCATTCATTTAAAATTACAAAAAAGAGTCCAGGGGGACCAAGTAGAATGGTGCAGTCCAGAGAGATGAGGGCGGGGCCTAAAGCGCACTGCCCACTCAGAAGCTCAGCTCGTCAGGAACCTGGCAAAGAAAAGCTCAATGCAACATTCAATTCCCCATCACCCTTCACATCGTGTGCTGACATTGGGGATACATCTCCAGAATACTTTTGAAACTAGTTTTTTTTTTTTTTTTTTTTTTTTACTTGTTGGAACAAAACCACTTCTAACATCATTAAGGAAGATGGTATAGTAACGTAATTTCTTGATGGAATAGTGCAGTTTTCATTATGCTCTTGGCAGAACACAATTGAACAAGATCAGAGCTCTGTCAAACAATGCAAAGCGGGTGAGGAGAGGAGTGGGGAGGGGGAGGAAATAGTTTACAAAACCACAGTCTGGCTTTTTATGCAGGCAGTTAATCTTTGATTAACTATGTAATTAAGTCATTAACTTGTTCATTTTAACAGCAACCTTTAGCGACCTCGAGGCATATCCTCTAATATGAATACATATCATTGAACAATCAGCATATTAAGGAGCGTTTAACTGCCATTTAACCCCCTATTATGATGTCTGAGACAGTTTCTCAACCAAAAAAACAAGAATTATCCAAAAAAGTATCTGGAAGAGAAACTTTCCAAACTAGCTTTTCTATTTTCTCTTCCCTTTTTCTTTTTTTTCTTCTTCTTCCTTCTTGTTTTTTTTCATTTTTTATTTTTTTTTATTCTTTACATTTTTCATATGAACAATATTAGTAAATTACACATACATGAGGCTTTAGAAACACAGTAAATGATTGCATTGAGATGTTTTAAAACATATGCATCAGTGCTAAGAGAATATCTCAAGGTATAGCAGCAGCCCTCTATAAGTAGCTGAATTCCTCATTTCAATTTAAAGGGATAGTTCACCCCCAAAATGCCTTTTTATCTATTAAATACTCACCCCATGAAGCCTTAAATTCTTGTGTTTTGTCGCACCCCTGATCCAATATTCCAATGTTTTATGAATTGAAGTAAATAGGAGGCCAATCTTAACAATAGCAATACTATTATTTAAAACATTCAATTATAAACTGGACAGTAGTAGGCCGGCCTCCCAGTGATTACACTATGAGAGTTGTTTGAGAGTTTTTTATTTAATTTTTTTTAATAGTTTTTTTGGCCTCCTATTTACATTAATCAATATGCTCAATAATGGATCAGGAGAATCTCCATGGATTCTAGGCTTCATGAGGGCGAACTACCCCTCTTTAAGCTTAATTTATACTCTCTAGTATGACGCTTGCCAAAAATAGACAGATCGACGATGCATTACAAAGCTGGTAGATCTGCTCCTTTTGGCAAGCGACACTCTAGTAACGTGGAGTAGAGCTAAGCTTTAGAATGAGACAGAACATTGATCAGAATGAACTAGGGGTAAACGGGACAAGAGCATGTTATCAGCAAACGGAAGCGAAGCAACAGCGCTATAAGAGCTCAGATCTTGACTCAAAACGGCAGAGAGAAATAATTAAATAAAAAATAAATGCTTGAATAAATAAATTAACAACAAAGTGTGACTTTGACATCACTTGGTCAACAGGAGCATTGTTCTCCATCGTTTTTTTTTAAAAGTTTTTTTTTAAAGAAGTGGAAACAATGGTCATCAGTTTTGGACCACAACAGCTGGTCCTTATGCATGTCATATTATAAAAAACTATTTGGTCACGTACCAACTCATAGAAAAATAATGCCATGAAAGCATGCATATCATTTTTCAAAGCATGAGTCATAAATAAATAAGTTCAAACAAATAAATAAAGAAATAGAAGCCATCAAGGTTTTATAAAAAAGGTCAATGTGTCGAGGCTCTAACTGAGGTCAATGCTCTCCCTGACTGTATCCTGGATTAATGTCTTGGTCAGGTCCTACACAATAAAAGCCTGAGTGTTCATTTAACTGAGCGTGTACAAAATGTTAAATCTTGTACACTCAGAGTTAAATGAACACACTTTACTGTGTACAGTTGTACCGTATGCTAGGGACTCATGTTTATTTATTTTTTGTTCTTTTTTTTTTTTTACCTGGTTTCAATGAGTATTATGTTTTCATTCATATTTTTTTCCCCCAAAAGTATTTAAAGTATCATTTTTATCCAGTCCTTGTAGATAGAAGTAAAAGTCCTATAAAATATGCAAACCTATTTACAGAGGAAAACTGAGCAACGAAAATAAAACCAAAACATTTACAGTATATTCATCGGTTTATGTATATATTTATATAATATTTATATTGAAACTTCTGCTCTGTGTCTTGTCTTTGAACCGGTGTAACACTGTTACCTCACTTTTTCTCATGTAAACAGTTGCAGCTGAAAGTTGGAACGTGTGACGACGATGATGATGATGATGATGATGATGATGATAATGATGGTATCCAAGTCATCTTCATTCATCTGCTTTCCCTCTCAATTTGAACTCACTGGACAGATGGAATTCTTTTTTTTTCTCTGAAAGTGCAAAAAGAAATCCCTAGGGTAAATTCTTACACTTTTCAGAGTTCAATAAAAAGCGACCTTTTGTGACAGTAAAATCCGGAGTGTTAACTGAGCTCTAAAAGTGTAAAATGGGATTCCATCTTTCAGAGCTAGAGCGCATTTAATGCGATTGTTTATTTAGTACTGAGGATAGAACTAGATACAGTTGGATTATACTGTGTAGAGTTGTGTGAGACAGAATTGTGATATAGTTTTTCTGCTGTCGAACTTGAACCCCTTATTAACTTCAATTCATCAAGTATTCTCCTCGTTATTGGATTCTTAATTCACCGTAAAGGTATGTTAGAAAATGTTTTAATTCTCCACAAATTCAAAGCTTTACGAGGTGAATAACTGATTTAAAAAAGCTCATTTTGGGGTTTAACTGTGACAATCAAGAAGGTGCTGTGAGGGCCTCTCTTCAAATTTGCCCATTCAGTCCTCTCCGACGGTTGAAGGAGGAGCGAGGGCTGATACGGTAAGACGACTCAGCAGAAATAACACCTCAGCGACTCGCCGGGAAATTGTTTCCGAAACATAAATACTTAATGAGGTTTACATAACACTTCCAATATGACCTGACAAGGGGGAGGGGTTGCGACAATTTAGGAATCACGGTGGATGCTGGTTTAGCATTTTATGCCCATGTTGTGTGAGGTGTCCTGCCCGGGACTGTGCGACGTGACATCTTTTGGCCCGGGGTTGGGACTGGGAGGGTAAATGTTATACGATCCAATCTTCCTGAAAAGGTTACATGCAGACACTGGGGAAATGCTATAACGAGCAGTTCCCAGGAAAACCAGTAACAGCCACCCAACAGGAAGCATTGTCCTTCCACGTCGTCATATAGCCTTATCAATATTCATAGTGCATGCATGCACCACCATTCCAATCCGTGTTGAATCCAGGGTCCAATAAAAACAAAGTCTGCTGACCTTTTACAGGTGCACTGTGTGTGTTTGCATGCCGTGTTTTTTAGAATGTTAGGCGAAACTGTACTCTTAAGCAATATGACACCAGCCACTATGACATACTGTAGAAGTTAACGACAGCTTTTTCACACTTTCACGCTTCATTTGACAGTTTCGTAATGAAATTTTGTTTAGGCTCGCATCTAAGTCTATGAGTATGTAAGGCAGTATAACATTTTCTTAAAGGATATGCTTCAAGTTAAGTGTCCCAAAAAACCCTAAAATGAACTAGCTAGATGAGAAACCTGTCATTAAAAACCTCTTGGCCCGTCGTTTTCATTAAATGGGGAAGCCAGCCTTTTAACTACAACATATTTACAGCAGTACATCCCTTTGATGACCGACCAGTGACAGGTGTAATAAGCTGACATTTCCATAGTTCAAGTCAATTACCCTTTCCGGGCCTCTGCTGCTTCTGTTGCAGCGCCGATGAACGTTACCCTAATTTTGACCAAAAACCAATGAAACCTTGTCAGGGCTGTCCTGCACACAGCATTGATAGTCAGTACCCATACAAACAAAGTACCTTAAATGCCTGCTTTGATCTGACTAATAACCGGAGTCTACATTAGTTGTAAATGCAGTGCTCGGACTGTAATGTTTTTAAGTTGGACACGTGACGCTCTCTAAATGGTTGATTATGAAATGGATCGGACTGTAGTTTTGACATCATAATAGCGCGTTGGCTGCTCGCATTAGTGTGTGTGTTTTTTTTTTGTATTTGTATTTAAATTTTCTTGAGCACAGTGCTTGATGGCAGATTCTGCAGGTGACAAGGCACACCTTTTGACGTGGTGACCATACGCTACATGCACTTTTACTGAATGCAGGAAAGAGCAAACGGTCGTGAGACTCATTCATTTTGGTTCAAGTTTCAAAGAGAAGTTTGTGTGTGTGTGTGTGTGTGTGTGTGTGTGTGTGTGTGTGTGTGTGTGTGTGTGTGTGTGCATGTAGTGTGTGTGTACTTGTATTATTATACTTGTGAGGTCAAAAAGTCCTCACAAGTAGAAGTTCAATTTGAGAAATAGACATTGTAGGGACAATTTTCCTGGTCTTCACAAGAGAAATGGTTGTTTTATAGTATTAAAAGAAAAAGATTTGGAGAGTTGGGCATACAATCAGGAAAATATTCAGATTAGGGTCAGGATTAGACATTTAGAGGTTAGGTGTAAAGGCGGTTACACACCGGCGAATATGCGAATATACGCAAAATTCGGACTCGTTCCGAATAATTAAAAGGCTCTTTTTTCGCTCCGCCAAACTGGTGTGGAAGCTTGCATTGACTTTATAGGGTTTTAAAAAAAAAGTATTATTCGCATGAAAAAAATCGCCCCGGTGTGTAAGGACCTTTAGGGTTGGGTTTGGAGTTATGCTTGATTTATACTTAGGTACAAATCGGTGTTGCACACCGAATTTTTTTTTTAGCTTTAGTGTTAGGGTTAAAAATGTCAAAATATTGTAAAAATGGCATTCATAAAATTGACGTCCTAGAACGTTGATGTCCTCACAAGTATAGTAATACAAATGTGTGTGTGTGTTTGCGTATGTACCGAGCGCGTGTGTATATCATGTATCATGTGTATATCACGTGTACGTGAAGCTTCAAAAGATATGTTTGGAATAGAGTCGAAGATAAATTGTCCTTTTCCTCTAAAAATCTGTTTAGCCTGATTTTTCTTAAAGCCTGCTACTAAAGAGAGGTGGCTTTTTGCATGTCTCAAATAGTATTTACACCATATGTGTGTGTATTCACACATACTATATATATATATTCTTTAGCAATATATCGTGTGTCAGCATATAGTAGTTCATCAGAGAGAGGAATGCCTGCAGTTTTGGGAGCTGCCAGATCGCTGCGATATTCTTCCCAAGCAGAGCAACGTGTCAAACTCCTGCTAAAATCTACAAAAAGTTACAGCTCAACATAGTCAGTAGCCGTTCTATATATACAGACACACATATATAAAATATGTGCATATAAATACATATATTTGTTTGTGATTAATATCTATTTATCCATATATACTGTATATATGAATACATTTTGCTTGAATGCTTGTTATACATTTAATATGTACTGCAAATATAAACAAGTTCATTATATTTCAAACGTTTTTCGGATGTTATTCTAACTATGAGGTTAGGATGTCAAGTTAGAAAAAGGTTAAAGCCTGAGTTATACTTAGTTGCGCGCGGGTGTGTGAGCTTGTAGATTTACCTATGGGGGGGGCGCAATGACACCCGCACGCAGCTAAGTACGAATCAGACGTAAGGCTGTAATATGGAGCAGCCCCTCCCATGCACTCACGCCATCCCTCCCAAGACAAAATGACAAGAGGAAAAGAAAATTAAAAATAAATAAACACATTTTTTTTCTCTTTTCTTGTCCGAGTAATTGTAAACTAGCGAAGTGAGCGACCCCATTTGGTCATCTGAAATAGTTTTGCCTGTATTCCAAAAAGCATATCAGCAATATATATGTATATATACATATGTTGTATATATATTCGAAATGTACACACATCTTTTTTAAGTTTGCAACTCCTCAGCCAGCGAGCCAACACAACGCTGGCCGAAGGAGCCGCGGTGGTCCAAGTATTTTAGAGCTACAAGTCCTCAGCAGTAAAAACGTTTGGTCGTTTGGTCCCTAAAACAACTAAGGAATGACAGGTAAAGACTCCCTAGAGACCGTTGCTATGGCTCTCCTTGACAACGGTAACCCCTGGAAACGGACAGGCACTCCGAGCTTAAACATGGCCATCCCAAAATCGAAGCCAATTTGTGTCCTGAAAAAAACATCGCATCTCCCTCTTTTTTTCCTCCTCTTTTTTTTTTCTTTTAAAGTTCTCTCTTCAAAGAATTTGTCCGTTCACTTCTTTTTTCAAAGTCCGGGAAAGAAATTGGTCTTCGGAAGCTAATTGCCCCCATGTTCACTTCACATCGCTTTAACAGAACCATCTCCTATGGCAATCCTCTTTTCACCTTTTGGAAAAGTTTGTTTTTGTTCTTGTTGGAGTTTTTGACATCCATATTTCCTGTAACTGTTCAATGGGGCGGGGTGGCGGGGATTGGGGGGAGGGGAGGGGGGGGGGAATTGGTCATTGTGTTTGAATTGGTAACCTTTTTTAACCTTTTATTTTTTTATTCTTATTTTTTATATTTTTTGAACGTTTTTTTCAGCTAAAGTTCTTTGTGGTCCAGAAAAGATAGCTGTCACTCAAGCAGAGATTTGTGGGGAGAGGTGTGTGTGTGCATGTGTGCGTGTGTGTGTGTGTGTGTGCGTGTGTGTGTGTGTGTGTGCGCAGGAGAAAAGGTCCTGGTTGCTAACCAGGCTGGTACATATTCCATCGGAGTTCCCAGGGTTCAGTACATCCAACAGACGGGTCCATCATTGGATGGGTCGTCTCTCTCGATCTCTCTCCTGGTTCTGAAGCAGTCTCAGAGGTCCAGTTGTCCAGTTCACTCTCAATGACGGCTAGCAACATGTGATCCAGCTCAGCATAACCTGGGAAGGCACAACAAAAATATCGTTGCTTCATATTCTAACTCTTTGTGTTTTTTCGTAAATGTATGCCCTACTTGACAGAGACGATATTAATAAAACCCCCAGCAATACGTCGCAACGCGACACATTGCGAGCTTGAAGATCGGCTACTTTCAGCGATGATATTTAATGTAGAGCGAAAACAGAAAAGACACTAGTTAAGTATAGAGCCTTGAGGGACTCCAGTCAACCACGTGTAGGGTTTTAAGTGGTAAAAAAAGAAAATGTTATTACTAAAATTGGGCCCCAAATGTCTTGTATTCCTCTTATATTTTGAAAGAGATAAATCAGGTGCTGCAAGTGGTATATCACTTTTTTGTTCAAATAAGTGTTGAATAGCTCTATATTTTTATAGTATTCATTGCTATAGAGTGTTTAGTACAAGTAAGACGCGCGAACACTGGAAGCGAACGCAGCTCGAAAATATTGTGTATTTACGGACTTGTAATCCGTGTTATTTCACCGTGATGGGGAGAGAACATTGACATTGTGTGTGTGTGTGTGTGTGTGTGTGTGTGTGTGTGTGTGTGTGTGTGTGTGTGTGTGTGTGTGTGTGTGTGTGTGTGTGTGTGTGTGTGTGTGTTTTGCAGGCTGTTGTGCATTTTAATCAGAGCATTGTCTAAATTCCTGCACTCTGGCGCACTTTGGCGGCTGCATACAGGCAGTGCACGCACGTGAGTCACATGGGGGCGCGAGCCAATGAGAGCGCGGCTGCACACAGAAAATGCACACAGAGACACACACACACAACCCGAGCACGGTTACATAGTAAGCTCCACTTGGCTCCTTTCGCGTTCGCAAACAGGGATCTCCTCCAGCTCTTTAATAAAAAGAAAATATATTTTCAGTAGGGATGCCAATTTCATCCAATCAGGAGAGTGTACCCCACACAAAGATCTATCAGCTTAAATGTTATAGTGTCCCAGTTCTTCAGTTCAATGTCACTCGTTTATCCTATATCCTGTATGAGTTCTCTCTCCTGATTGGATGAAATTGGTATCCTGACCTGAAAATGTATTTTACGCCTAATAAAGACCTGAAGAGATGGGGAGACCCAGCTGTGAACAAACACTCTATTAGCAATGATTACTATTGGAATATAGTGCTATTTAACACTTATTTTAAAATATCACTTTGCTTAACAGCACCTTACACATTCGCAAGCGAGGCACATTCCCGGGGCTCCTCCGTTGGCACAAAGGGCATGCTGGTGCCAGATAGATAGATGATTCACAAAGATCATTTATGGAAAGGCTCCAGTGCGGCACCACACTGAACTCACAATCAGTTCATTTAGCTCTCTGGCAGTGGAGCGCTTTTTTCTAATCTGTTTCTATTTGATCAGCCAAAAAAGAGTAGAAGCTTTTTAAACCGAATTTACAATGCTTTGCATTCCATTTCTACTCTGGAGATGAGGACGTTTTAGCTAAAGCGGGCCCTAGCACTCCCTTCTCATTAGAAGCAAAGTAGCTCTTGAACTCGCTGCCTACACTCCACAGATTTTGAACTTCATAATGGCCGTTTCATAATCTAACATACTGTGTTGATTTCCATCCGGAAAAAAAATGTTATACAAATACTGTAAAGTAGCTGTTGTGATTCGATATGCAAACGCAGAGTGTATTGTTGCATAGGAACACAGTATTATTAGCTGAGCACTTTCAACCTGGCATCCCTATTTTTGCATGTCATTATACTGTAGGTGAAACTTTTGAAAAAAAATCTTTTGAAATGAATTCCCAGAAGTGTGTAGGGCTTAAGTGGGCGATGCAACTACGAAGAGAGTGCAAATGGAACCAGGTTCCATTTGCACTCTCTTCAGATTTAAAGGAACATGAAGGATTTGACAGTGTACGATGCAACAATACAGTACTCTGTGTTTGCGTGTCAAATCACACCATCTTTGGTTCCATTATCAACAACACTGATTATTTTACTATGTATATCAACCAGTGGACTCATCTGTGTTATCTCCACAAATTAATACATAGCTATTAAAAACCAAATATTCTATTTTTGAATAGCCAAAGAAATCTAAAATGACAGAGATGCGTTCCCGGATTGAATGGGTTAAAATAAAAATTGATCGTTCATTAATCATAATCGAGGCAAAAGTTTGTAATGATCGCAATGTTGAGTCATGTCGCCCAGCCCTGACGTGATGTATCAACAGCGTGCTGTGAGTGCAGCAGTGGGTGTGATGTGGCCTGCAGGATGCTCAGGTATGCTTGGGTTATTTAGTGAGCGGATGATGAGTTGTCCTTGAATGAAGTCATCAGCGGTGAATGAGCGACCGGCTCCAAACTCTCCATCATGCGGATGAAGACAGGAGACAAAGAGGAACGGCACAATTACCCGCCTGAGGGGGGAATAAATGTCCCCTGCACACACCGCAAAGCCCTGAGTCTTCATTTCACTCGCAGAGTGCCACAATGGGACGCTCGCATGTCCCGTTTTCTTTTTTTCTCTCCAATGGAAGCCAGCGACATGAAGATACAAAGCGATGCCCGCCGCTTGTAGCTGTTACAAAATCTACAAAGCTATACACTCCAAGTTGAGCTTGGCTTCAACTGCCGGCTACAAAGCAAAACGACAAGAGCTATGCAAAAGTGTTGTTGAACCGTTTTCCGCTCACCTTCGCTCTTCTCCACACAATTCCTGCTTGTAATGGAGGGGAAACTAATTATTTCCATACCCCAGGCTCGGGGTGGAAACCTCATATCTCCAAAACTGTTACTTTTCAGGATTCAAATTCTAAAATAGAAAAGTAACAGTTTTGGAGATTTGAGGTTTCCACCCAACAGAGACCATACTACTGTAAGCGCGTTCTACAAAAAAATAAATAATAGCTGCCTGTAAATAAATGCAGAGGATCTCATTGGTCTACAGCAGTGGTTCTCAAATTGGGATCCAGTATCTTGAAAAGATTTGAGCATAAATCTTGTATTGGGGGTCCATGGCACAAAATCTTTTTAAAAAGGGGTCCGCGGCCAAATACATATTAATTTGGGGGTCCTTCACATGAAAACATTTTTGAATCACAGATACAGTCAACGTATTTCTTGCCGTGTACCGTGATGTGAATGCAGTTCCCTTCCCAGTGCATAATGAACACCACCATCCAGCAATGCCAAAGTAAAATCTATTAACTGTCTGCGCTCATTTGACTTCCATTGTGGAGGGATGCAATTAAAAACACTTCACAACCCGCCAAGCGGACAGTGCAGGACCATGTTATGTAGGGGGCTGCTGCAGCTATCGATTATCTTATTAGCGATTGTTCTATCGATTAGTTAAATAATCGAGAACCAGCTTTTGTTTCAATGAATCAACGTGAACATGTATTTATTAATTGACTAAATCGATTAGTCTGATCAATCACTTCATCCCCATTTTATACCTACGAAAATAGCGAAAATACACAGTTAAAAATGCTACGTTGTGAGCTTGTAGATCTGCTATTTTATACAGAATATTTACGAACACGAAAGTGAACAATCACCTGGTGGGTAATGCTTAATCACTGCTCTTTATGAGAGCCTGTTTTTGCAATGTTTTATGGCATTTATAAAAGGTTCAATAAACGTCCCTGCCATTTCCGCTTTCATCGTGATTAGCAGACCTACAGTATGTGACCTATGAAATTCAAGTTTCAGCTTCACCCAGCTGATGGCTGCTCAGATGGTCACGATCGGTGGGGATCAGTTAGGGTTCAGTGTCTTACTCAGGGACACATAGACCGGGGTCGACTCGGGAGGAGATCCGGTGACCTTCTGTTTACCAGACAGCCTCTCTAGCCAGTGGTTATCAAACATTTCCATGTCAAGTACCCCCAAATTGACATGTATTTGGCTGCAGACCCCATCTGAAAAGATTTTTTTCAGGGAGACCCCAAGAACTGAAGATTTTTGTTTAAAATAAATGTCTAGCAGAATAACAGATCTACAAGCCCACAACACTTTGCAATGTGACACATTTTTGAATAGCTTAAGTAAAAGAAAACAGGGTTCAAGTTCTTAATTAATGATGCTATTAAGGAGTAGTTCACCCAAAATATGACTTATTTTCTATCTATTACACACCCCATGAAGCCTTGAGTTCATGGAGATTTTATTGTTTTTGTCGCATTCCTAAGCCAATAATTTCTCCTACTGGAGACTCCGCCGGTCATCAAATTATTGGCTTAGGAATGTGACAAAAACAAAAGAATCTCCATGAATATGTATTGTGTTTTATATGCTGTGATCAGGGCGACCTTGAAAAAGAAAGCTTTTTCTAAAATAAAGGGGGGAAAAAGAAAGAAACTGGGAAAGTAACCGAAAATATATCTAAACTGACATTTAGAACCAATAACCAACTTAACCACTTAAACCCCATATGGTTGAGCGGAGACCCTCAGGGCTCTATAGCGTCTTTTCTGTTTTTCTGCCGACAAGCGAGGGACAGCGAGTGCATTTTCCGGCAGCGGCTGCTGCCGGTGGCGGCGGCGGCGGCGGCTGGAGCTGCCGGTGGCGTCAGCTTTGGGAGTGTGCTGCGTTTGTGTAACGCAGTCCCCACTAATATTATTTACGATTCTGTGCCTATCGGTACATAACTCGGACGCCGCTTAGTCGAATAGCAGACCATCGGCCGGTCGTCGCGGGCACTCGCGCCTGGAGGCGCTCGGGCGCGACTCCTTGGCCTCAAGGTCTGCTGATTCGGCGCGGCTCCGTCATGGTCCAAAACTATACTTTATCGGCGGAAAAAGAAGTTGACTGCCGCTCCTCCACCGGCAGTTCCGCGACTGCCGCTCCTCCACCGGCAGTTTCCGCGGCAGTTCCGCTGCTCCGCCGGCAGCTGACGCTCCACCGCCGGCAGTCACTGCCGGGAGCTGCCGCTCCTCCACCGGAAGTTCCGCGGACGTTCCGCGGCTGTTGCCGCTGCCGGAGAATGCACTCGCTCCTTCTGAAGCTCACTCGGCTATTTTTCAGCGAAAGCTTTCCCCACAATACGGATGCTGAGGTGGTCAACCTCGCTCATGTAGCTTAATCGCATAATCGAGAACCAGTTTTTTAAATTCCTTTTTTTCTTCCTTATCAACGAATCAATTGTTTTCAGATTAACCAATTAACCTTGTGTTAAACTTGGCATCACAGCTCACTGTGACCTTGTAGATTGTCTATTTTCACTATTAAAAAAATATATATATATATGGTTCATTAATCGATGGTGATATTGATTTTGAAGCCCTAATCAACAGAGTTTTCAGGTATAGTGTAGGAAGAGTAGTGTGTAGGAGTCAAAAGGTACTGCGGTTCTGACCTGTATTTCCCTGTGTGCAGCGGCTGCCCCTGCCCCCCGGGGGTTTTCGGGCAAGGCTGGGTGGGTCGGGGTGGGGGCGGAGGGGCGGGGCGGGGGGGATGGGGTGGGGGGGGGGGGGGGCGGGGCTAGTAGGGGCGGTTGGCGTCCTTCGGCCTCTTCAGCTGCACCTTGAGTCTCTTCATGCCGATCTGGAAGCCGTTCATTGACTGGATGGCAGCCTGCGCACTGCCGGGGTTGTCGAAGCTTACAAACCCTGGTGGAGGAATGCACAACACACAACCACATGGTTAGCTAAAAGAGAGAGAGAGAGAGAGGGGAGGATAGAGAGGACAGTAGAGCGGCGGCTCCCAAACGTTTCTGGATCATGGGGCCCACTTTGGAAAATCTTGGAGGCGTTTGTGTGTTTGAATGATCAATCATTGGAACGAACATTAAGTTCCTATTTGTTTATCTTTATCATCACAATGAAAACTCAGATTTCAAGGTTTTTAAGAAAACAAAAATACCAGGACGTTTTTTCTTCCATTCATTGTTTAATATTAATGTTATATTATCATTCAAATCTTAGTGTTTTGGCAATTATTTGGGGGGCCCACCAATATCCTCACGGCCTAAAGATATAGGTACAGTTATATGAAAGATGCAACTTTACAATTAGAATGCAGTTATTTCATAGGTTATAAACAAAATATTCCCTGCAACACAAAACATTGAGTTTCAATTAAACAAATCATACGACCTGTCGTAAGCATCGACTACAACTCAATTCAGTCATAACTCAAAGTGTTGTATTATGATGAATCCAGTCACTAGCAATCTATTATAGTAGACAGTACTACTTTACATATTGTCGACTTTTTATGTTTTTTCGTAAATGATTGCCCTACTTCTCCGTGCGATTGTGCCGCACAAAAGTACCAAAATAGTAGATCTACAAGCTCACAACGTGTTGCATTGTGAGCTTGTAGATCTGCTATTTTGGCTATTTTTGGAAAATGTTGAAAGTCCTAATGAAAGTGTGTCTGTGGGTTTTGGACATAATATAGGTTTCCACGCGACAGCTACGATATCATCATTGAATGTATCCACGATGCTTACGAGAGGTGCAAGAAATATGTCATGGAATCCATGCAGTCATTTTACATGAGACATACATTATACCACAGGATCACAAGATTGACAGCACCAACATGCAACCAAAATCATCCCCAAACATCCGCTGGGCTGAGCCAGGCAGTATTGTGTATTTTTCTTTGTTTAAATCCTGTTAAAAAAACAGCTCAGTGGCCATGCGGTTAGAGACCGGGTCATACCAAAGACTATAAAAATGGGACCCAATGCCCCAGCATCAAGGGTTGGATTGGGCCGCAGCGGCGCGTTTTGAAACTTGCCATTCGGCTATTTTCAGCGAAAGCTTTCCCCACAATACGGATGGATGCTAGGGTTTAAGTGGTTATGCCAAAATAGTAAAGTTCATAAATTTGACAAACGTGATATATGTTGACCACATGAACCCCAGCATCCCTATTCTGAGGGGAACGTTCGGCAAAAAATGCCGGTCTACAAGCAGATCAGCTGTTTTTTGGCAAAGAGATTTGGTGTAGAGGGAAAAAGAGCGCACAAATTATAGAGCCAACTCATATCCAGTATAGAGGGTTTTTAAGTGGTTAAACCCAAGTCTGAAGTTGTTCAGAATTGACCTCAGGGACTCTTAGTAAAGTGAAGTCACCTGAGGGACTCTTCGTACAATTAGCAAATCTTGTTGTTACGAGTTACGACTATAGCATAGTCGTAAAGTCAATGATTAGAATCTGTCAGAAACTCTATGAGCCATTCTCTGTGCGTATGCACTGCACAACGCTGACACTGGGTGCCGCCCACTCAAACACGACTGCCTCATGTATACTTAGCTTCGTGTGGGTGTCACACACCAAAGATAGCAGATCTACAAGCTCACAGCCCTGACACGTCGTCGTCGTGTGCTTGTAAATCGGCAATGTTTGGTGCATGAAGGAGAAAAAAAAAAAGTGACATTAAAACCGAGCTCCTTTCCCACACTGTTTGGCGTTCATCGTGATCAACATGACTTGTGAGTTACAGCGGTTACAATTAACGGCGAGTTGTTTAACAAAGCAAGAAATTAATGATAAGGGATTAAAACGGAGCAGTTGTTGAATAATTAAAACTTCCAAGACACAGTGATTCTTCATGCCTGCTTTCTCGGGGCAATCAGGGTTTTCAGTACAGGGATAAACTCTTTGGTTTTTCAGTGAAAAAAAAAAAAAAAAACATGAAATCGTAAAGAAGGGGTTGGGGTTGGTTGTTGGCTGCAGTAAAGAAGTGTGATTAGTAAAAAATAGAAGAAGGAATAATAATAAGAATCTCTTGGTTTTATTCGTTTTTACCCACCAAAGCATTTACTTTGGTTTGTCGCTCGATCCACAAACACTTTGGAGGAGATGACATTACCGAAAGGCAGGAACATCTGCATCAGCTCTCCATCCCCAAACTCCTGAGGGAGATGATAGATGAACAGGTTACAACCCTCTGGTCCTGCAGACAAGACAGAGAGACAGAGGGAGGGGGGGGCGGGGGGGGGGACGGGGGGGGGACAGAGAGGGAGGGGAGAGAGAGAGAGAAGGAAGGGTAGGGTAGGGGGAGAGGGGAAGGGTCAAAGTGAGAGAAAGAAGTGAGGACGGGTGGATAAGAAAATGAAAAATAATGGAGAAGTAATGAAACCGTGCGGTGCTGTGAAGCTTATTTCACAGGTTCTGGATTTGTTTCCACACGATATGGCTCGGTTTCAGATAGGAGAACCCCTGCTAACTCAGAACTTAGTTCTTAGTGGAAACAAACAAACAAACAAACCAGCACAGAACTTCATGGGTTCAGTAAAGTTTCAGGTTATGGAAGGTGCTGGGTTACCCTTCGTAGTACAAAGGAGACATTAAGCTTTTACATGATGTATTATGGGCTTGTTCTGAACTCACAGCTAACACTAAACTGTATGGAATATCCAACTCAAACAACAGCTTCCTCAGCGGCTGCGTCACGCCGGGTGAAATCAAGTTAATCCTCAAAGAACTGCGAGAAGATTAAAACAAACAAATACAAAAAAACAACAAATGAGTGTTTCATCTGAGCAAACAGCTATCAGCTGTCAGTAATTTTGGATGATCAAAGACCGCTGGGATCTTGAAATTATCTTTTTTTATTTGATTTTCTTTAAACATTTTGTTCACTCCCACAAGGGGGCAGTAACGTCCCAAGCAGGAGTGGCTCAGGGGTCATTGAGTTCTTCAGTGTGACTGGAGTTGGTCCATAGCAGCTCTCTGTTCCAAACATTCAGGAGACGTCTATACAAAGAATTGTTACTAATACTAATTATTATACATTCTCCACTGAAAATAACCAACCTTTTTTTGAATATATATATAATGTGGCATCCTTGCAGACATTCCTTTCCCTTTGCTTTTATTAGCTTTTATTTAGTGTCGAGTCATTAACAGTCCTCCTGGGGACACTTTTTTCAAAACGGCCAGACTAAAGGGATCAGATTGACTTTGTCAACATTGTGGATTCAAATTGGGCTCAAGACCTTAGTTGAATGTCACCACCTCTCCCTGGACATTCATTCTAAATCTAAATCAAGCAGAGGATATCATCTAATGATCAAATTGGACACCTGCTGGGTTTTGTCTCCGTTTTTTAGTTGCTTCTATGTGTGACACTAGATGTGAAAAAGAGATACCAGTGTGATTTACTCTGGTTAAATAAAGATATTTTTTTTCCATCATAGCAAAAAGGATTGAGATGTCCCTAAGGAATAAAGAATTAATTGAAGCCATCACGGACCAATTAGAAGACCTACTTTATCCATGAAAGTATCACCGACTGTGTGTTTATTATGGAACTATATAAGCTGATGCAACATGACAGTAAAACAAACACACAGACACTCAATAATAACCACACAGTAGGGCTGTACGATTATGACTAAAGTGATCATCCTGATTGTTGTATTTAATATTGTAATCACGATTACAACCACGATTACAATATCACAGTAAAAAAAATCCTTTCTTGTCTTTGTTGCTCATTGTTCTTACGGGAGTCATCTGGAGACTAGGTGGGCTGTTGTACAATGTTCTTGTCATTAACCCCTTGTGTGAGCGTGAGGAGACGAAGGCCAGGTTTAATAGCTGATCAAATAATGTTTGAATTAATTCGTTACGTTTCACTGACAAAATGTTGTCCTTTATATTTACTCAGGGAAAGTTTCTGAGCGCAGACGCTCAGTTTCATTAACGCCCTGCACACAGACAGACACATTAAAACCTGGGAGCTGACCAGTACAACCACAGCCTTATCGTCTCTTGTCAGGTAGAAACCTCATATGTCCAAAAGTGTTACTTTTCAGCATTCAAATTCAAAAACAGCAAAAGTAGCAGATCTACAGTTGCGGATCTGCTACTTTTGATGCTTTTGTGTGACGCTGTAGTATGATCAAGTAGGGCGTTCATTTACGGGGGGAAAAAAACACAAAAAGTT
>NC_137612.1:41176383-41188883 GCF_963280865.1 Gymnoscopelus braueri | reverse complement strand
GAGTAAATAAAAATAAAACATACGTTTTAACTGAAATGATATTGAGCGTTTACTATACTGTCTAAAACTAACTAAAATAATCTGAGAAAATGTCCTTAGTTAAATGTTTTGTCCATATCCAATATTTTTCTTCAAAAACAGGGAAAATAGCTGATCTATAAGCTCACAACGAGTTGCATCTTGACATGATGTGAGCTTGGCTATTTTCCCAGTTTTTCTGAGCTTTTTGAATCTCGGCCCATACTACACTGTATTACAATAAACATTTCTTATATAAATTAAAACACTAAAATTAATAAAAACTAAACTAAAAGTAATATAAACTAAAACTAAGCCTTTAATAATAAGAATAATAATACAAATAAACTTTAAACACTGAAATTTAAAACAAAAAGTCAAAATATTCTTTTATTTTAATGAAAAATGCTAAACCGTAATAACCTTCCCTCCCCCCTCACGGACGACCCCCCATCGCGTGCTACTGTAGCCTGAGATCATGGCACAAGCGCATACTCTACTATACTGGGCCCTCGGCGGGCCTGCGGGGCGACTATGCCAAGCGCTTTACAATTTCACAATTTACAATGGCTGGCTCTGCTTTGTCCCCTCGGCAAACTGGCTGTCCTTGGGCTATAGATTGTACTCCCACACAGCCCCCTGCCCTCTGCAGCATGCTTCAAGGTCATTCCATACTGTACCCACTTCCACTGTGTGCTCTTATGTAACTCTGAGCAGGTCTTAACCCATTAAGACCGGGAACGCATCTCTGTCATTTTAGATTTCTTTTAGCTATTAAAAAATCGTGACAATTTGTGCAAATCTTGATTATATGATTATATATATTCTTTTAAAGCGAAAAGTTTAACTCAAACCTTTGCTTCTGGGGGGGTTCCTGGAACAAAACATTTTGAGATGAGGGTCTGCCGCCAGATACATATCTAAAAATGTTTTTCTAAATCCTAACAGTTTGTTTCTATATCAGTGGTGCTCCAACCTTTCCATGTCAAGGAACCCCAAAATGATATGTATTTGGCGGCGTACCCCCCCATCTCAAAATATTTTGTTCCAGGGACCCCCCAGAGGCAAAGATTTGAGATAAAAAAAAGTTTTTGCACAAATTTTCAAGATTTTTCAAAAATAGCAGATCTACAAGCTCATAGCGCGGCACTCGGTGCCGCGCTATGAGCTTGTATATCTGCTATTTTTGAATAGCCAAAGTATAAAATATGGATAAAGTGGTTACACAGATGCTTTCCCGGTTTGAATGGTTTAAAGACAAGCTTTGTGTAAGAGCTAGCCATTTGGGATGCAAGCTCGAGCTCTTCTCAGGCCATCTCCATCAAGTGATGTGTTCTTTTATATCGTTGCTGTCAGGCAGAAACCTCTTATGTTTTTTCGTAAATTAATGTCCTACGTGATCATACCACAGTGTCACACAACAGTAGCAAAAGTAGCCGATCATCATCCTCGTATGACAGTGTCATGCAAAAATAGGGAAACCAGCAGATCTACAAGCTCAAAATGTGTCGCGAACTGCTGAACAATGCAGAAGATTCTTGAGAGACTTTGCCTGCAATTAAATGCCCAAAACGGGGACGCCAGCAGGTTGAATGTGGTTGCGTCTGTCTGTGGGTTTTATAAATATTTAATCAACTAGATGTTCAGGCCTTCACATCTAGACTTTTCAGGCCGCTTCGTGGCCTGAAAACCTAGTAGCGCTGATCAGAGGCCCGCCTACGCGAAGCTTGGCCAATCAAATCCGGATGTTAGCTTTTTGACACCCACCACCGCCGTCCAATCAAATCCAGATGTTATGTTTGTGACGCCCACCATCCCCCCACAAGGGGATTTTTTATATAAAATGAGAAGTGTTAACATGAGCTTGTGACTAAATAATAACTACATTGGATCCATTGGAACACAGTAACACATTTTTTCCATTTCCTGAAAACAAACCGTTCTGGACTTACAAGGTTTCTGCCTGACAGCGATGAGATAATGATAACTATAAAGTATATCGTCGCTGTTGAGCAGAAACCTCTTATCTCCATCATTTTTTACTTTTAAATATTATTGTATGTAAGTATTTTTGCGCGTTGCGAGCTTGTAGATCGGCTAATTTTTGGCAAAGAGGTACTGTATAGGTGTAGAGGGAAAAAAGAGCAGACCAAGTACAAAAAAAAGAGTTTAATCTGAAACACGATTTTATACAATATAGAGGGGGTCCCTGCTTCATCTCTCTCTCAGGTCCTTGGCCTGAAAAAACGTTGGAAGACCCCTGCTGTACAGTACAGTATATGCCAACTCCTGCAGGCAGATGCTGGTCAGACTCACCAGGGTACGGGTGTATCCCATTGGTAAAGCAGTCTGCGGGGGGCTGTCCGTTGGCCTGGGGGGGCGGCAGACCCGCGAAACCGTTCACACTGATCGGGGAGGTGATTGTGGGAGCGCTGATACCTGGAGGGGTGCTGCCTCCTGCAGGCCACGGGGGGACACAGACAAACGCAAAAGAGTGAGCGGTGGGACAGTAACAAAGTACATATTATCGCTGCTGTCAGGTAGAAAACCTCTCATCTCCACATTTTAACTATTTGAGTTTTTTCGTAGATTATTGCCCTACCTGATCATACTACGACTACAGTGTCACACGAAAGCATCAAAAGCAGCAGATCCTTCGTGCCGTGTTTCGAGCTTGTAGATCTGCTACTTCAATTCATGGAATTTTTTTTCCCCTGTTTGTCGCATTCCTAAGCCAATAATTTTATGACCGGCGGCGGAGACTCAAAGTGTCAACTTTGAGTCTCCTACCGGAAACATCTTCCGCTGGTCATCAAATTATTGGCTTAGGAATGCGACAAAAACTAAAACATCTCCATGAATTTAAGGCTTCATGGGGTGTGTAATCGATAGAACATAAACTACTTTCTCGGGTGAACAATCCCTTTAAGCCCTATTTCAAATAATAGTGAAAATAGCCGATTTACAAGCTCACAATGCGTGGCAATGCGACACGTTGAGAGCTCGTAGATCTGCTATTTTCACTATTATTGACATTTGATGAAAAAGTATGGAAAATCTTTGCATTTTTTGGGACGTCTACATTTCAGTACAGCAGTGCATTGATATGAAAAAGTGCTTTGTAATTTGTACTTTTGAATACATACATATTTTTTAAAAGCCTGTACAGTACTTTAACTTACAAATTTGACAAAGCAACTTTCACTAGTAGTTACGTATTATTTGTTCAGGAGTAGCCTAACTAATACGCTGACTCGAGTAGTGTGGGGTTGAGTACTTTGTCCGCCACTGTGCGGGACACAAAGGAAACGTAAAGAGTGATTATTGCTCCATCACATTATCCTCACAGACACCAACAGTTTAGCCGTCTTTATGGTCGGGCTTGGACGGACCATCTGGCAATTCTGGCCAAAAGTCAGAGAGTCCGGCCCAGTAGACACCATAATGTCAGGGACCGTTTCATGTCTCAGTGCTGGCCCTCACTGTGACACAAAAATGCAATAATCGTTAGAATAAAACATGAACGCGAGGCGTGCATAAGTTGAGCCTGCGTTTTCAGCACCCTCTGGTGGACATACACCTCATTACAAGAATTGTGCGCTCGCTTTTAACGTGTTTCTTTTGCTTATCTCTTTATGTAAAGAACATTGAGTTGCCTTGTTGTGGAAGTGTGCTATAACTTGCCTTGCTTCATGCAGCTCAACAGATGACAGTCAATCAAGTAATCAGAGTAAATAGTAGCAGTGATGTCAAGAGGACCCTGATTATGTGGCTGATATTTGCCAGTTACTTTACTTTATTCGTTTATTTAGACGGGACAATGCACATTAATGAACATTCAATACAAGAACGTGAATTCAATCAGCCGAACATGATCTCATGTAACTAAGGCTGTATTTGTCCCCCCAAGTTGAAAATATTGAAACTCTCAGCAAGAAGATAAATATGCTATACGTGAACGGAACGCGCAGAACAGACGCTCAGCGCCTCATCACGTAGCTGGTGTTTCCAGCATAGCGTAAATATGCACCGCTCCCATTGAAAACAATTCATAACATACGCTACACTACACAGGGAAAAAAGCTTTGGATGCACTGCCTAAACCAGTGGTTCTCAAACTTTTTCGTGTCAAGGACCCCCAAATTGATATGTTCTTGGCCGCGGACCCGCGGATCTTATTTTTAAAAATAGCAGCTATATATCTGCTATTTCAGAATAGCCAACATATACAGTAAATAAAAAAATAAAGTGGTTAGAATGATTGTGATGCTATATTAACTACTTTTGCTGGGGACCCCCTGTATTCCCTTAAAGGACCCCCCGGGGGTCCCCGGACCAAGAACCAATGGCCTAAATGTTGTTGATGTACGTTCTTCAGCCTTTCAACCGCCTTAACCTTTGACCCAACCTCCCCTCCCTCGCCACCACCCCAAGTTACCTGACGTGGGTGTCATGGGTGCCCCCGGGATGCCGTTGATGGTGGCCATGTGCTGCATCTGGGCTGCGGCGAAGGCAGCCATGGGACTGAGGTAGCCCTGCTGGCCTACCGACGCCATCAACGCTGCCTGCTGCTGCACCTGTGCAGGGGAGAGGAGTGTGGTTGGATTATTATACATTTTTAATGCTTTTATACAGTTATGACAATGCACTTTGACACAGCACACACATAATAAACATAATACAAGACAAAAAAACAGCGACAACGACAAAGGAAAAAGACAAAAATTATAAAAACAAAACAAAATTAAAACAAATGCATGTTGGTATAGGCGGTCATGGGGTAACTCAACATTGGTCCCTGAAAGTGTTTCAGTCATTCATACGCCAGTCAGACGGTTTGTATAAAAAGACCAAGCAGAGAAACCATGTACCTTATCCAGAGACAAGGTGGATTTCTTTCTTTTTTTTACCCAATATTGAGATTCATTTAGGAGAAACCCAAATACCAGGAAATATTAGAACATTCCATTATCAGAGACCCAAATACCATTGTTATGCGGCACAAACAGCACAAACAGCACAAAAACACAATACCATTGTTATACGGCACAAACAGTATAACAACGGGTGAATCACCCTTGTACATGGTTGGATTTATGCGGTGCAAAGGAACATGGTTGCATCATGGGGTGCTGGCGCGCTGCCTTGTTATATTTTACACTCATGTCATGTGAGTTAGTGGTTCTCTGTGTGATCAGGACTCTGGGCTCCAACCCAGCCCGGATCCTTGACTGAAGATATTCCTACGTGCTTCTGAATAAATAACTGTGGAGGATGGAGGCATTCTGCAGGGGGATGGTAGGTGGCCTGCCGTCTCTGTCGGGGTGGAAACCTCACATGTCCAAAAAAAACGTTTACTTTTCAGGATTCAAATTCAAAAATAGCAAAAGTAGCAGATCTGCTACTTTTTGATGCTTCTGTGTGACGCTGTAGTATGATCATGTGGGCGTTAAGGCCTGAGGTTCCGATTCTACAAAATGTCTTCTAAATCCTAACAGTTTTTTGAAAAAAAAAACGTATGTTGCTATGCCAGTGGTTCTCAAACTTTTTCATGCCAAGGACCCCAAAATGTATATGTATTTGGCCACGGACCCCCATCTAAAGATATTTAGTTCCAGGGACCCCCAGAAGCAAAGATTTGAGTTACAAATGTTCGCTTTCAAAAACATATATTCAACGATTTGCACAGATTTTTTAGATTTTTCAAAAATAGCAGATATACAAGCTCATAGCGCGGCACTCGGTGCCGCGCTATGAGCCTGTATATCTGCTATTTTTGAATAGCCCAAAGTGTAAAATTAATGCTTTTTTAGCTCAAATCAAAAAATGACACAGAAGCGTTCCAGGTCTTAATGGGTTAATTTGCGGGGGGAGAAAAAAAACACAAAAAGATAAAGTATGGAGATAAGAGGTTTCTGCCCGACAACAACGGTATGTCAAGGGGGTGGGGAATGTACTTGCCTGGGCATAGGCTCCGTACGCTCCAAACTGCAGGGCCATGGGGTTGAAGATGCCCATCTGACCAGCCATCTGCTGCATGCGGCGGATGGTCCGTTCCTTGTCTGTGTCGGCGAACTTCACCACCAGACTGGATGAGGCACCCTGCACGCACACACAAACACACACACATGCAGGCACGCACGCATACACGCACACACACACACACACACACACACACACACACACACACACACACACACACACACACGCAACACGAGACAACATTATTGTATAATACAGTGATTCTCAACCTGTGGGGCGGGGCCCACTCGTGGACCCCCCCCCAATAACTGGCAAAACACTAAGATTGTATTGATATTATAACATTCAAAATAATAATGTAAAAAATAATGTCATGGTATGTTTTTCTTTAAAATCTCGAAAAATGCATTCATATTCACAAATTGCATGGTGATAGATATGAGCTTAAAGTGTACTACGTTAGATCCATTGATTGATTGATTGATCATTGAAATAAACATGCTTTGAAAATCCAACGCGGGCCCCACTCATCTGACCACTTAACACGTTCCGGCTGCCGTGTTAAGTGGACAGATGAGTGGGCCCTGATCCAGAAGTTTTTTTTTTTAATACAAACTATTGGTAAAATGAAAATTGACATAATGTTGTGTGCTTGTTGTCAGGATGAAAGTAATGCTGCACATACATGTACGGATGTCACACTCACAGGCATCGTCTGGCTCCCGTGTAGTGCACTGATGGCTGCCTGAGCTTCACCGTGAGAGGAGTACTTTACAAACGCACAGCCTGAGAGAGAGAGAGAGGGAGAGAGAGAGAGAGAGAGGGGGGAGGGGGGGGGGTACAGGATAAAAATGCTGGATTTGAAAAACAAATATTTCGTCTCTGTCGGGTGGAAACCTCGCATGTCCAAAACTGTTAATTTTTCAGGGTTCAAATAGATAAAAAGACAGCAAAAGTAGCAGATCTACAAGCTCAAAGCGCGACGCGCTTTGAGCTCAAGTAGGTTAATTTACCAAAAAAAAACACAACAAATTTGAAAATGGAGATTAGAGGTTTCTGCCCGACAACAACAATTTCCTCCTTGAGGTCAAGAATTATCCAGCATTGTTCCAACATGCTGGTCATGCAATTTTCCACAATTTTCACTATTTTGATTGTATTTTGATTTTTTTTTACTTAAGTACAAGTACTAAAGTAAATTTACTTAGTTACTGTCCACCACTGTGACGGTCGATAAGGGGGCTATAATATAACACAAACAACACGTTTGGAATCCTCTGACGGGGGGTTGGGGGGCTTAAAATGCCACATGCACCCTGATGGTGTCGCTTGCTTATTGACGTGGCGGCGCTGATGAATTTGAATGATCAAGTTCCCAGTAATTATCGAGCCTAAAGCTCCACTTAGCCGAAGTAAGCCGGGCTGATGAGGCCTTGTTAATGGAGCTTCACGGAGGAATCTGCAATGATCAAGCCCACTGTAATCATCGGGCTTAGTTATCATCGGGCCACATTGATTGGCTTCTAAGCCCACTGATGAACTTCATATGCTGAACTTGCGTAACGCCGCTGACAATGTTTTTGAAAAGGACAACTTTCCCTGGCGTCACATGAAACCCAACGGTTAATGAGGGAGGTTGACTTATGGTTCTAGACATTGACGAGGTCTCTCTCTCTCTCTCTCTCTCTCTCTCTCTCTCTCCTTTTCTTCTAAGGCTCAGTGGGTGGGTGGTGGTGATGAATTGCCTTGCAGAAAATGTGACGTTTTTTGGGGGAGGAGGACAAAACTTTATAATTTAACCAAAGCCATGTAAGTCGACTCATAAGGTTAATAGGGTTCACGCGTAAGGACTTACGGTTTGGTTTGTCCCATCCCTTTTCTGTGGACAAAGCTGACGGCTTTTTGCTTGCTTTAAATTTGGGACACTGAAATGATTTGTCTAAAAACTGTACACGTCCGTCAAAGAGAGATCTCGGTGACATCACTCAAGCTCGACTTTGAAAGTCACCTAAAACTTTTTTTTAAAAGCGGATCGATTTTATTTTTTGCACCTCAGCCTGTAAAAGAGTCCAGCGGTTCACCGCCGGTTGTAAACATTTCTTAGACCCACCTTTGCTGTTTCCGTCGGGGCCTCTTAGAATGGTGCACTCCTCGATGCTGCCAAAGGACTCGAAGAGGCGCCTCACGTCATCTTCTGACTGCTGCTTGTTGAGCATGCCCACGAACAGTTTTCTGTCTTCTAAAGCAAATAATGATCGATCACAATCAGAGGCTTCGCTCACGTACAGGCCAGGTGGAAGACACATAATCATCGCCAGTGGTGTAAAGTAACTAAATACTATGTACTCAAGTACTGTACATATTTTTTACTTCTACTCCACCATATATCTCAGAGACAAATATTGTACTTTTACTCCACTACGATTATTTGAAAACTTTAGTTACTAGCTACTTGTAGATTTGTATTATTATTACAAACTAACCCATTAACAGGGTCCCCACGATCATGGAATTCCTGGACATATTTTGAAATTAAAAAATCCAGTCCTGGAAAAGGTTTGGAATTTATCAAGGGTCCTGGAAAAATATTTGGCTATGCATTGTTTGGCTATTGATTTTGTTAATAAAAAAAACGTTTCCAAAACATGTATAACATTACACGAAATATGTAACATAAGTCGTTTTTCGCCGAACGAGCTGCGTGATTGCAGCCTACTGTATACCGGACGTGACAAGAAGAACAGATCTACAAGCTCACAACGTGCTGCAGCATGATGCGTAGTTAGTTAGTACATTTGGCACGAAATTTGGACCATTCTATGCTTTATTTTTGCTACACTGCCTGCACATAGGAGTAAGAGACTCATTATTGCGCTGAATGATTGTTATAATAGGCCTGGAAATTGGGTTAAATATTCTGGAAAAGTTTTGGAAATTCATTGGTAAAAATGTGTGGGAACCCTGCATTAACCACTTCAGCCCTATTTAAACTTGTGTCGCAACTGTAGATCTGCTATTTTTATACATTTTAGATTTATATACATTTTAGACATGATAACTTTTGAAACGGGACATTCTGAATAATGAGTACTTTTTCTTTTGGTACTATAAGAATATTTTGATGGCAATACTTTGGCACTTTTACTCCAGTAAAGTTTGATTTCCAGATTTTACTTGTAACGGAGTGTTTCTGCAGTATTGATACTTTTACTTAAGTAAAACATTTTTTTTACTTTTTCAACCACAGATCATCGCCATTATACACACGGTTGATATACTGTATATATTACTACAGTAAATTGTTTACATTATGAATAATTTAGTTTTCTCAACAAAAGCAAGACTCAGAGTCTAAATACTCCAACTGGAAATTGGCGAAAGGCTGGCACAGGAAGAAAAGCCATGGGGTCACCAAAACCAGTGGGTTTCATCCTGTATTCTGCCTATTGATCATGAAACATATTGGGCCCTTATCTAGCACCAGGCACAAAGCAGCACAAAAACCCAGCTGTAATCATCGGGCTTAGTTATCATCGGCAAACATCTACGTCTCTGTATGTCTTCGCATGGAGACAAAAGCGGTGAGGAGAGAGAGACGGGGAGAAAGGTGGAGAGAAAAAGTTGTTGCAGTTTATTTTAATAAGTAACCTACACTTTGTTGCTGATGAATATGTTCAAACACCTCTCGTCATGTAAGAACGTTTTTATAATCAAAATCATCTGTCTCTGCTCAACTAACGAGCAGCAACGGGCCATCAGCAAATTCGGGGCTCCGGACGCACAGAGCGCACAGCCGTCTGTCATGCTTTAATAGGTGGTTTTAAAAAAAAACCTGAGAATGAGCATGTGATCTAGCTTGTAGATCTGCTATTTTCACTACTTTGGGTGCCTGGCAAACTTCTAATTTGTCTTATGGGTCTTGAGCTAAAAAGTTTGGGAACAAGTTGTTTCAAAAGTTGATATTTAGGGTGGTGCAAGAGGAACCAGCCATGGGGTTAATCAAATATTTATGGTTCATCTTCCAGGGAGCAGAAATGCACTCGGATAGTTTCACTGCAATCTTCCCCATAGATTTTGAGAAAGCCTGTGTGTATGCTTACGGGTGGAGCTACAGGAAAGGCCATGGGATCACCATGGGTTTCATCCTTGCTGAGCGCAAGGCAATCTTCCCATTCGATTGTCAGATGTCTTGTGTGCAAGTGTAAACTTTGGCCCAAGGTTGGCGCTAGGAAATCAGCAGGGGTCATTCTCTTTTGCAGTGGTGTAAAGTAACTAAGCACACTTTTGAGGTATTTTTTTTACTTTACTGAAGTATTTCCAATTTTCATTTTACTCCATTACATCTTAGAGGCAAATATTGTACTTTTACTCCACTACAATTATTTGAAAACTTTAGTTACTAGTTACTAGGCATGTAACGATTTATCGTATATCGATTTAAATCGATTCAAAGTGGTGACGATTTAAATCGATGCAATAAAATATGACATCGCGATGCAACCAGCAGAGGGCGCAATCGAGTCAGACTCCATTCCGTGTTATCCGCCTACTATTTTGTCCCCTCAGGGCCACCATAGCTCCCTCCGTCGGTCTCTTCTTCACTCACTCAACGGCAGGCTATGAACGGCAGTGTGGGGTTCACGTCCTCTCAGTCTATGAAATCTAAACAACTAGGCGATCGCACTGCATAAAGAGGGAAATGTGCGTCGCATGTAAACATGTTTATTTGATTGATGAAAAGCCCAAACTATACCGTTTACCCCCTCCCCCATCTGACAATATTGTTAGCTGTTGTTAGCCTGTCTGATTTAAACTCTGTAGGAAACATACAACTGATAGGCTTCTAATGAAAACGGCTAATTCTGGAGCGCCTCGGTGCGGCTGCCGCTGCAGAGTACAATGAATAATAATCTATATGAATAATGATAATTTAACAATTGTATCAGACTGCTGACAACGTCAAACTCCTTTCAACACTGTCTGTCAGATATATAGCGAATTACATTGATATTAATCAATAAATGTTTAATCTAATCTCATTTGTTTCCCTTATTACATAAATGTGTACAGAATGCTGAGAATATAGCACAGATAAAAAATTACTTGTAAATCCCAAGCTTGGAACAAAGGCTAAGCCTTAATTTGTTTATTTGAAGGTTTTCTTTATAATTTATTTCATCTGGGACATATGTTTTAAAATTCATTTATTTCATAATACTTATATATTTAAAGTTATTATTTTACAGATAAAAAAGTATATGTCTTAATGTGTACCTACAGTTAATGCATGTACCTCATGAATAATAAAAAAGGCTTAATTTCATATATTGAAAAGAGGACAAGAGAAAATACAGTTGTTAAAAAATACATGATTTTTGTAAGAGAAATAATCAAGGTTTTTCAGTAATTTGTCTCGAAAATAAATGTGCTTAAAAATCGTGAAAAATCGTATCGTGAACCTCGAATCGTGATTCGAATCGTATCGTGAGTTGAGTGAATCGTTACATGCCTACTAGTTACTTTGTAGATGATTTTGATTATTATTACAAAACAAACATTATCCACTTCAGCCCTATGTACATATCCGCCATTTGAAAATAGCCGATTTACAAGCTCACAATGCGTTGCGATGCGACACATTGTGAGCTTGTAGATCTGCTATTTTCAACAGATTTTTATACATTTTAAAACTTGTGAAATGGGACACTCTGCATAATGAATACGTTCTACTTTTGGTACTTTGAAGTACATTTTGATACCAATACTTTTGTAATTAAAAATTTTGAATTGCTTTTACTTGTAACAGTATTTCTAAATTGCAGTATTGATACTTTTACTTAAGTAAAAAAAAGAGTACTTTTTCCACCACTGCTCTTTGGCTCATGGAGGAACACGGCAAATCCTGTGGCAACGCAGCCAGTATAGAGCTTGAGATAATGCCGTGCAAAGTGTGTGAATGGACGGACAGACTGACACCGATATGCTTTTAGTTCAGTCAAGTGAGTACCGATTTCATGAAGTTCAACAATGTTTCAGCATGTTATCACATGACAGCATTATTTAATTGACTGATTGGTTGATTGCAGTGGTGGACAGTAAAAAAACTTCATTTCGTTGTTGAAACCTCTTATGTCCATATTTGAACATATTTGTGTGTTTTCGTAAATGAATGCCCTACTTTATCATACTACAGCATCACACAAAAGTAGCAATCCAATTTGAATTCTGAAAAGTAACAGTTTTGGACAGAGACGATTTACTTGAGTGCTGTACTTAAAGGGATACTTCACTTTCACATAAAATAAACATTAAAAAAATATATTTAAAAAAAATGAAAGAAGTTATGGCAAAATAAAGGCCCCCTCACACATTAGTAGGACACTCTAATGCGGGGGCCATGAATTTTCCATTACTTTTTCATTTATTTTTAATATATTTTTTAAATGTTTATTTTATGTGAAAGTGAAGTATCCCTTTAAGTAATTTTTTTGAGTACCTGT
>NC_137612.1:41156383-41168883 GCF_963280865.1 Gymnoscopelus braueri | reverse complement strand
GCGGGGATCGGGGGGGAGGAGGGGGGGGGGTTGGCGGCGGGAGGAGGGGGGGGTGCGTCGCAGCGAGCGAGCGAGCACCCGTGACAGTGAGAGAGCGAGAGTGAAACGGGACGGTGGAGGAGGAGGAGGAGGTGAGAAAGGAGCGGAAACTGCACACAACAAAAAAAAATCGAGGGATGAGACCGAACGGAGACGTGAAAAATGGGCGCCGAGCAGAGAAATGAGGTGATAAAAAGGAAGCAAGGGGACGGAAGGAGAGATGGAGGGAGGGAGGGAGGGGCCGGGAGGAGGGGTAGATGAGGACATAGATCAGAGCATGGGACAAGGTCAGCCCACTGCTCCCGGGGGCCCCATAAGCCTGCATACATATGAGCGCTTATGCCCTGACCCAAACAAATGGTCTGGCCTCAATCTGACCTAATTGTGTTCCACCTCCGCTGGTTTTATGTCGTCGCTGTCGTGGCAGAAACCTCTTATCTCCATATTTTAACGTAAATTAACGTCCTACTTGATCATACTACAGCGTCACACAAAAGCATAGCAGATCTGCAAGCTAGAAACGACGCGTTTCGAGCTTGCGGATCTGCTACTTTTGATGTTTTTGAACGTGAATCCTGAAAAGTTGCCGTTTTAGACATAATGAGGTTTCCACCCGACATCAGCCTTGGGTTTTTAACCTGCACAGGATGTGGCATTGATTGAGGACCCGGTGTATGCGTGGCTAATTTCCCTCGGTTTCGTATCGGTGTCGGCTAGCTTGCGCGCTTGTGGCAGTTTCCTTACAATTCCTTGAATCAGAACATCAATAACGGTGTGGTCCCCTGTGAGTTTTGGAACGATATGTAAACACACGGTCTAGATCTTTGATGAATTCATAATGGTTTAAAGGGAAACTTTTCAACCGAAATCCCATTCTTCTGATGTGAGAACATGACATCAAATGCGTTGTTTCACATTATAATTGTGGATAACATTGGGATTTAGGTTGAAAATGTGTGAAGTTTCCCTTTAAAAGTGGAAATGTGGGATGTTCTAACCGTGAATGAAAAAGTGCAGTCAGCAGATCCCATCATCTCGTACAGTATATGTCATCATCACCGTTTGACCAGAAAGCAAAACTCCTGCTCGTGAATTAATTTGTGGGGGGGGAAATTCTCATTTAAATGAAGCTATGAAAGTCTTTCAGTCAATGTGTGCTGGAGCGGAGTTCCATCCATACGCTCTGTTTTCATAGTTTCCATTATCCCAAGCCCATAAACTGATTCAAGGTCAGTTTTATCATGCTGCTCATAATGGGGTATGTTAGCATCAGCCCGCTGGACAGCTGATCCCTGAGCAATTGTTAAAACAAGCCACTGACTCGTGGAGGGAGGCTTCCATAAAGGAGTAGTTCACGCAACGAAGTACTTATTTTCTATCAATTACATATGCCCAGAAAAACTGCTCTCATCAGGAAATGCCCAAAACAGGGCATTTCATGTTTACAGTCTCTTTAACCACATTTAAATTTCACCTAAAGCAAAATAAAAACGTTGCTTGACACAGTAGTATGACGAAGTAGGGCATTGAATTACGCAAAAAAACTGTTTAAATATGGAGATACAAGATTTCTGCCCGACAGCAACGTTATGTAACCCAGTGACGGCAGTCGATGCTGGCAAGAATTCTCATTAGAAGCTACTGTAAAGCCTATTATTTACCCTCCGCAGCGGCAGTACCACGGCGCCGCTTGCCGACAACAAGTGATCTTCAAGCTACAGCAACGACATGTCGAGGGAGTGCATGGGCTGCATGCCTTGAGTATTGTACCAAAACTAACCTAACCAGGACTGGCTGTCTGGCAAAGGCCCGAAAACATGAGCTTAAAGTAGTTTTGCTCTATTGAGTTCTGCCTCAAAATGGGACAAAAACTGAAGTCCTTGATGTGGATTAGGTAGTAGTCTTGGATTTTATTTATTTATTATTGATTCTAGCGCATGGGTTGAACCACGAAAACCAAGTTACAACAAAGAAAAAACAAAGATGACGACTGTGGGGGATTTCGATCCGTTTGAAATTCGGCGTTGTACCTTGTTATGTCAAATATGCTTCAAATGCATTCCAGCTTGTTCGAGACAAAGTATATCCCCACTGCAGCGATTGAGCTTAGGTGCACACTCTCTTGCATCCGTGCACCGCTCACAAACACACAACACAAGCACGCACGCACACACACACACACACACACACACACACACACACACACACACACACACACACACACACACACACACACACACACACACACACACACACACACACACACACACACACACACACACACACGCTTGCATTCACACTCACACTCACACCTTCCATCACCGGCTGTGAAAAAAAAAGAAGAGAATATTGAGAGTTCGCTTTACCAAACACAGGAGAGGAGGTCGAATTTTCTCATTTTCACCCAAGCTGAGTGAATGTATTTGAGAGAGAGAGAGAGAGAGAGAGAGAGAGAGAGAGAGAGAGAGAGAGAGAGAGAGAGAGAGAGAGAGAGAGAGAGAGAGAGAGAGAGAGAGATTGAAGCACTGCGGGCCAAGTTCATGTCATTATCACGGTAAGAAAACTCTCCTTGGAAGTCTCTCAGGGAACCAAAGAAGGCTTCATAATATTCTGCTGCTACACTATTGTCAAAACTCTACTTTACATTCTACTGCGAGAACTGCTTTTCTTCTCTCCCTACACGTCCGGAGGTGTTTGTTAGGCTGTCATATTTCTGTCATATTCCCCCGTTTTAATGTCGAGGTATTTGCATTGTGGCTTTAAGGCATTTTGTGCTGGAGGTTGTCACGTAGAGTGGCGTTTATTGTCATTCCATATGCACACGTTTAGCCATTGTTGCTGCCGTCGTCTGCGAATGTGAACCATTGAACGGGAAAAGCAGCATGCAGGCGAGGTTTCGGGCAGAGAGGGAGCAGTACTTGAGTTAAAGGGTCTACACCATGAATTTCATTTTTTTTTTGGTTTTTAGTATTTTTTGGGCTCCCCAGTGTCTCTTGTACCCCAAATTTTTTTTTTTTAACATTCAGTCATTCATTCTCATTTCAGAGATTTTCAGAATGGGCATGTCTGAACAGGCCATTTCAGAATGGCAATGCAAGTGACATCACTTGCATTGCCATTGCATTGATGCTGGCCAGACAGAATTGCTCAGTAGCCCCCCCCTGCCCAAGAGGACGTTTTGGTATTGCAGCTGAAAGTGCTGTATAAGCCAGAGACAATTGACTTGGGATGAGTATATCTGAGTGATGATTTAGGCTCAAACCTTTTGAAAAAGGTTTGAGGGACATACACCATATGATATTAAATATCAAATATATTTTTTAAATTCATGGTGTAGATCCTTAAAGTTTAGATACTCCTGGTCAAATATTACTACAAGTGAAAGTTGTAGTTAAAGTACTGGAGTACTTCCTTTAAAAAAAAACGTATGTATTCGAAAGTACATATTACAAAGTGCATTTTCCTTTTTTAATATCAATGCATTGCTGTATTGAAATTTTTAAATATTCACCCAAAATTCAAAGTTTTCAGACATTTTCACATATAAAAAAATAAATAGTGAACATAGCCGATCTACAAGCATATAACGTGCCGCATTGCGACGCGTTGTATGCTTGAAATAGGGCTTGTATATTTGAAACAGGGCTTGAGTAGTTAATTCACAATGTACCTTTTCCCTCCCTAGAAATGCAGTGAAGTCAAAGTACAACATTTTGAAATGTAGTGCAGTGAAAGTCATCCAAGTATCCAACAATACAAATAATCAAGTAAAGTACAAATACTGTAGTATATGTTTTTTTTAACTTACGTACAGTACTCTGTACTAAAGCAAACGTACTTAGTTACTGCCCACCACTGTGTTTAGCCATTGTTGCTGTCGTCAGTGACTGTGAACCATTGAAGGGGAAAAGTAGCAGACATTGGCGGTGTTGGGCGAGAGCCCAGTTTGCCGGGGGTACGAGTGTAACCAACCAGAACCAGTGGCAGTCTACCTGGACCTGCTGCTCTGAAGCATCTCTGCAAGGACAACTATCATCTTGGGATGGAAACACTCCAATGGAAAACATTAGCTAAACAAATATAATTATAACCCGGCTATGTTTTGGGGAAACTGGGCCTTTATTTCTTTTTTTAGAGATGTCTTTTGGGGCGCTTTTATTTTTGCTTTATTAGATAGATAGTAGGTTCCCATCCCAACCTTCCCAACCTTTTCCGCCTAACACGGCAGCCGAGAGTTAGGTGGTTCTCCACGCTCACTCCCTTCATTCTCATTCGCTAACAAGCTAACACATACACCCTCAATCCTAATGGTTCTCTCTGGGCAGTCTTTTTAAGCAGAACACTGTTCAATCTTCATACTACATGCTCAGTATTTGGTCGCAGCACCGTTCCAAACTCCCTCCACCTCCCCAGTCGCCTCCTTGAGCCACCTTGGTCTTCCCCAAATTAAATGTACGATTCTGTGGATTGTATGATGAGTATCTTTTTATGCCCTTGGTTCAGTGTTATGTTCATGCAATAACTCTGTATCTTAGGCTCTGTTAGTGATCGCAGATTCTGTGTCATGCTTGCGCAGATAATCTGTGGTTTGGCTATCCCAGGAGCAGAGTCACACCGCCAAACTGAATGCAATATCATTGCAATACATGGTTAATCCTGATGAAAGAGTCTGACTGAAATGAAATCTTAAGGATTGAGTTAAAAGACTCGACATTCTAGGTGATTGGTAATCTCTCATAACAGATTCTGCAGTGCTAACAGCAGAGTCTGTCAGCACCTTAAACATGTAGGCTACTGTTTTTGTTAGTAGTAATAAACACACCCGGGAGGAGGTGGACTAAGAAAGGGGAGGTTCCAAACCGAGTTCCTGTCTCTACACAAAAAAGGAGGTGGTGCCCCCAGAGAAAAAAACAATGGGTAAAACAATATTTTTTACCAACTGGGTTCCCAGATTGTTGTGATTGGTAATTGATTGTACTTGACCATTTCGACTCTTATGGGAATAATGACTGTAAAGTGATAACTCTATTTTGGCGTGTAGAAGGACAAACTGTAGAATATCCCATTACATTTCCATTTACACACTGACATGCCAATGTCCTGCCACTATACGGCGTGAGCTAGCGCCTAGCTGTAGCCATCACGATATGTCATTCACGGCTTGGATCATGTCATCTCCGAGACAGGATCTCAGCTTAAGGTAACTGACAACAAATTTCGAGTGACTACAGCCGATCCAATATCCACTGCATGCGGGGGGGGTTGATGGATGGATGGACAAATCCCCATCAGGTTTTATTCGCTGCTGCGAGGGGAAGCGATGGGGAAAGCCTTAGGCTAGCTGCTCACTCCTCATCTCCCCCGTCCTCAATCTGCCCGTGTCCCGAGTGAGCGCCGCAGAGCTGTAGCCCCCCGCACATAAGACCCCTGCACCTGTCACCTGTGTACAGGCTGAGCGTACAGCCCCGGATTATTGCGATCGGTCGGATGAAACTTCAACTAACCACTTTGAACCCCAGCATGCCTGTTCTGTGTGTGTGTGAGTGAGTGTTTGTGTGTGTGTGGGGGGGGGGGGGGTATCACCCCAAAATGGCAGATCTACAAACTCACAACGTGTCACAGCACGACACGTTGTGAGCTTTTAGATCTGCTATTTTTTTTGCAAAGAGATTCGGTGTAGACGGGCGGAGGGGAAAGTGTTCAAAGTACAGTTGTAACTCCAAGTCCGGTTCTCTTAAGACTAGAGGGTTTAAAGTGGCTAAACTTCCACACATCTCAGACACGAATGATGTTCTTATTTATTTAGCTCATCCTTTCCTGAGCCTCCTCTGTCCCGGCAGCTAGAGTGAAATGAAGTGAGCGTGGAGAGAGGTCTAGGTGTGTCAGACTGACAGCAGGCTATAGTAGAAAAGAGAAAAAACAATTCTCTGTTTCCACTGGATGCCGGTCATTTCAACTTTTTTTGCCCCCGGGGGCGAAAGAGTTGAAATGACCGGCATCCAATGGAGAAAAGGGGAAAGCGTCCACTGAAAAATGCAATGCGTTGTTCTCGGGGGCAGAAACCTTGTAACTTCAAATGAATGCCATGCTTCGTCCTATAACAGTAGTAGCAAAAGTATAACAACAAATATTGTGAGCAAATTCCAAAACAGCAGACAGATTGGCAAGCTCGAAACGCGTCACTTCGCGCCGCGTTTCGAGCTTGCGGATCTGCTACTTTTGATGCTTTTGTGTGACACTGTAGTGTGATCAAGTAGGGCATTAATTTACGAAAAAAAAAACCACAAAAAGTTAAGATATGAAGATAAGAGGTTTCTGCCTGACAGCAACGTTATGAGGTTTTCACCAAACAGCGATGATTATGGCTTCTTGTCCTAGTTGTTTGGGCTTGGAATGTATAGCGTGCCGCACCAGTCAGTTATGGGGGGGGTGGGGGTAGAGGGTGGGGGTTGAGGTAGGGGGTGGTTGGTGGTTGGTAGAGGGTGGGGGTTGGGTATAGGGGGTTGTTGGTGGTTGGTAAAGGGTGGGGGTTGGGGTAGGGGTGGTTGGTGGTTGGTAGAGGGTGGGGGTTGGGGTAGGGGGTGGTTGGTGGTTGGCAGAGGGTGGGGGTTGGGGTAGGGGGTGGTTGGTAGTTTATAGAGGGCGGGGGTTGGGGTAGGGGGTGGTTGGTAGTTGGTAGAGGGTGGGGGTTGGGGTAGGGGGTGGTTGGCAGAGGACGGGGGTTGGGGTAGGGGGTGGTTGGTAGTTGGTAGAGGGCGGGGGTTGGGGTAGGGGGTGGTTGGTAGTTGGTAGAGGGTAGGGGGTGGTTGGTAGTTTATAGAGGGCGGGGGTTGGGGTAGGGGGTGGTTGGTGGTTGGCAGAGGGTGGGGGTTGGGGTAGGGGGTGGTTGGTGGTTGGCAGAGGGTAGGGGGTGGTTGGTAGTTCATAGAGGGTGGGGGTTGGGGTAGGGGGTGGTTGGTAGTTTATAGAGGGTGGGGGTTGGGGTAGGGGGTGGTTGGTAGTTTATAGAGGGTGGGGGTTGGGGTAGGGGGTGGTTGGTAGTTTATAGAGGGTGGGGGTTGGGGTAGGGGGTGGTTGGTGGTTGGCAGAGGGTGGGGGTTGGGGTAGGGGGTGGTTGGCAGAGGGTGGGGGTTGGGGTAGGGGGTGGTTGGCAGAGGGTGGGGGTTGGGGTAGGGGGTGGTTGGTAGAGGGTGGGGGTTGGGGTAGGGGGTGGTTGGCAGAGGGTGGGGGTTGGGGTAGGGGGTGGTTGGTAGAGGGTGGGGGTGTTCTTTGCAAAACAAATACTAAATAAAAAAGCATCCAGTAGATGAATTATGAATTGGCACCGGCAGTGCTTTTTCCTCCGCTGGTTTGGCTGCGGCGGCGGGGTGGCTAGTGGAACGCCGATATGGTTGGAATGAGCATTATGGGTAATGAGACATCGGTCCTCATTTATCAATATTTCCCTATGTGTGGAACGGTTGTAAGATGATGAAGTACCAGGCTGAAATTTACTCCCCCCCCAAAAAATAACAACAACAAACCAAAAAAAAAAAAACTCATAATAAATGTTTAGAAAGACCTGTTACATTCTGATTTGCGGCTGCTGAAATATGACTGCCGCACACTTCACACACACAGACTAACACGGCATGCACACACACACACACACACACACACACACACACACACATACGTACAAGCGCACGTACACATAAACACATACACTCACGCAGCCACGCACGCAGCCACGCACGCACACGCACACACGCACACACACACACACATACACACACACACACACACACACACACACACACACACACACACACACACACACACACACACACACACACACACACACACACACACACACACACACACAGAGCCTTCTGACATTTACTGACCTATATTTGTCTCCGGCATTGCATGTGTCTATCTCTTTCTCTCTTCTCTCTCTCTCTCTCTCTCTCTCTCTCTCTCTCTCTCTCTCTCTCTCTCTCTCTCTCTCTCTCTCTCTCTCTCTCTCTCTCTCTCTCTGGATGCATTTTTTTTGGACTCACACAGCTTTTTAAATAAGATAATAATTAGCTGCGTACGGACGGGGCTGTGCCAGGCGATACCTGATTAACCTATTTTAACGGTGCATAGTGACACGCTCAGCTCCCCGGCTCCCCCACACACCGCCAAAGACACCGGCAGGAACCGTCTGATGCAACTCCAGTCTATGAAGCACTTTTCCCTGTCCTTACCCCACATTCAGCCTCAGAACAATATTGCCCTGGGCAGGTTGAGGAATCAGCTCGACCTGCTTCCATACTGTGTTGCTGTCGGGTAAAAAGACCTTCTATGTCCACTTTTCAGAAAATGGGGAGGGGGGGGGGGGAGAACATGTGTTCCAATGGATTTAAAGCTGCACTATGTAACTTTCTTGTTATACCTTGAATTTTAACCCGGATCTCCTGCCATTGAGCTAATAGAGCCTGCCTGCTCGATCTGGGGATACATTGAATCTGGACCTTCAGGTCAAAATGTGTCAAACCGGAAAAAAGGATCGTGTCAGAGGTCGTGTCTCTCCTAGACACAGGATCTTAATGTGTATAAGAGAAGGGAGACCAAATACAACCGCCCCATTTGGATAAGTTATATTGTATTGTATAAAAGTTACATTGTGCCGCGTTGATTATGATTTAGTCAGTTAAATATTTCTAAAACCCAGAGACACACTTAACCACTTTCACATTTACTTTCAAAAATTTTGACAAAAATAGCAAAAAATAGCATATCTACAAACGACAATTTTTTGCTTCTCTTGTCAGTGTGACACTGTAAGACGAAGTAGGGCATTAATTCATGACAAAAAAAAGGTACAAGGTTTCTGCTCGATACAGCGACGATATTGTCTCTGTCGGGTGGAAACCTCATATGTGAGCAGGCCTGGTGTTTCAGGCATCAACTCGCGAGTTGAAAAACAGTAGAAACTAGCTAAATAACTTTTTTTTAAAACTGCAAAAGTAGCAGTTCGACAAGCTCAAAATGCGTCGCTTCGCGCCACGTTTCGAGCTTGCGGATCTGCTACTTTTGATGCTTTTGTGTGACGCTGTAGTATGATCAAGTTGGGAGTTAATTTCACGAAAAATCACAAACATTTAGAATATGGAGATAAGAGGTTTCTGCCCGACAGCAACGATATACCTGCTGCTTTTCTCTGTGCTGTGCTGCCGTCTCAGCAGTGTCTACTGAGATCACCGTGTCTCCACACACACACACACACACACACACACACACACACACACACACACACACACACACACACACACACACACACACACACACACACACACACACACACACACACACACACACACACACACACACACACACACACACACACACACAGCCAGATGAAAGGGGAGACACACACAGGAGGCAGGCCTCTCTGTCTGACTCAATGATTCTTTCATAAACGTGCCTTTCACTGTACCGTATATATGTAAATAAGACGACATGCAAATAAGAGACAGAGTGAGAGATGCATGCGCCGGCATTCATGCATGCATGCTCATCATGCACACGTCTACACACGCACGCACGCACGCATCGACGCTCGCGGGTATGCACACTGGATTTCTGAATTTCTGCCCTGTGTGGTTTTTTTTCTCACCTTATGTCTAATCAGGCGCCTGCCGCTATAGATCCACCAATGTGCTACCACCTTGAGCTCATGTACATACTGTATCTGCTGGTCTTATGCTATGCGTATATACTGTATATCAGGGGTTCTCAAACTTTTTCACGTCAAGGACCCGCAAATTGATCAATGTTTGGCAGCGGACCCCCATCTGACAATATGTTGTGCCAGGGACCCCCAGAAGCAAAGGTGTGTGTTAGAGATGTTCACTAATGTTCAAGACTTTTGAAAAATAGCAGATCTACAAGCTCATAGCGCGGCATTCGGTGCCGCGCTATGAGCTTGTAGATCTGCTATTTTTGAATAGCATTCCAATTCCAATAGGGGTTTCTGCCCGACGGCAACGATATGTAGATATCGTGATCTTTTTTATGTTCTCTTTGTTCTCTTTTTTTTTTTACTCCTGTAAACCAGTGGCAATCAGACATGCAAAAGTGTCACCTTTCAGCTACGGTCACCTTTTTGAACCCAAATAGGGCAATTGTGTGACACCTGACCCGAAAGAAAACAACATGTTGTCACCTTTTTCACCTTGGGGCTGTTTGCATGCCTGGGCAATATAGTTGATTGTGATTCTGAATGACACGTGCATGTTGTTATCACCTGGTTTTGAACGAGAGCCAAACCAAAAAAGTCCTTTCTCCTATTCAAAGAGAACCCCACCCCCCCCTGTTTTTCCTTCAGTTCAGCATGATTATGAAAATCAACTTGCAGGGACTTGAACGTGGACATACAGTAGGTACAGTAATGCTATACACCAGTGGTTCTCAAACTTTTCCTGCCAAGGACCCCCAAATTGATACGTATTTGACCGCGGACCCCCATCTGAAAATGTTTTGTGCCAGGGACCCCCAGAGGAGATGTTGATAGAATGTAAACAAATCCCACACTTATAAATAGATAAGTACTTAAATAATTAAACTAGTTAAAGTGCGCTCTTCAGGACATACAGTAGATCCCCGCCATACGCAGGGCTGTGTCAGTCATGGGGTACAGCCTCAAAATAAATCTGTCTGTCTGTCTGTCTGTCTGTCTGTCTGTCTGTCTGTCTGTCTGTCGGGGTGTCACGATTATGACATTTTACTTGATCATCAATTGTCGCTCAAATAATTGCAATTAACAATTTAATTGTGTTAATTAATGTTGTTGAACATTGGAACATTATATGATTAGAAATTACATTTCTGTTTGGCTTTTATGCTTTGTAAACTAAAGTTGCACAGGGCAGATAATGTGCAATGCAAATATTAATTGCGGTTATCGCAAATAATTGCAATTAGGCGATTATGTAATAATTGTGACAGGCCTGTCTGTCTGTCTCTCTCTCTGTCTGTCTGTCTGTCTGTCTGTCTGCAGTATAATCACACACAGGCCTATCCACACCTCCTCCGCTCCTTTTTTTTATTTTGTATTACAATTGCCCGAGAACAACTCTCCTCTTTCCTGACACTTCATTGTTTAATCCAGTTCACACCAGCGCCCACTGCTTTCTTTCATCTCCTCCTGTTCAGAAGTCTGTTCTCTTGTTTTGTTATGCTTTTTTTTGGTTTGTTTTTCTTGGCAATCGGTCCGGACAGCTGCAGTGGCGGGATGATGACGGCTTTTAATGAATGGTTAAAAGATGCACTTGTTTGTCATTATTTTCCTTCATCTTTGTTCTGCGTAATTCTTTTTTGAAGGAACCTTTCAGTACGGATTCGAACAGAGGCAAATTTCAGCGCGCTGAAAATGGCAGACCTACAAGCCCACAAGGCGTCGCTTGTGGGCTTGTAGGTCCGCCATTTTCAGTGGACCAAAAAGGACGCTGAAAAAAGGACGGCCAAAAAAGGACGCTGCATTACACCGTATATGGTGTATGTATATGCTGCATTTTCTCTCCCACTTTTAGGGTGCCCCATGGGTATATGCGAATCAACGGCGGATGAGAGGAGACATATTTTACTCCCGGTTGCGAAGGCTTTAATAGGAATCGACGGTCTTAGATTTCCGTTATCACACCATAACAAGATGGGGAAAAAAGCACATCTCCGGCACCCTCAAATGATTCCACCCTGTCAGAACCCATTATAGCCTGTGATAACACGCCTGCCTGTGACATGCTTATACACCCCTTTACACATATACTGTACCATGCCCCCGCAAAATTAACTCTCAAGTGCATCGCACGCACACACACACACTCCTGCGTGCGCGCACGCAGAGACAAACACAAACATAATCACACCATATCATTGCTGTCGGGCAGAAACCTCCTATCTCCATATTATAATTTTTTTTTGGTACATTTTACGCCCTACTTGATCATACTACAGTACAGTAAAGCACCAAAAGTAGCAGATCTACAAGCTCAAAACGCGGCGCGAAACGACGCGTTTTGAGCTTGTCGATCTGCTACTTTTGCTATTTTTGAATTTGAATCCGGAAAAGTAGCAGTTTGGGACATATGAGGTTTCCACCCGACAGAGACGATTATGTATTCACACATACTCTCTCTCTCTCTCGGGCTTTCTTACTCTCGTACCAGCGCACACATACAAACATGGATGCGCGCCACGCACACACAAACACACACAACACACACACAAGCACGCATATAAGCCGCTCTCAGGATGTTTGAGTCACACATTTGAGTACACTTGACACGTACGCCTTATTTCGCTGCATGTGCCAAAGCGCATCACAGTCAACTATAAGGAAAACAGTACTTTATCACGCCGCGAGCGCCGAGTGGATGGCGAGGCAATATCACACCCCAGCTTGATCCATCACAAAGAGAGGCATTGTTATGGGG
>NC_137612.1:41146383-41151383 GCF_963280865.1 Gymnoscopelus braueri | reverse complement strand
ATACTGTCATGATACTGACCATGATACTGACATGATACTGACATGACACTGACCATGATACTGACATGATACTGACCATGATACTGACATGATACTGACCATGATACTGACATGACACTGACCATGATACTGACATGATACTGACCATGATACTGACATGATACTGACATGATACTGACCATGATACTGACATGACACTGACCATGATACTGACATGACACTGACCATGATACTGACATGATACTGACATGACACTAACCATGATACCGACCATGGTACTGACATGATACTGACATGACACTGACCATGATACTGACCATGATACAACCCCCCCCCCCCCCCCCCCCGAGAACCTCGGCGCCCAACAGAATACTGCTCCCAGTGCCCCCCGAACTTCTCTGTACGCCGTTGAGAAACATTAATGTAGACATTAAGGTGCAAGAAGCATATCAGCGCATTGAATACGGCTACGGTGGTTTGAAGCTGTATGGACACAACAGACCAGATCACTCCTTTTCCTTTTACCGCAGTGTATGCTCACCTGCCCCCCCCCCCTCCCCCCCTCCCCCCTCCCCCCCTCCCTCCCTCCCCAAGAGCACACAATTACAGGCTGTCCGCCCACCAATCAGCCACAGCTACTTCTGAGGTTCAAGGGTAAATATCAGCAGAGTTCTTATGAAGTCTTTGAAAGTCAAGGAAACCTTGTATGTCCAAAACCGTTCCTTTTTTACGATTATTAAACAGATACATTGAAATAGCGGAAATAGCAGATATACACGCTCACAGTGCGTCGGATCAACACTATTGTGTGACACTCTGGTATGATGAAGTAGGGCGTTAATTAAAGGTTGAAATATGGAGATAACGAGGTTTCTTGCCCGACAGCGACGCTATATGTCTGCGTCTCCGTCGGGTGGAAACCAAACGGTCCAAAATGGTTACTTTTCAGCATTTAAATTCAAAAATAGCAAAAGCGGCACATCTACAAGCTCGAAAAGTGTCGCTTCGTGCTGCGTTTCGAACTTGTAGATCTGCTACTTTTGATGCTTTTGTGTGACTCTGTAAGTATGATCAAGTAGGGTGTTAGTTTATGAAAAAACACGAAAAGTTAATCCATGGAGATACGAGGTTTCTGCCTGACAGCAACGTCTTGTTAGATTTCTATACAGCGCTACACATCAGCCATCCCCCTATAGAGATGCATTGAACTGCTGCCCACGTAAATTCCTCGGCTGTCTGTTGACAGTTTTCAATCCAACAGTATTATGCTTCTAGACCCAGTGCTGGAAGAAGCACTTTGATTCTTATTTGTTATCAATATCACAATATAGAAATACTCTGTTACCAGTAAAAGGACCGTATTAAAAAAATGACTTGAGGAAAAGTACAAAGGTGTTGGCATCAAAATATTCGTAATTACTATAGTATAACCTCTAAGTTATCGGATAATTGTAGCGGAGTGAAAGTACAATATTTGCCTCTGAGATCTAGTGGGGTAGACGTATAAAGTATCAACAAAAAAATCAAATCAAATAAAAATAAAAAAATAAAAATTGTAGCACAAGAGTAAATGTACTTAGTTTCTTTCCACCACAGTTTAGACGATAAATGTATTTTTTTGCAGTGGTGCCAAACTGAAGAGGTTTATTGCATTCATCTCAACTCATCACACACACACACACACGCACGCACACACACACACTCACACACGCACAATTTAGATTTTCTTTTTATGTCTCCATTTCAATACGCATTGATATTTAAAAAAGAAAAGGTACCTTGTAATTTGTACTTTTGAATAGTCTTTTTAAAAGCAAATACTTTCGAATACTTCAGTATGTTTAAAGGCAAGTCCAGTACTTTAACTCAAGTACAAATTTGACAGAGCAACTTTCACTAGTTGAGTAGTATTTGACCAGGAGTATCTATACTTTGACTCTAGTATTGGGGTTGAGTACTTTGTCCACCACTGCAGAGATGCAATTATAGTGATTCACATACAGCTTAAAACACCTACAAAATGTGAATATACTGTAAAGTTCAGATCCAGATACAACTCTACTCTACTGTACAACCATATAGGATAATTTGCTTTTATTGTCATCCACTTGTTTATATTGCCTTTTGTATTTTACTATTATATTTCAGCGGCAAATAAAACCAATTTTAAAACCAATTTGATTTGCATTGGCTGGAGGTTTAACCTTATTGAATTGTCTGTATTGCTGTATGTTAATGGTCAGAAGACAGATTTGAAAGAAGGCCGTGGGGATGATATTTATAAGACTAGGAGATTCATCATTTTGCATTTGCTGCACATTTGCAGTTTGTGAGAACCGAGGAAAGAGCCATTTGATTACGAAGCACTTAAACCCTCTAGTCTTATTGAAACAGACCTAAGTTGGCTCTGTATACTTGGTCTATATTATTTCCTTCTGCGTCAAATCTCTTCGCAAGCAAATAGCCGATCTACACGCTCACAACGAACATTGTTTTTGGCTAAAGTTATACCCCCAGAATGTGGATGCTGGGGTTCAAACGGTTAATTAAATGACAATAAATTATGTCTGGCACAAAAAGACTATGGAGCACTTTCTTATTGGCCGCCATCAGACTTATGAACACACACTGAACATTACATGGCCCGGCCATATGTCTGTGGCTAATGTATTGGACCTACTGTATGACAATGCAGTTTGCACATTTTGCACTTTTAGGTAGTTTATCTTTTATATAGATTTTTTAATTTATTAAAGCACCTTAGTTTTGAACACATATCACATTTGACATTGAATCTTTAACATACTCTTGGGACTGTAGCTGCAGTGTTGTTGTTTTTAGCGCACAATGAATTAGTGTACGTAATTGGTATTGTTGACAATAAAGTTGAACCTTGGACCTTGAACATTGGTGGCAGTCTAGAAATAAGTTGCAAGTGAGTTGCATCTACACCAGTATTTCTCAAACATTTTGTGTATTTGGTCTTGGACCCCCATCTAGATTTTGTGCCAGGAACTTCCATAAGAGAAGATTTGCGAACATCTTTCAAAAATAGCTGATCTATAAGCTCACAACGTGTTAGGGTGTCTTGCTCAAGGACGCAACACTAACCCTATCTTAAGATCTCAGGGTCCCAGAGATAACCCATTGTACACTCTCTGAGTTTACAGACCAGTGCTGGAAAGTAACTAAGTATGTTCTGTAGACTACTGAAGTACAATTTTGAGGTATTTTTTTTTTACCTTCTTCAGTATTTAACTTTTACTTCTAACCCACTACATCTCAGAGGAAAATATTGCACTTTTACTCCACTACAATTATATGAAAACTTTAGTTACTAGTTACTTTGTAGATTTTGATTATTATTAAAAACACACTAACCACTTCAGCCATATATATTTCGGCCATTTGAAAATAGCAGATCTACAAGCTCACAATGTGGCACGATTCGACGCATTGTGAGCTTGTAGATCAGCTATTTTCAAAAGATTTTCATAACTTCTACACATTCTACAAATTCTACACAATGAGTACTTTTACTTTTGGTATTTGTTGGTATATTTTGATGCCGATACTTTTGTACTTTTACTCAAGTCCATTTTGACGACTGACGGGACTTCTACTACAGTATTGGCACTTTGACTTAAGTAAAACATGTGCGTACTTCTTCCATCAACGTTACAGACCCATAGTGGTCCCTATATATAGCCCTGACATTGAGACACATGATCTACAAGCACCGCACACGCAGGCCTAATTCAGACCTCTACGTTTAACGTCCGACCGCCCGGGGGGGGGAACCTTCCGTTCCCGTGGGAAAAGCTGTATGTCAGTGGTAATGTTTCACGTTGTATGGTGGGGGCTTAAAGTTTAAAGCACTTATGCAACTCTTGCGGTGGAGCGGTCTTTATTTTCATTACCTGTCAGGACGGGTATTATGTCATTCTTATGACAGCGCTAGCCAATATGTCAGCCTCTTTAGGCTGAGTGCATCCATCTGTGTTACTATATATCTGAGTGTAATATCTGGCTGGCCGCTCGCCAAAGTGAATGTCGGCGTGTGTGCGTGTGTGTGTGTGTGTGTGTGTGTGTGTGTGTGCGTGTGTGTGTGTGCGTGCCCGCCCGGCTGTGCTACTGTATCACGCGCTGTATCTCTACCGGCTCTCTCTCTTCTCTAACTCCGCCGTCGCCCCCGCAGACCTAAAAATATCGGACGGACGTAGATAGGAAAGCCAGATGCTCCGGCCAAAGCTTTCACAACCTTTCAAATCCATGAAGGGAGCTGACCAACTGGACTGTACACTTCCGAGTAAAAAGCGTGGGACAGTTTTGCGCCCCCCCCCCCAAACCCCCCCCCCCCCCCCATAATCCAAATCTATAAGAGACTGTGCAACTCTCCGGATTTTACAGTAGACTAGCCGTAGACGCACTGGGAGTTTTACCACTTCAAATCCAAATGCATTTTTTTCTTTCTTTCTTTTTTAGTTTGTACACCTTTTTCTGCCCATTTTAGTCGTTACGCCAATTAATTCCTCCCCACACATATTTCTGTGAGTTGTCACTAGTGTTGTATCCTGCGAGGAGCCCCCACTGGGAGGACACCTCCGTCCTACTCCTCCCGCCCCAACACTCCCCGATGACAGGTGCCGCCCCAGCCCGTAGGAGTACTGACAAATATAGTGACAAATATCACCCTAACCCCGGCTGGCTTCCCGCCCCTGAACACAGGCCAATTGTGTTTGTATAGACCAGTGTTTCTCAAAAAGAAATTGGGCCAGTGCCCCCTATCCAATATCCAGGTCCCTTATCGCCCCCCCCCCCCCCACACCCATTTAAAATGTAAGCTTGATTTTTTTTATTGTGTATTGTGTTGCTTATATAATTTAGAAAACATCTCATCAATTTCCCAAAGACTGTTAGTGTGTGATTATTATGTCATTATAAGCCTACTTCCCAGGGAGAGAAAAAAAAGAGTCTGCTACGATTATAAGTAGAATTGT
>NC_137612.1:41138883-41141383 GCF_963280865.1 Gymnoscopelus braueri | reverse complement strand
AAACGCTGCACACTCCACCATAGCCACGCACAGGGACGCCAACCTTGCCCTTACGCGAAGAGAAACATTAATACCATGTAGCTCTGTGACACATAGGTGTAATCTTATTAAGTATGTAATGAAGTTGTGTGAGGCAATATATTTTGCGCCAGGGAAGAGAAGATTTAGCCGATCTACAAGCTCACACCACGTTGCATCGCGACCCATTGTGAGCTTGTGTGGATTGTCAGCTGTAGATTAGCTATTTTTTAATAGCCGAAAAATTAAATAATGCTTAAGTATTTAAGCCTTGGAACCCCCTCAACCCCCCTGGAACCCCCCCAAGAATGTCTGGGGGGTCCTCGGACCCCACTTTGAGAACCAGTGTGCTATATGTCTATGACTATGAATTGGCCTTTAGAGTGAACGCACACGAGACAAAAGCATTACCTCCAGTGCACTCTGTAAGCTATTTAAGGAGCACATTAATCGAGCGGTATCAAGTTGCACAAGGTTTGCCAACACACAACAAACTCATCGATGGGACTGCGTACGTGGAGGGAAGCACTATCTGTTTATTATACTCACTTTTTAATGACAATGTATACTTCACGCACCAGCACTATACATCTTGAACCATTGATTGTTGTAAATTTATTTGCAAGACTGACTGATTGAGAATCAGAATCCCTTTTACAATTCCAATTAACGCACAAGCTATACATTGATTTATCCAGAAGAATAAAGATCCTCTCACACCGCAGGAGCGTTTATTTTATGTGATTAATTAATTTAAACTGCTGTTTGCGTCTTAGTACATCCACATGTAATGCAAATATCACACAGTGATAAAGCGACATCATTTTTTTCCCTGAAACAAGGTTGATTTTTCACAGCCAGCCAAAGCATCAACATGTATGAATGTGGCATGACCAAATTAAATAGTTTGATGTGATATATTGGCTACTATTATGTTCATTCGCCACACAACCGGTGTCTAAAGATCATTATCTTGCAGGAAGCTTGTCCTTGCTTCTCAAGCAGTGTATTTAAAGAGGTCACTTTGCCCGGTCAAAATGGCTGATCTAAAACGGCTGCGGTTTAGGGGAGTGCAGTCCCCAAAGTCTTTAAGTCGTCACCAATGGAGCAAATTCAGGCTTTAATTGGAAAGACATTACAGATTAGAGTACAGGGTGCTCTTTAGCTGACAGTTGTTCAATGTCAACAAATATTGATTATAACCTTGTAAGGTCATGGGTCTTCAACAGGGGGTCCGGGACCCCTGGGGGGTCCTCAGACTTACTTAAAAAACATTAAACACAGATGATAGTGTGCAGTGCGGTCAAATGAATCAAATCTGCATCATCACTCACAGTATAGCCAGTTTAAAAAAGACAGACATTCATGAGACAATCAGCTAAATATGCTGAGCTAGCTTTGAAAGGCTCTCATCAAGTTGCATGGAAGAAAAAAAAAGAAAGTTTTATTTTTCTTTATATGCAACACAATTTTAGACAATATACTATGTTGTTGGGGTCCCTGCTTCATCTCTCTCTCAACTAAGGGGTCCATGGCCTGAAAGAAAACGTTGAAGAGTATGAATATCCCTGCTGCAGGTCATGAAATAATTCTTATATCAAAAAATGGCAACTCCCCAATGTTACTTCAAGCTAACTTATATCAAAGATACCAAAGAGTCCCGACTGAACTTGTGCGATGTGGAGGGGGACATGAAACAAGGCCGGCAGAATGGAGGTGAACTCTCCGTTGCCTCTTCAGGGGAGGATTGACTAATAACGTGGGCTGAATAATATTTCACTCAGCATTATAATAACGGGCTCATTCTAACCAGGAAACTTTAATCAAGGGATTACGCAAACGAGCAGAAAGAGACGGCAGAGGGCAGAAGACAAGAGAAAGGGAAGCGGAATGGGAATACACATACTGCTTCTCCCACACATAGCAGTATATATCGTCTCTGTCGGGTGGAAACCTTGTACGTTCAAAAACTGTAACCTTTCAGGATTCAAATTCAAAAATAGCAAAAGATAGCAGCAGATCGACAAGCTCGAAACGCGGCGCGAAGCGATGCGTTTCGAGCTTGTGGATCTGCTGCTTTTCATGCTTTTGTGTGACGCTGTAGTATGATCAAGTATGAGCGTTAACGTATGAAAAAACACCAAAAAGTTATGGAGATAAGAGGTTTCTGTCCCGAAAAGCGACAGGAAACTTTAATCAAGGGATTACGCAAACGAGGCAGAGAGATGACGGCAGAGGGCAGAAGACAAGGGAAAGGGAAGCGAAAAGGGAATACAGCAACACGGAGGCGGGCGGGATAGTAAAAAGAGAGGTTCACAGTGAGGGTAGGCTGACCTGAGATGATCCATGAATTACAATAAAGGAGAGGAATAGAGGCACAAAGAGGAGCCGCTTTCTTTTCGGAGATAAAGGAGTAAGAGCAATATACAAGACTTTTCTGATGCTCAGCGCACTTTGAACATTTTTTTGTGATTTATGGCGG
>NC_137612.1:41132453-41138683 GCF_963280865.1 Gymnoscopelus braueri | reverse complement strand
ACGACACAGTAAAAATCCTGTGTTAATGTATAGCTCTGAGAGTGCACAAATCTCAGAGTTAAATTAACACTCCGGGTTTTATTATGTACCGGTGATTGCAGACAGACATATTCTTTCATGCTACTTTCAAGAGCCCCCCACCGGCCTCACCCTACTACCAGAATCACATTATGTAAGTTCAGCTTGTAAGTTCAGCTTGTACCGACCAGAGTTGATGATTCATGTTTGAAAAAATATTCTAGAACCAAGTTAAAACAAGACATGACACACAGTCATGTATACCAGCTTGCTTTCTTTTTTCTCTCTGTCTGTGTGTGTGTGTGTGTGTGTGTGTGTGTGTGTGTGTGTGTGTGTGTGTGCGTGCGTGCGTGCGTGTGTGTGTGTGTGTGCCGTGTATGCGCAGCTTGTTTTCATAGACCTGGTTCCTGATTTGTCTTGCAGAACCTGGCAACACTGCTAGTGGCTCTCCATTGGCTTAGACCTATTGCTTATTTCTCTCGCAGAATCTGGCAAGACTGCTAGGCCATAGCTTGGGAGGACGAGACCGCCCGTTCAGAGTATGGGAAAGTATCCCCATTGGCTTAAAGGACAGCCAATGATCGAAAACATGTCGAGAATCTGTTGAGAATCTGTCGAGAATCTGTCGAACACATGTTGACTAGTGGTCAGTCTCTTCTTAGACCAGCTCGCAAGCTGGTAAAAAAAAGAACGGAAGAAAGAAAGGAGCAAAGAAAGACAACAGTCTTCCCGACACAGAACTAGTGTGAACGTGTGCAGCGTGCCTTTCTAACGGGAGATGAAACCACTTCTCCAAAGTTTAATTAAAGAACAGAAAACATCGTCAGAGAGAGTCAGCTGCCAGTCTTAACATCTGGACTCCTTTGCAAGCGTGACAGCCTGCCTGCTGCTAACACTGTGGGCTCAACATTTTCCAATGGGCCGCCTCAGCGCTGGGAGAAAGGCATGGAACAGCGTAGTTTCAGGACCTCGGAGAGCGACGGAAGCATTGTTATTTTTCCTTTTTTTTAAGCTAGCAAAGCAAGGATAGATGGACACAGAGAGAGGCTCAGCACAGACGAGCAGCCAGGGTCTGTGAGGAATTTATCACAAGTGACTTCTGAGAGACTTGTAGAGTTAAACTTTAACGAAAGCATCCCCTAAGTCATGATGTAATGAGATCAAGAGAAGGGAAAAATAGCAAAGAACCACAGAGAGAGAGAGAGAGAGAGAGAGAGAGAGAGAGAGAGAGAGAGAGAGTGTGAGAGAGAGAGAATGAGAGAGAGAGAGAGAGTGCAAGAGAGCATGAAATGCTGCGTCATTATTTTGTTGCCTCAGAGCTCGACCTGTCGACACTTCAAGCTTGATTTATACTTAGCTGCACGCGAGTGTCACGCGCCGCAATTCCCACAAAGCGCTGTGAGTTTGCAGATCTGCAATTTTTTGTTGCGCAACCCCCGCGTGCAACTACTCATACTTCAGAATGTCTATGCATGCACACACATCCACCCACAGCATACAGTACTACCTACAGTATGAGCTAATACTACTAACTGTCTCCTGAACACCCAAAAAAACTATTTTCTATTACAGATCTGGCAGCAACCCCAGAGCTAATTTTGGAAACAACGAAAAAAGAAAAAGAAAAACAACCGAGGAGAAGCCAAAAGGAGCATAACGCTCAGACACGAGCTCGCAGATGAGTCCAACCTGTGATTGATGGTGTGGAAACTTAAGACGAGGCAGAGGATGGTTGATTAAGAAAACAGTTGGTCCTCCTCCATCACGTCTGTTTGCCCATTTGCTTAGCAGGCACCTTCAACCAGGGACAGCCATAAAGTAAATACATTTGGGAATGATCTATGTCGCCCCCGGCCTCCCCCGGCGCTGCTCGTACGGAAGGTTAAGTACGCTGTCCCAAGGGTAACAGGGTGCTCAAACGCACCGCCGTTACCAAGATTTGTCTGCGGCGATTTTTAAGAGGGGAAATCTTACAAAATGGCCGACCGGATGAGTGAGTTAATAACGCAATCCCGGGGAATAAAGGGGCGCTATCGTATAAAAGATGATTATCGGTCCGCGCGAAACGAGGGTGCACATAATATTTCCTTCATTAGTTTGCAGAGGGAATCGGTCACAGCATGCTCTACATTATATACAGCAGGTGCCTCACCTTTTGGCACCCTAGCAAGAGAGATCTTGAGCTTGAAGTCCTTTAGTGCCCGGAAAAGATGTGATACAGTAGCCTATCTGCGAGTAAATTAATGGTTGGACTGGATCCCTGCCAAATACAACCTTGCTATGGAACATGATTGTTAATTAGGTTTAAATGTGCTTAAGGGCCAGCAAAATGCATAAGCGCCCGTGCCGCTCCAACATCCAGGCGAGGAAAAACACTGCTACGCTCTTATCTTTCACTTCCTTGAGTAACTGTACAGGGTCCCGGCTACCGACTAACTGCCTCAAAATGCTCTGCCCTTTGGCACAGAGAGTGATTTAATGCATAGCTCCGCGTTGCCGTTGTTCGTAAAATGCTAATATTCCGTTTTTTCGCAGCCCGTGGGTGATTCATTTGTCTGTTTAATTTAGCAGGTGCCCTTAACGTGGTCGATCGACAACAGGCGGCCGGTCCTGAACAAGGCGGCGCCATCTGTGTGCTGGGAGTGCCAATCGGCACTGAGTCATCACCGTTCTTTGCCCATGCACCACGCACTAAGGCTCCATTATAGGCCCGCTCCATCCATGCATCTTTGGCCATCGTTTTTTTTTGGCAACGGCAATTAGAAAGCTCTCTCCGCACCCAAAAGACAGCACGTGTGGTTCCGTAGGAGCCACCACGTCTCCCCTTTTTAATCACCGCTAGTAATTAGATTGGGAGAGCGGGGTATCATTAGGTATCAGCGGCGTAGCAGTTGTCACAGACAGCGTGTGTCGGAGATGACAAAAGGAGGAGACCGGGAGACGAGGAAAGAGAAACCCTTCGCCGCCACACAGCCGCGGCGGCGGAGGCGGAGGAGGGGGATCTGGGGCGAGTTTTCGCTCCCTGTTCCAAAAAAACGTTACAAGGTTGTCCCACGAGGGCCGTCATCCATCAAAGTGATTTTTCTTCTCTCCTCCCGCCCCCCCCCCCCTTCCCCTCCCCCCTCCTGTTCCGCCCCCCCCTGTCTCCTTTGCAACGTAATCATTTTCCTCTCACAGGGTGTGACATTCATAAAGGATGCTGGCGCAGGTGCCGCCGTCTTGCCAAAGTGTGAGTTTTTTGAGACGTGTGTTTACAGTGCCGGATGGCCAGGGCTGAGATGCACTGCTGTCTCTCTCTCTCTCTCTCTCTCTCTCTCTCTCTCTCTCTCTCTCTCTCTCTCTCTCTCCAGAAGCAGACCCCCCCCTGTACTGTACCTGACCAGTTTCCTTTGCTTTCACTTATCCGAAAACACAGACGGCAGCACTTTTGAACATAAAAGCCGGGTGGGCGATGGACGGACGGACGGACGGACGCGATAACCTTAACTCCGACATTTACCGTTAAATGTGTTGTGTCCTTTGATCAAACATGAGCTGATTAAGAGGGCCGGACATACGGGGATGAGAACGGGGAAGGGATTCCTGCTAAAGAGGTCGGTCAAGTGTCAAAAGTAATGGGCCTCCGGCTTTGATGACACAGCAGTATCGGCGTGTTTGACAGTCAGACTGACACGTCCAATCAGTCAGCTCCTGCTCAGTGTCAGACGGGGTCCTCCTTTCATTCCTTCAAGGTCGTTTTTTTGCTAACTAAGAGGGCCGATCGAACGCCTCCGAGTGATTTAACACGGCCACATCGCCGGGAATCCTGGACAGGACAGGATCTCGGGAAGCGCCCTCAGTGACACAGTATACACAATAAAATGTTCACTGTTCATTTACAACATAAGAGTAGACTATCGTTGCCGTCGAGCAGAAACCTCTTACCTCTACCCTGGGGGTACCTAGGGGTCCCCAGCTAAATTTGCTAATAGCGTTACAATCATTTTGGCTATTCAAAAATTGCAGATATTCAAGCTCATCTATAGCTATGAGCTGGTAGATCTGCTATTTTTGAGAAATCTTGTTTTTTTTTGCAAATCTTTGAATAATTATATTTTTTAAAGCAATTTTTTTTCCACTCAAATCTTTGCTTCTGGAGGTCCCTGGCACAAATGTTTTTGGAGATGGGGGTCCGCAGCCAGATACATATCATGTTGGGGGTCCTTGACATGAAAACAGTTTGAGAACCACTGGTATAAGTAGGCTATTAGGCTACTCTAATTTCTCCTCACTCCCAGTGACATCAGAGTAAACTTTTCTAAAGCACGTCTGTGGTGTTTTGGAGACATAGAAGACTGCTCAATGTTATGGCTGCTAAAGCGCTAATGGAACATGTACCCTACAACAAATATAGTTATTAAACATATCATGACTGATCATTTACCTCAACGAATGAGTTAAATGAACACTGAGGACTTTAGGGAAAGGGAGTATGTACAAGTCCTCGGGCGATTGGGAAATTACTTTTCTTTATTCACCCAGGAGATGGCTGTTCAGATGGCTCAGAGGAGCACACAGGGGGAGGGACTGGCAAGGGTTAAGTGTCTTGCTCAGGAACAAATTATTTGACACATTGTCTGGGGGAGCCGAGGGTCGAGGCGGCGACCTTTCGATTCCCAGGCGGACTCTGTACCCACTCAGCCAACAGCCGCCCCAAGTCAAGTTGTCTCTCTGCAGCCAAGCAACTTTTTCCTCAAACTATTAGTTTTGAGCTCCATACATTTTGGGGAATGCTAAGGTGGCAGGGAGTGAGGCTCAGTAGCTCGGACACTTAGTGTTCCACCAAACAAAAAACATCCGCTTGCCTTTTTTTAATTTCCTTTACACCCGTCACTTGTTCTGCAGGTCTTTATTTCAACGACGTTACTCAAAGTCCTCATTCGTTTGATGTGCGAGCACACTGCGTGTCATAACAGTTTGTCAAATATATAGACGGAGGGTAAAACAAACACAACACAGCGCACACGCACACGCACACACACACACACACACACACACACACACACACACACACACACACACACACACACACACACACGAGGGGAGAAGGAAAACAAACATCATTTGACAAGTTGGTGGCGCATTTGGTTCAGGCAGTGAGATTCCCCCCGGATCTAAGAAAGTAGAAGAGAGAATTGGAGTGCATGGATTGGGGGCGTGGGTGGGAGAGAGAGAGAGAGAGAGAGAGAGAGAGAGAGAGAGAGAGAGAGAGAGAGAGAGAGAGAGAGCACTCTGTCGGGGCGATTGTTCTTCCATGTGGAAAGGTGACAAAAGAGAGAAGTGTGAAACGGAGACAGAGACAAGAAAGAAAGAAAAGAGAAAGAACGGCAAAAAGAGGAGAAAGGTTACTGAGGAGCGGGATTGAGAGAGAGACAGACAGACAGACAGACAGACAGACAGACAGACAGACAGACAGACAGACAGACAGACAGACAGACAGACAGACAGACAGACAGACAGACAGACAGACAGACAGACAGACAGACAGACAGACAGAGATGATTTTTCGATGGGTTGGATGCCAGCTGATACAAATATGCTGTTGCAAATAACTACAACTCTTTAAAAAAGACAAGGCACCAGTCTCTTACCATGCACACACACGCGCACACACACGCGCACACGCACGCGCACACGCACGTGCGCTGGTCTTTCTTGAGTTGACGCTGCAGGCAGTGGTACAGTATATCAGGGCATGATGAAGCCTCATTGACCACCGTCTGGCTGTGTGGACAAACTCTCTTTCACACACGCATTGAAATTGATATAAACACACACACACACACACACACACACACACGCCCACACCCACACCCACACGCACACGCACACACACACGCACACGCACACACACACACACACACACACACACACACACACACACACACACACTTGAGTGCACGTGTACAGTGGTGGAAGAAGTAGTCTATACTCAGTTTTTTTTACTTAAGTAAAAGTACACAGTGTAAAAATATTTTCTTCCGTGTGAAAGTCCTGCAGTCAAAATGTTATTTAAGTCAACATGAAAAGGTCTTGCATCAAAATGTGCTTAACGTAATTGTACTAAAGTACAGTACTTGAGTATATGTACTTAGTTACTTTCCACCAGCTGAAGCGAGGCGATGTGAGGCCCCTGCCAGGTTGTATGGAGGGACAGAGTGTTGTGCGTTAGC
>NC_137612.1:41112453-41124953 GCF_963280865.1 Gymnoscopelus braueri | reverse complement strand
CAGTATATGAAACCGTAAAAAAACAAAACAACTGGTCATGTTCATGTCTCTTTGGTTATTAAAGACACGTTTTCCCTTCATATTTTGCGGCACATTGAGAGAATGAGAACATCCTATTTTCCCGCTTTAATGCTTACATTATAAACATTAAAGTGGGGAAATAAGACGCATAATTATATAAGTGGGTAAACAATGGCCAAATGGCTCAGTACAACAACAGTAAAGGCCATTTCACACCAAGCACTATAACTATACTCATAACCATAACTGTATCGTTCACCATTGTCTTTGTCTTATAGTTGTGGTGTGAACCAAAGTACTGAAGTCCTGACGTCACTCCCTCTACCCCTGGGGTCAGGGAAGTATTTTTTCTATTGAAATTCCCATAGGGAAAACTTAGATCGCGTATAACGACTAAACTAACAAAATTATTGGCTACTCTAAATAATATATTTTTTAAATACAGTCTATAATATACTACACCTCACAGAGGGTCTGGATGTCTTTCCTGCGTCTCTGCTCTGGGTGTTAATAGACTCTAAAATAAAGTGTGATGTACATTTTCTGTAGGCTTAGCTTAATTTCCTGGTTGTAAAATATGTCAGTATGACCAGAAATTATACATTTTTATGTCTCAATGTAAGGAGCCATAGCGTGACATGAGGCTATGGTTGAACAGGCTAATATTTGATGACAGTGCTAGCAATAACAGCTACTCTAAGTGATGCAGAGTGATTGTGACCAACCAACCAACTATAGCCAACCATGGCGTGACCGTCCATCCGGGCAATGGGATCTCTCAACACTATCTAGGTTCAGTAAATCTGGCTGCTGGCAAGTTGTGTCAACCGTTGAACAGTGCTGCAATCACTTGACTGTTCTGTGGGGTTTACCGTCCAGGTCGTGTTGCACACTCTTTGCTCAACAGAGCCAGTAGTGACTGAACGAGAATGACCTTGCTTCTCTCTATAGATGTGCTTTGCAGATAGTGATTTACCTGCAACATTATATAAAATGTAATACCGCAATGGTACCACAATAACAAATGTTTCAAGGTTTTAAAAAAAAATACCATGACTTATTTTTTTACATTATTGATTTTTTTATATTAGCCCATTAAGGTCTGAGGCCGAGTCTACTAAATGTCAGTTGACAGTTTTTTGAAAAAAAAACGCATGTTGCTATATCAGTGGTTCTCAAACTTTTTCATGTCAAGGGGCCCAAAATGTATATGTATTTGGCCGCGGACCCCCACCTCAAAATATTTTGTTCCAGGGACCCCCAGAAGTTGGATTTAAAAAGTATATATTCAAAGATTTGCAAAAATGTTCACGATTTCTCAAAAATAGCAGATCTACAAGCTATAGCGCGGCACGGAGTGCCGCGCTATGTGCTTGTAGATCTGCTATTTTTGAATAGCCAAAGTGTAAAATAATGCTTTTTAGGTCAAATCTAAAAATGACACAGATGCTTCTCCCGGTCTTAAAGGGTTAATGTAATATTATTAATAAAATATTAGTGGTTCTTCAATTATTTGGGGACAAAAAGCAGATGAAAAGCAGATCTACAAGCTCAAAACGCATTGCAACGCGCTTTGAGCTTGTAGATCTGCTATTTTTACTACTTTAATTTGTAATACGATCAAGTACGGCATTGATTTACGAAAAAACATAAAAAGTTTCTGCCCGACAGCGGCGAATCCAAACTGGCAGTACACTAGCAGAGAAGCGTTTACTTAGATAAACTTGGACACACTGCCACACTGGTGTCACACTAAACAAACAGTGGAGATGAGTAAACTGGCGATAAAGTACACTCCTGGTGGTGCTTGTCCAAACTAGATAACGATGAGGCCTGAGCCTCACAAAAACGACCTGTCCTGACGCTAACAGTGGTGTCCCGACAGCAGTGGCATTAAGCCTGAGTTGTGAGCTCTGTGTGGATCTGCTTGTGTCATTGGATGACAACCACACGCAACAAAGTACTGTATAACTCAGGCTATACAATTTAGGCTCAATTTATGTGAGTATGATGGTCAGTATCATGGTCAGTATCATGTAAGTATCATGGTCATTATCATGGTCATTATCATGGTCAGTATCATGTAAGTATCATGGTCAGTATCATGTCAGTATCATGTCAGTATCATGTCAGTATCATGGTCAGTATCATGTCAGTATCATGTCAGTATCATTTCAGTGTCATGGTCAGTATCATGTCAGTATCATGTCAGTGTCATGGTCAGTATCATGTCAGTATCATGTCAGTGTCATGGTCAGTATCATGTCAGTATCATGGTCAGTATCATGGTCAGTATCATGTCAGTATCATGTCAGTATCATGGTCAGTATCATGGTCAGTATCACGGTCAGTATAATGTCAGTACCAGGGGGTCCCCAGCAACATTTGTTATAACGTCACAAACATTTTAACCACTTTGAGCATTATTTTATACTTTGGCTATTCAAAAATAGCAGATAGCTTCGTGCCACGCTGTGAGCTTGTACATCTGCTATTTTTTAACATATATATCAATTTGGGGGTCCTTGGCGTGAAAAGGTTTGAGAACCACTGGGTTAGACAATCAATGCGCTTGTGATTTATATTGTTTATTTTCCACAATATGCCAGCAATGTACTGTGGGCAGTTTTGAAGCAAGGTTGCTTGACGAGAGATAGGAGGTACAAACCTCTACAATCCCACTGAAATGTTTTGGAAACATTTTAACAACACAAATCTTTTATGGGGGGTCCCTGGCACAACATATATTCAGATTAGGGTCTGCATGTGGCCAAATACAAAATAATGTGGGGGTCCTTGATATGAAAACGTTTTGAGAACCTCTGATGTAAACAAACAGCGGAAATCTGTGGTAAAATCACCATTCCAGCACTTCATACAGTGGGCATGATTTTGTTTGTTTCGGCGAGCCCCGGCAAAGCCAAAATAATTAAACTTAGATTTGGAGTATGCTGCCAGCTTTAGTCACTTTCAGCTCCCTCACTTGGAGCAATCCGCTTATATCATTCAGCTGAATTGTTCTGACTGCCCTGCTGACTATGGGTTATGTAGTCTTTTAATGGATATCATGATGGACTAGTAGTCCTTGTTGCAGCCACCGGCAGGGAATGTATCTCCTCTCTTATGACACGGCCTGTCATGACATCACAAAATGTTAATAATCATCATAAGAACAGGCCACTACAGTGCCAACAATGGATTGCTGACTTTTCATCTGAACAGCATTCCCGTCAGGGGCATTTATTTTCTGAAAGTTAATTTAGCCACAATCTCATAAACAGACTGTGCCTGAGTGGGCTAAACACCCAGGAAGAGCAGTTTATGTTGCTTAATGCTTTGGCAAGAGCATGAACAAGAATCATCGCTGTCGGGTGGAAATCTTGTATGTCCAAAACTGTTTCTTTTTTCAGGAAATGAAAAAAATAAATAATAACCTGTGTTCCAATGGATCCAATGTAGTTATTATTTAGTCACAAACTCTTGTTAATACTTTTCATTGGTTCAATATTTATAAATCCCACACACAGATGTAACCACTTTCAAGTTCAAAACTTGTAGTTCTGCTACTTTTGCTACTTTTGTGTGACACTGTATTATAACGAAGAATTAATTCATGTACATGAGTTGAAACATGGAGATACAAGGTTTCTGTCTGACAGCCACAAAGTCCAAAAGAGCAGATTGTGGAATTGATGACGGGAAAGCCACTGGGGAGCAGTTTATTGGGGAAGAAGTAGTATTGATCCACCATAATGGTATGCTTTTGTTGATCAATAGCATCTCAAAGGAAGGACTTGATTTGAGTCAAGTTGATTTGAGAGACTGCGACAACGCATGATGAAAAGGTGTTGCGTTACGACTTCATTAAATGAGCTCACATTAAGAGAATCAGCTGGGAGAAAGTTTTTCTCAATGCTGATTTCCCTTTCAGAACGTAATCGTCTTTGTCGGGGGGAAACCTCATATGTCCTAACCTAAACTGTTACCTTTCAGGATTCAAATTCAAAAACAGCAAAAGTCGTTTTGAGCTTGCAGCTTACTTTTGATACTTTTGTGTGACGCTGTAGTATGATCAAGTAGGGCACAAATTTACGAAAAAACGCAAAAAGTTAAAATATGGAGATAAGAGTTTTCTGCCCGACAGTAACGATATGGGAAAAAAAAGAAAAAGATCTCAGGATCAAAATGGGAACAGCGTGGCTCCAAGTGGATCTTGGACTTTGCCTGTCTATCTATGACGTTAGACTTCTAATAAAGCATGACTGCAAATTCGGGCAAGGCTTCAACCCCGAGCCCCTCTGACTTCCATTGTATATACAAGGTGGACGGTGATCCGTGGTGGGTGGGCGTCACAAACATGACATGCCATGAAAATCGAGTGTTTCAAAAAGTACTGCTGGCCGTGTGCACATAGAAATCTGGCACAAACAACTGGAAAGCCAAGCAATCACCTACAGTCAAACAGTGGTGGAGAGAACTTTTGTTATACTCCACCCCAGAATGATGTATTATGTAATCTTTTTTTTTTTAATGGAGGGGAGGCTTCCCCAATAGAAATATATATTTTGTATACATTACCTATTGGTTCAGAGGGAAGGCATCATTATGATTTGTTGAAGATGCTGAACATGTATGTTTTTTTTGTGGTGAAGGGATGCGACACTGAAATTTGAATGTGTTATGTCTTACGGAGATTAACTGAATGTATGTTGGAACAAAGGACAAAGAGAGAGGGTATTAATGAATTAGTATTTGTGCTGGGGGGTGAAGGGATGGGGTAATGAAATGTTTTAATGATGGACATGAACAGACAGACAGACAGACAGACAGACAGACAGACAGACAGACAGACAGACAGACAGACAGACTCTCTTATAGATGAAAACATTTGGATCACCCAGTAATGGCAATTTATGTACTCGTGGTGTTTTTTAATTGTCAGATGAGAATCAGAGTATGGGGATATTATGTTCAGAGATTGTTGGCGTGATATATCATTTCAGCATCACACCTGCCAACCACAATTTGTGAATAATTGAATCAATTAATAGGAGAATGACTGCTGTCTGAAAAAAAAGGGAAAAAAAGGTAATAGTGTTGATTTGGCTGTTCTGCTGTGCTGTTGTGTCAGTATGACCTCCTCTCCAAACACACCACAACACGTGTCAACAGCAATTACGTGTAAGTGTTAAGCATGACTTATACTTTGTCTTACAACGGTATCGGACGCCGAAAATAGCAGATCGACAAGCTCGCAACGTGTCGTATCAGCGACACGTTGCGAACTTGAGCTGGTAGATCTGATATTTTTGCTGTGCCACAACGCCGTACCACAGAGCATCAATTGGGCATTAGCCAGTGACCAGCAGCAGTCCCACTAATGGCAGGGGACTCCATCTTTCTTTGGTGTTTCGTCCAGGTGGGCGTGGATATGCCTATACCAAACCCTAATCCTATCCTTAACCTCTCTAAAACTATGCCTAAACCTAAACCTAACCCTAAACTTAACCTCACAAAAACTATGCCTAAACCTAACCTTAACCTCACAGGAACTATGACTGACTAAACCTAACCTCAAAACCAACCGCCCACCTGGTAGAAACACTGTGAAAAGAGAGAGTCCGCTACTGGCAGGCCGTGGCCAACACATAGCTACTCTGTTCTGAAGCCACTACAGTATGGAGGTCTGCCATGATGAGCGGTGCTCTGGCACTTATGCGCAGGTGTTCTACATAAGGGTCATCAATACATCCGGTGCCATGTGCTACCTATATTCTCAAATTAGTTTTGGACGGAAAAATAACTGCTGCTTCCCAGGTGGCTGAGGATTTTTCCCATTTTCTTAATTTATTTTTTTACCACATTTCCTAACAATCTGCTCCAAATCCACTTGGCAAATGGGAGGTTGTAACATCAGGCCCAGAGCCCAGCGATAATGGCGTATAGTATTCAGACTTTATATGACACAAGATGGTGCGCGGCACTTCCAACATGCTTTTGTCGCAATTACGGCAGCGCTTTCTGCCTCGCTTCTTAAAGAGAGGTTGTTAAGGAAAACCCCATCAAATGTTATATAACGTTGGTGTCGGGTAGAAACCTCTTATCTCCATATGTTTGTGTTTTTTTCGTAAATGAATGTCCTACTTGATCACACGAAAGCATCAAAAGTTGCAGATCTACAACCTCGAAACACGTCGCTCCACGCCGCGTTTTGAGCTTGTAGATCTGCTACTTTTGCTATTTTTGAATTTTAATCCTGAAAAGTAAAGTAAAGGTTTCTACCAGACAGAGACGACTTGTACAAGCCTTGGCCAACATCAACAACATGATGGCGAGGCAATTTATGAAACGTTATGCTCAAGGATAACCGGAAGAGTGGGCGACTGAGAAGTCTGGGCACCTCATTTCAAAACGTACAAAATAAAGGAGAAAAAAAAGATGCTTTGGAAAATGTCCTCACATCTACGTCGCAACGCCGATTCGACTCACAACGACACAGTTTGTTTAGGGTTTTTTTGTGTCTGATGTCACAACGACATAGTTTGTTTGGGTCTGATGTCATGCTGTCACAGTCTAATATGTCCAAAACTGTTACTTTTCAGGATTCAAATTCAAAAACAGCAAAAGCAGCAGATCTACAAGCTCAAAACCCAATGCTTCGCGCCGTGTTTCAATCTGCTACTTTTGATACTTTACCGTGACACTGTAGGGCGTTAATTTACGAAAAAACACGAAAAGTTTGAATATGAAGATAAGAGGTTTCTGCCCGACAGCAACGATATAGGATAACAAAGTATTTCTATGTTGTGGTATGGGAGTACAGTACTGTACTTCTTCCACCACTGGGGACCAGTGTAATTGACTTCACTCTGCAATGACGCCCGATTCTACAGCTCCTGTTTTCTTAACCTCTGAAACCCTATATGGTTGATCGGAGTCCATCAGGGCTCTACACTAGTACAGTATCTTTTCTGTTTTCTGTTTTTGTGGGGAAAGCTTTCAGCGAAAATAGCCGATCGACAAGCTCACAACGCGCCCCGTTGCGACGCGTTGTGAGCTTGCCGATCTGCTATCTTTGCCTAAAGCTTTCCCCACAATACGGACGCTGGGGTTTAAGTGGTTAACCCCCGCCCCGCCCCTCACCTGGGAAGCCTGGCAGGTTATCGACCAATGGGGGGGGCGACTTATTGAGAAAAGGCTGCCATGAAACTGGGTCGCAGCAGCCAATCAATGCCATGGATTTCCAGCCCTGGCATTATCTCAACTGAGTGAGAAAAGGAGGGAGGGAAGGGGGGGTAGGAGTAGACACAAGTCAGTCAGTAGAGGTAGCTCGCTTGGGCCTCTCCCCCCACTCCCTGCACCCCCCCCCCCCCCCACACACACACACACACACACACACCACCCTCATTGATGCCGTTGTCCTATTCCTCTCTTGCTATTCATTTGCTTTCCAGACCTTTCCTCTGTTTGTTTGCCCCAAGGCTGAAAAAAAATATGTCAGTGTTCGTAAGAGTGTGTGTGTGTGTATGTGTATGTGTGCGTGTGCGTGTGCGTGTGCGTGCGTGTGTGCGTGCGTGCGTGCGTGCGTGCGTGCGTGCGTGCGTGCGTGCGTGTGTGTGTGTGTGTGTGTTTGTGGGTGTGCACGCGTGCGTGTGTGGGTTTGTGTGTGCGTGCATGCATGCATCTGTATTTTCCTCTCTCTCTCTCTCTCTCTCTCTCTCTCTCTCTGCGTGTGTGCGTGTGTGCGTGTGTGCGTGTGTGCGTGTGTGTGTGTGTGTGTGTTGTGGGATGGAGTAATGCATGATGCTCTCGTGCACCGTGTTGTGTGGAGGTATAATGTAGTTTGTGCCAGGGCCCATATATCTGACAGTGAGCTTGAGTGGAAGCCAGTAGTGTGTGTGTGTGTGTGTGTGTGTGTGTGTGTGTGTGTGTGTGTGTGTGTGTGTGTGTGTGTGTGTGTGTGTGTGTGTGTGTGTGTGTGTGTGTGTGTGTGTGTGTGTGTGTGTGTGTGTGTGTGTGCGAGTGTGTGCGTGTATTTGTGCGTGAGTGTGTGCGTGTGTGCGCGTGCGACTGTTTATTCCTTTTAGGGAAGCTTTTTGCTCAAGGGTATTTTGTAACCGGTGGTTTGTACCTTTTACGCTAGCGCTAATGCTACCACTCCGCCCTCTAACACAGTGTAGAGTATACGCACGCACATCACATGCACACGCACGCACGCACGCACACACACACACACACACACACACACACACACACACACACACACACACACACACACACACACACACACACACACACACACACACACACACACACACACACACACACACACGCACACACACACACACACACACACACACACACAAGCACAGAAACACTCCCACTCGTAAGGGCCTTTTGCCAGAATCAATAGAGGCTTTTTAATGCCTCTTGCTGTACTCTGGGTCTGAAACTGGAGAGGGGGGGTCATAAATATGACAGACCGGCCCCGCTGTGGGGAAAGCTCCCCGTTTTAGCCCTGCTGTCTGCTGAGAAACCTCGTATCTCCATTTGTTTTTTTCCGTAAATGAACGCCGTACTTCATACAAGAGTGTCACGTAACTAAAATAGCAGATCTACAAGGTCACAACGTGTCGCTCCACGACACGTTGTGACCTTGTAGATCTGCTATTTTCACTATTTTACTTAGAGAAAGAATGTAATAATAAAAAAGGAACAGTTTTGGACATACAAGGTTTCCACCTGACAGAGACGAACCCGCTGTCACAGAGCTGCTCTGCCCTCAAACCTCCCTCCATTTATCTCCTCAATGGCGCTGTCTGTGTTCTCTAAACAAGCAAAACGTAACAGTCCCAAACGCTTGTACCTGGCTATTGGCTTGACCGCTGCTTTCACTCCCTTTCTTTTCCTTTTCTCTTTTTTTCTCTCTTCTCCTTTCTTAGAGGCCGACTGTGTGGTGCTGCGTTCACACTGGCAGCTACGAAGCTACAGTCTATACGGCGCTCGAACGTGCCAGCAATTGCAATTGCCATTGCAGTTTGTCGCTGTCGGGTGGAGACCTTGTATGTAAAAAAAAAAAAACTATTATTATTTAATACAAAAATATTTAGTGAAAATAGCTGATCTACAGGCTCACAACGTGCTCCGTCGTGACGCGTTGTGAGCTTGTAGAGCTGCTATTGTTGCTACACTCTTGAGTGATGAAATAGGGCATCAATTTACGAAACAAAACCCATAAAAACATAAAAGTTGAAATATGGAGATAAGAGGTTTCGGCCTACACGTGTACTGTACAGTCAATTCAATTGAGTTTCTCGTGAATTGATTTGCGCGCGGAGGCACGTGGTGCTGTGCCTATGCTGTAAATGCCAGCCTCCGTTAACGACGTGAATGTAAAAATCTGAAAATTCATGATGTGTGATTTTACAGTAGTGACGCTGTCATGTTAGTCTCGGTTGGTTTTGCAACCTTTGTTTATCCGATTTATCCAATCTCCCTGTGACATACAACACACCACTCACACACTCACACACGCACACCACTCACGCAGGCACGCACAGTCACTCACGTACGCACACACACACACGCACGCACAGAGCAGCCCTCAGTTCTTTCTCTGTTCTACAACAGCGTACATAGTATAAAGTCCTTATGGTACATTTACACTGGCAGTTACAAAGCTACAGTCTACCATTCATTCCCGATGGAACAAATAGACATGAAGACCCAAAGCTATATTCTACCATTCATTTTTAATGGAAACTAGCCAACATGAAAATGCAAAGCGATGCCCGACTACAATGTCCTGGGGGACCAACCTGGGGTCAACCAGGGTTTAAGTGTTTTACTCCAAATAGTGTACACATGGAACCAAATGGACCAACATATGGTTGTATGCGGTTCCATTTTACACAATATGGAGTTCCATTAACATTTTACTGTGGAGAGCCATGCTGAGAGGTTTTATTTCATTTGATGTATTTTATCCAGGAAGCCAAATGCCCTCGTCTCCAGGCCCACCTGACTGCAACAGAAAAAAGGCCCAGAAAAAACACTTCACAACATCAAGGTTGGTGGGAGCAACTTTGATGATAAAAAAAAACCCTCACCATGACGCCAGGCTATGCTTTGAGAAGGAAAACACATTCATGCAGAGTTTTGGTCGAGTTCGTGCGTTTGGGGGGGTTTGTGTGTGTGTGTGTGTGTGTGTGTGTGTGTGTGTGTGTGTGTGTGTGTTTGTGTGTGTGTGTGTGTGTGTGTGTGTGTGTGTGTGTGTGTGTGTGTGTGTGTGTGTGTGTGTGTGTGTGTGCACACGCGAGTGCGTGTGCGAGTGCGTGTGCGTGTGCGTGTGCGTGTGCGTGTGCGTGTGCGTGTGTGTGTCCGAGGAGGGGGGAGGTGAGCTGTATGCTATTGGAGGGCAGATGGAGGAAGAAGAAAGAGAGAGAAAAAAGAGAGGAAGAGAGATAGAGAGAGAGAGAGAGAGAGAGAGAGAGAGAGAGAGAGAGAGAGTGCGATAGAGAGAGACAGACATACTAATATCCTGAAAAATTGCTGCTATTTGTTTCAGAAAGCTTTACATTTACTAACAGCAAAGGAACATTTGTATTTTTCTTTAAGCCAGTTTTTGCTAGTTGCAACGTTTTTGACTCTTGCTTTGGCAACATAAACGTATGTTTTTCTCATGCCAATAAAGCTCCTTTCAATTGAGATGAGAGAGAGAGAGAGAGAGAGAGAGAGAGAGAGAGAGAGAGAGAGAGAGAGAGAGAGAGAGAGAGAGAGAGAGCAAGAGAGAGAGAGAGAGAGAGAGAGAGAGAGAGAGAGAGAGACAGACAGACAGACAGACAGACAGACAGACAGACAGACAGACAGACAGACAGACAGACAGACAGACAGACAGACAGACAGACAGACAGACAGACAGCGAGACAGAGAGGAGAAAAGCAGGTACATTGTGGTAAAATGTCCTGCTGCCTTTCACAGAGGAGGCCAAGTGGCCGTTCCCTTCCCTCCTAATGAAGTCATTTGTTCTGTTTTACTGGCTTCACCTCTGGCTGCATCAAAAAGACAAGTCTCCTTGTCTGCCTCCCAGAGTCCTCTGCTTCTGCCGTTTGTGTGGTGTCTCCTACTGTAAGGTAGTGGGGGAAAGTAGCTAAGTACATGCACTCAAGTACTGTACTTACGTACAATTTAGAGGTAATTTTACTTGAGTATTAATTCCCCCCCCCCCCCCCGATTCTTTATACTTCTCTATACAAATATTATACTTTGTACTATTTTAAAACAAAACTTTTTAGTATTACAAAGCATACATTAACCGATTAATCCACATTTTATACTACGGCTATTTTCGACAAATTCTGCAAAATGGGACTATTTTTGTACTTTAACGATATTATTATGCCAATACTTTTGTACTTTTTAGAAGTTTGAGTAGTTGGTGTTGCTACTTTTACTTAAGTACAAACATCTGAGTACTTCCTCCTCCCCTTCTGTAAGGCCTGTCCTATGAAATTACATTAGTTTACTTAACGTTCTCCATCGATCAAACGGAAACCCGACACCGTCGGTAGCGATGCTAATTAGCGCTCCTCTACACTAAAACAACGTTGATTCACTGTTACTCCAATTAACTCCATTTGCGGTATGGCTGTGACAAAAACATTAACGTTAAAATGTGAAAATTACCTAATGAACGATGGTTTAGAACAGGGGTGTTCAACGTTTTTCAGGCCTTAACTGAGAGAGAGATGAAGCAGGGACCACCACTACATATTGTATAAACTTGCGTTGCATATTAAACAGACAGTTGATTTCATAGATAGCTGAATGGACTTGTTTGATAGCACTATCATCAGTGTTGTGTAAATGTTTTTGTTTGTTTGTTTATACATTATATTTTCTATCAATATGTTGGATTGATGTTAATGTGTATTTTCAGACATTTAACCAGCTTTGTTTCTATACCTTTCCCCCCTTCTACACCAAATATCTTTGCCGGAAATAGCCGATAAAAGCTTTAGATTGGATATTTTTGGTTAATGTTCACCACAGAATAGGGATGCTAGGATGATAATGTAAAAAAGACGAAGAAAATGTATAAATCGGATAAATCCTGTCACACAAACATTTGGCGGCCTCCCTGTAGTAACTCTGAGGATCCTTCCTAGGGGTCGGGGACCCCCTGTTGAAAACCAATGGTTTAGAAACTAGACCTCCAGTAAAACATTTTTTACAGATGAATTGAGTCCCCCCTGCGCAAAAAAAGTCCTTATTACGCTCATATATTGGACAATGTGTCAGACAATAGCAACAAAGGCAAATAATAAAACATCAAGCGGAGGCATATTCTGTGTGAGCAAAATCACATTCTAGCTTTGGCCAAATATTTAATATCCCTCTCTTTCTCTTTTCCTCTCTCTCTCTCTCTCTCTCTCTCTCTCTCTCTCTCTCTCTCTCTCTCTCTCCTTCTGAATAATATT
>NC_137612.1:41097453-41102453 GCF_963280865.1 Gymnoscopelus braueri | reverse complement strand
TTTTCGGTTAGCACTAAGGCTTAGATAATAGTCCTCAATTCACTCGGGTCAGAGTAAAAGAACGGAAACAACCCATAGAAATAACAGAAAACATTCTGCGTTGAGAGAAATGCCCTTTCAAAGCCTCGGTCTCGTTAGAGAAGGAAAAAAATATATATCAAGAAGTACGGAATTGAGTCGCATTGAAGAGAGTTTTTGATTCAGGCGTGGCTGTTAATGTAGCTGACACTTCATAAGTTTGATGTGATTGTTACAATCCAGTTCAGATCTGGTTCAAAGGACCATAAAATGATACCATCACAAACAAAATTAGTGGCTTGTCGAACAGAGAGTTCTCTTTCAGACCATTTATGTATTCACTTGTCTTCCGTTTCAAATTGAACTGCATAGTGCATATGCCTTATACGTAGTTGAACGAAAATATGTGATCTACAAGCTCACAAGTTGTCGAATAGCAACGCACTGCGAGCTTGTAGAATATGGACGCTAGCATTCAAGTATTCAAGCATAATTTCGTATGCAAAGCGATGTTCATCCATTGTGCTGGGATGAGTTTATACAGAGTTTATATGGCTCGCCTGCCATACAAACTAAGCTTTGTTAAATAGTTGTCATTATGGTGCCAATGCTGACACTCAAAAACACTCAGCAGGGATTTTGGATAAAGTTTTTGATTTTAGATATTTTGGATATTACTTTTACTCCACTTTCACAACTTTCACTCCACTACATTTCAAAGACAAAATATTGTACTTTTGACTCCACTACATTTCTAGGAAGGGAAGAAGTACATTGTGAATTAACCACTAATTCAAATATACTGAAAATAGATGATCTACAAGCTCCCCACAACATGTTGTGAGCTTGTACTATTCACTATTATTTGAAGATTTTGAAGATTTCCGGAACATATTCTTTTTAATGCAGTGATATTAAAAAGAAAATGTACTTTGAATTGTGTACTTTTGAATTCCTTAAGTATTCTTCTTTTTAAGCAAGAACTCCAGTACTTTCACTTAGTAGTGGAGTAATATTTGACCAGGAGTATCTGATACTTTTACTCAAGTACTGGGGTTGGGTACTTTGTCCACCACTGGTTAAAACCACAGACGTGGTCACCTCCCCGACATGTTCATGGTAACATTCCGGCAACGCGGGGTTGGTAATTCAATAAAGTGAGCGGCAGTCCGTCATGTCCCCTTCACCTATCCTGACCTTTAAGATCATTACTCACCGTGGAAGAATAGACACGAGGACAGGAGGCTATTTTAGGGGGGGATAGCGGCAAGGTCTCTGGGAACAGGGCTCGTGCTTTCTCCCCCGTATCATCTTAAAATCTTTAATTGGCAGCTGTAAACCCTGATTAAATAAAAAAGCACTTTGAAGGCCCCACAATACGAGCTCAGAGAATGGCACTGTACGCCGCACCACCAACAAGAGGGGCTTAACCCGTTGAAACCGGGAACGCACATCTGTGTAACCCCTTTAACCATTATTTTATACTTTGGCTATTCAAAAATGGCAGATATACAAGCTCATAGCGCGGCACCGAGTGAGCTTGTAGATCTGCTTTTTTAGAAAAATTGTGAACATTTTTGCGAATCTTTGAAAATATATGTTTTAAAGCGAACATTTTTAACTCAAATCTTTGCTTCTGGGGGGGCCCTGGAACACAATATTTTGAGATGGGGGTCCGCGGCCAAATACATATCATCTTGGGGGAATGGGGGTCCTTGACAAAGTTTAAGAACCACTGATTATAGCAACATATATATATATATTTTAACTGTTAGGATTTAGAAGACAAAATTGTTTTGCAAAATTGTTTTGCAAAAATGATTTGCAAAAATGCAACTTTTGAATAGCCCACAGAAATCTAAAAACGACACAGATTCTTTCCCGGTCTAAATGGGTTAAAAAGAAAACCCAACTTCAATTACCGTTCAGAGACCACATCAAGCCTTTTCCCCCCCTTTTTCTCATTCTGTAAAACAGGCCTTAAAAATTCAGAAGCTGTTTCGGGGACTAATGAATACTGGTCTTGAGTGTGATATTATTTCAGCCCGAGTGCGACAGAACTAAGGGGGGCAATATTATGAGAGAGATGGCGAATTCATTTATAATGGAGTGTAATAGCAGTCCCCGGCGCTCCTATAGACTCCATATGCAGATCCCTCAGCTCTCTTACTTCAGAAGGGGGGAGAACAAGACGTTGCTGTCGAAAGCTTGTATGTCCAAAACTGTTACTTTTCATGAAATGGATCCAATGTAGTTAGTATTTAGTCACAAGCTCTTTAATACTTTCCATCAGTACAATATGCGTAAAACCCACACTTAACTACTTTAAATTTTACTTTAAAATATTTTCGAAAATAGCATCTACTAGCTCACAACGTGTCGGATCGTGACGCGTCGTGAGCTTGCAGATCGGCTATTTTTGCTACTTTTGTGCAGTGGTGTAAAGTAAACTTGTACTCAAGTACTGTACTTACATGTAAGTACAATTTTGAGGTATTTTTTTTTACTTTACTGGAGTATTTCCAATTTTCAGTACTTTTACTTCTACTCCACTGCATCTCAGAGGCAAATGTTGTACTTTCACTCCACTACAATTATTTGAAAACTTTAGTTACTAGTTACTTTGTAGATTTTGATTATTATTACAAAACTACTTCAGCCTTATATACATTTCGGCCATTTGAAAATAGCCGATCTACAAGCTCACAATGCGACGCATTGTGAGCTTGTAGATCTGCTATTTTCTAAAGATTTGCATGCATTGTATACATTTGAAAACTTCATGCATAATGAGTACTTTCTACTTTTGGTACTTTAAGTACATTTTGATACCAATACTTTTGTACTTTTACTCAAGTACATTGTGAATTCTGGACTCATTTGTAACAGAGCATTTCTACATCGCAGTATTGATACTTTTACTTAAGTAAAAAACGTGAGTACTTTTTATTTTGTGTGACACTGTAGTATGACGAAGTAGGGCATCAATTCATCAATCAAAAACATGCAGATACGAGGTTTCTGCCCGACAACCACGAAGAAGAACGAGAACGAGAAACGCAGCCCGCTGCTAAGCAGGTGAAGTATGAGATTCTAAAGGGACACTACTTTAGCACAATCTTGTATATCTTGTTACAACATTTGTCACTGATAAAAAATATGGGGCATAAAATAATAATGGGGCGCATTAGTGATTCCAGTTCTAACTAACTGTAACCAAATAAGTCTGAAATGAGGTTATGATGACGATCTTTGAAATAGAAGTCATTACTACACCATGGCCTGGGTGAATACTCAACGCTGATTGGCCGGAGGGGTTTTTTCCCAATACATTTCGATAACTGGACATGTCCGGCCAAACTGTCTTCGCCATTCTGCTAAATCACTTTTACTTTTTACAGTTAATGCATGCCATTTTTCAACGATGCGCTCGCATAATGGCACAGAATAAATGGTTTGTAAGTTGCCCGCTAAACGCCTGGGGTAGTGATAAAGTCTCATGATTTATGACAAACAAACACAGTTGGAAAAGAATAACAACGTAGCAATGTAACCCCCAAATGTCTTCCCTATAGCCTGATCCTCTTCTCGCGTTGACTCATGTCTCATTTAGACGAACCAAGTAACTAAATGAGACGGCGTACGCACACTGAAAATAGCAGATCTGTAAGCTCACAATGTGAGTGTGAGCGTGACACGCTAGTTAGCGGCTATTTTCAGTGTGCGACACCAGTGTGCAACCAGTGGTGGAAAAAAGTCCTCAAATGTTTTACTTAAGTAAAAGTATCAATACTGCAATGTAGAAATACTCTGTTACAAGTAAAAGTCCGGAATTCAAAATGTACTTGAGTAAAAGTATAAAAGTATTTCCATCAAAATTGACTTAAAGTACGAAAAGTAAAAGTACTCATTATACAAAATGTTCTATTTCAAGTTTTCAAATGTATACAAATCTTTTGAAAATAGCAGATCTACAAGCTCACAATGCGTCGCAATGCGACGCATTGTGAGCTTGTAGATCGGCTATTTTCAAATGGCCGATATGCTGTAGGGCTGAAGTGGTTAATGCATGTTTTGCAATAATCAAAATCTACAAAGTAAATAGTAACTAAAGTTTAAAATAATTGTTGTCGAGTAAAAGTACAATATTTGCCTCTGAGATGTAGTACAGTACAGTACTTGAGTACTTGTACTTAAGTTACGTTCCACCACTGTGTGCAACTACCTTTAAATCAGCGTTAACAGTGATGCCGCTCTGAGACACAAAAACACCTGAAGGAGGGGTCAAAGAGGTCAAAGCGTCAAAGTGTCAGACAGGGGCTTGATGTTAGCGTCTCCTTGATGAAAAAAAAACACAAGATAGAAGAAGAACATAGAAGAAAGAGAAGAACCTTGAAATGGCATTACTTTGCGTTTGTGTGCGTGCGTGTTTGTCTACACGTGCGTGTGTTTGTGTGTGAGTGTGTGTGTGCGCGCGTGCGTGCATGCGTGCATGTGTGTGTGTGTGTGTGCATGTGTGCGTGTGTGTGTGTGTGTGTGTGTGTGTGTGTTGTGTGTGCGTGTGTGTGCGTGCTTGCATGTGTGTGTGTGTGTGTGTGTGTGCACTAGTCCCTGTAGATAACAAGTCCCATCTCTCGCCTTGCTTCCCAGAGTGTCCGTCTCTAAGCTGTGCTAATCGATTGGCAGGGAGAGGAAAAAGGGCCGGCTCTAATGTGTTGTATGTGAAGGATTTACTGGAGAGCAAAGCCACTGAATCAATGGAGTAGAAAATGCATCATTAGGACGGTGTCGTCCAACACCCCCCCTCCCCCCCTCCCACCGCACCCCCCCCCCCCCCGCTCCCCCGAGGGTCGGGGACAGAACTCGACGCAAACGGGACGGGAGACTCAATCGCACGTACACACGCAGATGTGTGGCGTGGGAGGCTGAACGCCATTAAAGCAGTGGGTTCACCAACCGTTTCGTGACCACACACACATCTG
>NC_137612.1:41092453-41094953 GCF_963280865.1 Gymnoscopelus braueri | reverse complement strand
GATGAAAGACGCGCGTGGATTTCCATATGCAAAAAGCAAACACAGTTATCCCCCCGCTTTCCAACCTGCCAACGCGTAACACCAACAAAAACATGCAGCCAAAGCCATTTCTTAAATCACCCTAATAATTCGCAAACACAACATTAGCGCATTAGCATATTCGTATTTGTGCATTAAGCAGCTTCTAATCCCAAACAGGTTGGGCTGCAAGAGGGCTGCCTGGCTTTGCTTTTAATAGCCTTGCGGATACCTGTGTTTCCTGCCTGCCCGTGGAGGGGACATTCTGTTGTTGTCAGACTAATGAGGCCTTTGGCGCACAAAGTTGATTTTCAAAGTCCTTTTGTCGGCTCTCCAGCCGCAGATAATTATAAATATTTAGCCCCGTTGGCAGACAGTTTTATCCAGCTCACTCAGTCAGAGCACTCAGCTCCCTCTTGGACAAATTGGGGCATTGAAATGCAGATTCGAATCGGAGTATTTTTTTCCCCCCCTCGCATTCTGCGGTGAAGTCACATTAGTCAGGACAACGATAACTCTGGGGGAAAAAGATTTGGTTGGACACACAGTAAAAGTGCTGCTCGATGCTGTCGGGTACAAGAAGCATCACGAATATGATAGAAGTTGCTTTCTTATTGATGACGTTTCACTCCGCCATACTGTGTATCTGGGAGGGAAAAAAAGCTTGGCAAATAAATCCTGAACGCAAGCAAAACACCAGGGCTTAGCTCTGCAGCTTGACAGGAGGTTAATTTGTGGAATACATAATAAATAGCGTGGGCACGGAAACATTCTTGCTTGTGCCTGTACGAGTGGGATTGTTTGGTGTTCGACAGTTACTCAACAGTTCAAGTGCATCAGGGAAGAGGGTTATCAGAACAGAAAGAAAATATATTTTTAGCAGAGGTGGAAGAGGTACTCCAGATCCTTACTTTAACCACTTAAACCCCCATATGGTTAGTCCCTCAGGGCTCTATGCTAGTGTCTTTGCTGTTTTCTGTTATTGTGGGGAAAGCTTTCGTCCCTCTGGTATATTATTATACAGTATACGACATCATTAGAGTATAAATACTGAAACATCTATAAGCAGCATGCTACGGTTGTAGCTGAAGGTAGAGCTTGCTTGAACTACCGATTTAAACTTTTTCCATGTCAAGGACCCCCACATACATATGTATTTGGCTGTGGATCCCCATCTGAGGATATTTTGTGCCCAGGAGACCCCCCCATATAAGATTTGTTCATTTGTTTTTACAACTACTATGAAATATTTTGAAACCAGCAACAAATGTGGAGATAATATTAACCCATTAAGACCGTGTACGCATCTGTGTCATTTTGGATTTCTTTGGCTATTCAAAAATAGCAGATCCACAAGCTCATAGAGCTATGAGCTTGTGCATCTGCTATGAGATTTTTTTGCAAATCTTTGAATATATATGTTTAAAGCGATTAAGCGAACATTTGTAACTCAAATCTTTGCTTCTGGGGGTCCCTGGAACAAAATATTTTGAGATGGGGGTCCGCGGTCAAATACATTTTTTGGGGGTCCTTGACATGAAAAAGTTTGAGAACCACTGATATAGCAACATTAGTAGACATTTTGTAGAATCGGAACCTCAGGCCTTGATGGGTTAATAAAATACCTGGATTTTGAGGTCAAATGCGACAGCTATAGGGGATGGCAATTGCCATTCCCCTGGAACGCCAAATGACGCCCCTGCTAATAACGTTGAACCATGTGGTGGTTTTCCGCTCTGTGCAGGGATATAGGTGAACCTGAAATTCATTGGCTTTTGGCAGCATGTGCTGAAAATGAATTGACCCCCGGCCCAGGCTTTCCTCGAGGTATTGATGCACCGAGCCTTTCTCCGTCTTCACCAGCTGCTACTCTAGGGAAAGCACAGCTTATCAACTATAGCTAGTGATAACACACACACACACACACACACACACACACACACACACACACACACACACACACACACACACACACACACACACACACGCACACGCACAGGCACAGCAGGCTTCTCTGTCTCTATCTATAAAGGCCATGAAATCAGTCCGAGCCCGCCGAGGTGGGGTTTGTGTGTGTGTGTGTGTGTGTGTGTGTGTGTGTGTGTGTGTGTGTGTGTGTGTGTGTGTGTGTGTGTGTGTATAGGTTTGGCCAGGATTTCTATCTTCTGTTCTGTGATTAAAAGGCCAAACTAATAAGCTCTGTCTCGTCGGGAACCTGCGCTGCGCTGGGAGAGACATCAGAAGCCATTAAATTGCAAATCTGTAATAATTTGCTGAAGGCTTCTTTTTTTTTTTTTGGTCCAGATCGGTTCCCTCCTGGGCTGATTTGTTGCATGGAGGCTGCACTACGAATGGCCAAAGTACACACCCAGCTGCTCCCACTGTGGCTATAGCGGTGGTGGACAGTAACTAAGTACATTTACTTGAGTACCGTAGCCTACTTAACCACTTAAACCCCATATGGTTGAGCGGAGGAGTCCCT
>NC_137612.1:41069953-41089953 GCF_963280865.1 Gymnoscopelus braueri | reverse complement strand
ATTATAAAGTATACGCTCGCTCCGTACCTCGTCCTCAATTCTAATAGACCGCCGTGGGGCCTTGGGCCTTAATATTCTGCATTATACTGCTGAGACACAAATCAAAAATTAAGTAAGCAATGGGAATGTAATCTGAAATGATGCAAGTGGTCTTCTTAATAAAACGCATGAAAACAAATGTTGTTTTAAAATCTAGAACCTAAATCTAAGCTGAACTTAGAACTTGAGCTAAAAAGCATTATTTTACACTTTGGCTATTCAAAAATAGCAGATATACAAGCTCATAGCGCGGCACCGAGTGCCGCGCTACGAGCTTGTAGATCTGCTATTTTTGAGAAATCGTGAAAATGTGTGCAAATCTTTGAATATATATTGTTTTAAAGCGAACATTTTTAACTCAAATCTTTGCTTGGGGATCCCTGGAACAAAATATTTTGAGATAGGGGTCGGCGGCCAAATACATATAATTGTGGGGGTCCTTGACATGAAAAAGTTTGAGCACCACTGATATAGAAACACACGTTTTTTCAGAATACTGTTGGGATTTAGAAAACATTTGTAGAACCGGCTTCAGGTCTTAATGGGTTAAGTACTGGCAAAGCAACAATTGTGGGAATCACGACCCATCAAAGGCAATCTACATGAAATAACTATTTTTGGACAACGTTATGCTATTGTCATCGGAACATCTCACATTAGGGCTCGCCCCCCCCCCAAAAACCTTGCAAAACTTCCCCATGATTTATTAATAATTCTCCATTTTCTGAATCAAACTTGGGCCCTGAATAATTGAGAGGGATCTTTGAGAGGCCCTAAACCCCATCCCCACCTTCCTTTTACAAGTCAACGTGGTGCATTTTTAATTGGGTACATGAAATAGGAATGAGGCGGTGAGCTGGAGAGAAGGTGAATTGAATCAGAGACACTCAAACCTGGCAGTATGCTGCGTTACGCATCGCACACTCTGCATCTGGTGCAGACGCAACGCGTGTCTGGCCTCAACGAGTCGCACTTCTGCCCCCCTAGCCCACCCCCCCCCCCCACGCCCTGGGACAAGGCTCATGTCATCCCGCCTTAAAGCAGTGGGTTCTCAATCTTTTCTGGATCAGGGCCCACTTGAAAATCACAAAAGCATTTGTATAGCCCACCCTTCTGACCACTTAACACGGCACCCGTTTGCATCGCGACGCGTTGTGAGCTTGTAGATCGGCTATTTTCAAATGGCCAAATTGTATATAGGGCTGAAGTGGTTAATGTATGTTTTGTAATAATAATAAAAATCTACAAAGTAACTTTTAACTAATGTTTTTAAATAATTGCAGTGGAGTACAATATTGCCTCTGAGATGTAGTGGAGTAGAAGTTTTGTTTATTTCAGTCAATTTTGTGGTAACATTACAGTAATAGGTAATACAATCAAATAAAAAGGTTTATCAAGAAAAGATACCCACATTTCTGACCAAAAAGGTATAGGCTGAAGCATTGCTTATTACGCCTATACCCTTTTACAAAACAAAGAAAAATGAAAGTCAAAATGGAGAGAGAAAACAAAACAAAAAACAAAGAACAACCAAAAGAAAAAAAGGAAATACTCCAGTTAAGTAATAAATACCTCAACATTTTACATAGGTACAGTACTTGAGTAAATGTTACTTTACACCACTGGTAAAAAAAAAAAAAATACATGGTTGTTTATAGGTTTAAGCACTATATTCTGATAGGTAATCATTGCTATAGAGTGTTTGTTCAGTAACAGGGCTATTCCCGTCTTTCCAGCTCTTTAATATACAGAAAATACATTTTCAGGTGGGTTGCCAAACTTAAGCCAAACAGGAGAAAGTACCCATTTATCAGCTTCAATTGTATAGTGTTCCAGTTCCAATTTGTCTACTCATTTATTTGTGTCATCACAATTGCACTAGTTTAATCTGTATCCTGTCTGAGTTCTCAAACACTCTATAGCAATGAGTACTATCAGAATATAGCTCTATTTAACACTTATTTTAACCAAAGAAAATCACTTTCCCCTGCCTTCAAGTAAAGTAAAAAATACTCTGTATGTACTAAAGTACAGTACTCAAGTAAATGTACTTAGTTACTGTCCCAGCACTAGAGCAACAACCTCTGGTCACATGCACGACACTCCAAGCTCCAAGAACACATTTTCTCCAGCTTACCGTCATATCGCTGCTGACGGGCAGAAACCATCTCCATATTTAAACTTTTTGTTTGTTTTCGTAAATTGACGCCCCACTTGATCATACAGCGTCACACAAAAGCATCAAAAGTAGCAGATCCGCAGCTCGAAACGCGGCGCAAAGTGACGCGTTTCGAGCTTGTCAATCTGCTACTTTTGCCGCTTTTGAATTTGAATCCTGAAAAGTAACCGTTTTGGACATATGAGGTTTCCAGCCGACAGAGACGTATATACAGGTCAATAGCACTCTGGAATTCTCCGCCCAAAGATATCATATCTACTGTCAATAATGAAATTGCTTTCAAAAGGCATACCAAGAAATATCTTGCCAAGTAACAGGATTAGTTAATATACCCCTGCATGTACATACAGCGCATACTGTACTGTGTGCGTTTGATCGGTTTGTTTGTTATTTTGATGTCCTTGAATTCATCCGTTGCTTCATCTGTTTAGCCCGCCTGCTTTAGCATCGTTTTATACTGTATCTGTCAAAGGTATTTTCACAGACATATATAACCGTCTCTATCTCTCTCTCTGTGTGTGTGTGTGTGTGTGTGTGTGTGTGTGTGTGTGTGTGTGTGTGTGTGTGTGTGTGTGTGTGTGTGTGTGTGTGTGTGTGTGTGTGTGTGTGTGTGTGTGCGCGCGCGCGCGCGAGCGTGTGCGTGTGTGTGTGTGTGCGTGTGTGCGCACGTGTGTGTGTGTGTGAGAGCATAATCAGTTCAGTAGGTTTTTATGCATAATTATAATCCGGCTGACACTACTTTATCTCTTTCATTTGTGTATACTGTATCTGTTAAACTTGCCTGAAATAAAGTCAGCTATATCTTTACAGAAAAGGGTTATTACTCTAATTTTGTTGTTGAAAAATGCACTGTGTCTGATATTTAATATCTTAATGTGTCTTTTACTTCTTTTGACTTAAAAAAAAAACTTTAATCAGCCTTGTACTTTCACACATTGTACATGTATTTACAATGTTCAGGACGGCAGGAAGACTGTGTATAGGCTCATGCTTCTAAGGCATCGGTTCTCGAAGGGGGTTCCGGGGACCCCCAGGGGTCCTCGGGGGGGGGGGGGGTTCCAGGGGGTCCCCAGTAAAAGTAGTTAATGTAGCATCACAATCATTTTAACCACTTTATACGTTGGCTATTCAAAAATAGCACCGCGCTGCAAGATTGTACATCTGCTATTTTGGAAAATATTTGAAATATACCTGAACATTTTTGGAAGATTTTGAATAATTGTTATATATTTTTAAACACTAATCTCATATTCTGGGGGTCCCTGGCACAAAACATTTTCAGATGGGGGTCCGCGGCCAAGTATATATCAATTTGGGGGTCCTTGGCACGAAGAAATCTTGAGAACCACTGTTCTAAGGGGGGACCCTTTCATAAATATATCTACAGCAAACCTACAGTAGAGTCACCACTTCCAGTTATGATTAGCACTTAGCTTCCATGGGGAATAAACATCCAACTCAATTGTGACCGAAGATTCCCTGAACCCAGATGATATTGACATAATGCAGTTGTTGTGCAAACCACTTGTGCATGGACTAAAACAAAATGGTAGATCCGCTGTATACATTCATCATCCCCAAAGAGGAATGCGTTAGCTGTGTCTGCTGAAAAAGAGAAGGCTTGCTTGCTTGCTGACTTGAAGTGCAGCACCGAGTCTCAATTCTGAAGAAATAATTTTCATTGTGGCATTCAGACATTTCTTTGGGCTTGAGAATAGAGAGACAGAAATGCATGTGTTGCTTCGACTGCATGTAAAACAGAAGGGGGGGGGGGGTTGCTTTTGGTTTTCCACCCGACAGAGACAATATATTTTTTATGTATTAAATGACAATGGGGGAAAACAATATTATGCACGGAACGCAGGTTACAGGAGAGGTAAGTTGAGCCACTGGGTAAGATGAGCCACCCCAAGAAATCCAAAAACAATATGCAGAACGCAGTATACCAATTATAGGCAGACATTAACATCACAGCAGCCCATGAGGATCACAGTGGACAGAATGACTCAACCGGATCCAAAATGGTGTTTTTTTTGTTGTTGCCATTTGAAGTGATTTGATTGAGCTCCTGTATGTAATGATTCCTGTGACTGGGAGAGGGAGCGGGTCATTGTAAAGGTCTTATTACACGTCAGCTATAGTGTTTATGTTTGTTACAACTTGAGGTTATAGATCAGATGAGATATTTGGGTAACACTTTAGAATAACTATCCGTTATAAGTAGTTAATAAATCATTCATAAACTGTTAGTTAATGAGTTATTAATGACTTGTTAAGCATTTGTTAATAGTTAGTTAAGGATTAATAACAATGCCTTATAACTATTTAATAGATCATGTATAAACCATCAGTTAATGAGTTATTAATGTTTTGTTAAATGGTTGTTAACAGCTAGTTAAGGAGTTGTAACCATGCCTTATAGATAGTTAATAGACTAGTAACAAACTATTAGTTCATGTGTTATCAATGACTTGTTAAATATGTTTTAATAGTATGTTAAGGATTTATAAATATGCCTTATAGATAGCTAATATATCACTCACAGAGTATTAGTTAACTGACTTATTAACTGTATGCAGACTATTTATAACTATGTCTTATAAATGCCTTATAACTAGTTAATAGATCATTTATAAACCATTAGTTAATGAGTTACTAATGTCTTGTTAAATATGTGTTAACAGTTAGTTAAGGAGGTATAACTATCCCTTATAGATAATTTATATATTACTCACAAACTATTAGTTAATGACTTGTTAATAGCTTGTTAAATATTTGCTACCTGTATGCTAATGATTCATAACTTTGCCTTATATATGTTCAAAGGATTATGAACAAGCTATTAGTAAAACACTTACTAATGGCTAGTTAAGTATTTGTTAATAGTTCATATATGTTATAGGGTAGTTATTCTAAAGTTGCAACTATTCCTCATTTACTAACATGAGTTAAGTATTTGTTAATGGTTAATTTATGTTATTGGGTAGTTATTCTAAAGTTGCAACTACTCCTCATTTACTAATATGAGTTGAGTATTTGTTATTGGTTAATCTATGTTATTGGGTAGTTATTCTAAAGTTGCAACTACTCCTCATTTGCTAACATGAGTTAAGTATTTGTTAATGGTTAATATATGTTATTGGGTAGTTATTCTAAAGTTGCCACTACTCCTCATTTACTAACTATTAACAAATACTTAACTTACCTTTTACAAAGCAATTGTTAATGATTTGATTCCCATCTACTAATACCAGAGACACGTTGTACAACAGCAAATGGGTGGTACAGAAATTTGATGTGACACTGTGGACATATTTCACATTTTGGTACCTCAACATTGCTCAATATTTTACAAAATAAATACCACAGATGAAATAATGAACCATTTATTTTTAATGAATAAAGGAAACAGCATAAAAATTACAAATGCATCCATCTAAAATAACAATAGCAAATAAAGAAATAGTCATATCAACAATAATACAATAATTAGATATAACAAAAAGGAATACCTTCATAATCCCATCATAATCCGCCTTTACAGTTCAGTTTACATATAGCTTTATCCAGTGGATATACAGCACACACATTAGCTTAAAGGAGGAGTTCACCCAAAAAATTACTTATTTTCTATCAATTGCACACCCTATGAAGCCTTGAATCCATGGATTATTTTTTGTTTTTGTCGCATTCTTAAGCTAATAATTTGATTCCCGTCTCCTACCGGCTAATGTATCCGGTAGGAGACACAAAGTAGATTATTTGTGTCTCCTACCGGAAATACACACGGTCATCAAATTATTGTCTTAGGAATGCCACAAAAACAAAGATAAATCCATGAAATCAAGGCTTCATGAGGTGTGTAATTGATAGAAAATAAGTCATTTTTGGGGTGAACTCCTCCTTTAAGCTTTATAGCAGGCCTTCTGCAGTAAGCAGTATGGCCACAGCAACACCATGTGCAAAAATTGTAGCTATGCTAATATTGTAGCTAACAGGCTAATAAGTGTTCCCAAATTATAAATCTTACTCTTTTTCATCAAACAAACAAAAACGAATTATTTACATTAACTAATAAACACAACAGTCCATACAGTTTTCATGGTTTTGCACTACATCACCTGAAATGCATAAAATAGAATACACAATGTATACAGGACAATGGCCCCTTCTCTTGTGTCTTGTTCACAATAACTGAACAACATCCTGCTCCTTTCAAAATAAAAGGCAGTTCAGCTTCAGAACTCCATTGAGACACACTGCCATCTACTGACACAAAGTGGTATTGGTACTACACTACAGACTAGTATAGTTGCATGAACTGAACAGTTTTTCTTCATTCAGTAGAAATATCAGATTAGAAATAGCAGATCTACAAGCTCACACTTGAGCTTGTAGATCGTCTATTTCTAATCTGATATTTCTACTGAATGAAGAAAAACTCAAGAAAAATGTCCCTTTTCAACATTCCAGGCCATGACCAGAAATTGACTCATAACTGACCCCTAGGTGTTTACTGGGCCTTTTTAGAAGCAATAACCCTCAATTTGAAATTTGTGAGGTTGCAATTATTTTCTTCTGTTTCTTTTCATTCGCCAGAAATATCAGATCAGGAATAGCAGATCTACAAGCTCACAACACATTGCAATGTGTCTTGCTGTGAGCTTGTAGATCTGTCATTTCTTATCTACCATTTTTGGCAATGTTCCACGTATGTTCCATGTATGTTCCATGTATTTTTATTTTATTGCCCTTTACAGTTCAGTTCATGCAACTACACTAGTCTGTAGTGTAGTATCAATACCACTTTGTGTCATTAGATGGCAGTGTGTCTCAATGGAGTTCTGAAGCTGAACTGCCTTTTATTTTGAAAGGAGCAGGATGTTGTTCAGTTATTGTGAACAAGACACAAGAGAAGGGGCCATTGTCCTGTATCTGATACATTGTGTATTATGCATTTCAGGTGATGTAGTGCAAAACCATGAAAACTGTATGAACTGTTGTGTTTATTAGTTAATGTAAAGAATCCGTTTTTGTTTGTTTGATGAAAAAGAGTAAGATTTATAATTTGGGAACACTTGTTAGCCTGTTAACTACAATATTAGCATAGCTGCAATTTTAGCACATGGTGTTGCTGTGGCCATACTGCTTACTGCAGAAGGCCTGCTATAAAGCTAAAGCTAATGTGTGTGCTGTATATCCACTGGATAAAGCTATATGTAATCTGGACTGTAGAGGCGGATTATGATGGGATTATGAAGGTATTCCTTTTGGTTATTTCCAATTACTGTATTACTGTTGATATGACTATTTCTTTATTTGCTATTGTTATTTTAGATTAATGCATTTGTTATTTTTGTACTGTTTTCTTTATTCATTAAAAACACATTGTTCATTATTTCATCTGTGGTATTTGTTTAGTAAAATATTGAACAAGGTTGAGGTACCAAAATGTGAAATATGTCCACAGTATCACATCAAATTTCTGTACCACCCATTTGCTGTTGTACAACGTGTCTCTGGTATTAGTAGATAGGAATCAAATAATTAACAATTGATTTGTAAAAGGTAAGTTAAGTATTTGTTAATAGTTAGTAAATGAGGAGTAGTGGCAACTTTAGAATAACTACCCAATAACATATATTAACCATTAACAAATACTTAACTCATGTTAGTAAATGAGGAGTAGTTGCAACTTTAGAATAACTACCCAATAACATAAATTAACCAATAACAGATACTTAACTCATGTTAGTAAATGAGGAGTAGTTGCAACTTTAGAATAACTACCCAATAACATAAATTAACCATTAACACATAATTAACTCATGTTAGTAAATGAGGAATAGTTGCAACTTTAGAATAACTACCCAATAACATATATGAACTATTAACAAATGCTTAACTAGCCATTAGTAAGTGTTTAACTAATAGCTTGTTCATAATCCTTTGAACATATATAAGTTATAGTTATGAATCATTAGCATACAGGTAGTAAGTATTTAACAAATTATTAACAAATCATTAACTAATAGTTTGTGAGTAATATATAAATTATCTCTAAGGGATAGTTATACCTCCTTAACTAACTGTTAACAAATAATTAACAAGACATTAGTAACTCATTAACTAATGGTTTATAAATGATCTATTAAACTAGTTATAAGGTATTTATAAGACATAGTTATAAATAATCTGCATACAGTTAATAAGTCAGTTAACTAATACTCTGTGAGTGATCTATTGGCTATCTATAAGGCATATTTATAAATCCTTAACATACTATTAAAACATATTTAACAAGTCATTGATAACTCATTAACTAATAGCTTGTTAGTAGTCTATTAACTATCTATAAGGCATGGTTACAACTCCTTAACTAGCTGTTAACAAAGATTTAACAAAACATTAATAACTCATTGACTAATGGTTTGTAAATGATCTATTAATAAATTATAAGGCATTGTTATTAATCCTTAACTAACCATTAACAAATGATTAACAAGTCATTAATAATTCATTAACTAACAGTTTATGAATGATCTATTGACTACTTATAACGAATAGTTATTCTAAAGTGTTACCGATATTTGGTCTGTACCGTTGTGTCGCGTACCATTTATTTGTTCACGTTGTGGCTATGGGGTAATGTGAGCAGCATGGCTTTGGGGTAAGTTGAGCCTATATTAAATCAATGAGAAAGAATATATAACTTAACAAATGATTGTACAGCACATGGATTCCTTATTTAATACATATCGTTGCTTTCGAGCAGATACCAATCATGCATCTTCATATTTTTTTATTTTTTTTAATGTTTTTGGGTAAATGAATGCCCTATTTCATCACACAGAAGTAGTGAAAATAGCAGATCTACAAGCTCACAACATGACGCGATATGACGCGTTGTGAGCTTGTAGCTATTTCTATTATTTAATATAATTATTTTAAATAGTAATAAAAAAGGAACAGTTTTGGATTACCGAGAGTGACAATATAGTTAATGAAGAGAGAGAAAACACTTGACACTTGGTGAGCATGTTCAAACCTTGCTTTTTTCCCCCTGTTAATTGTGATCAAATCATATTCTATAAAGATCATAGAATGTGAATATAATATGTGCTTTTTGCGTGATCGCTTTTATCCCATACAGGGAGAATAAGTTGATGATAAAGGAACACTTCACTGATCAATAATTTGAGAACTACATGATCTAGGCAATTTTTTTTTGTTTCTAGTGGTGCACAAGGTCCTGAGGTATGTAGGCTATTGTTGCATTACTGTATTGAAAGTTGTATTTCTTTTCTGGCCGTGATAATGCAAAATGTAAAACTCAAGAGACTGTTGTGTTTCTATAGCCGATATCGTCGCTGTCGTGTGGAAACCTTGTACGTCCAAAGTGTCCCGTTTTTATTATTACAAAAAAAAATGTAATGGTTAAAATAGCCAATCTACAGGCTCACAACGACAGCTTGTGAGCTTGTAGATCTGCTATTTTCACTGCATTTGTGTGACACTCTTATCACAAAGTAGGGTGATAATTTACGTGAAAACAAATAAACATAAAAAAGTTGAAATATGGAGATGCAAGGTTTCTGCCCGATAGCGACAATATGCATTGCTATAGCACTGGCACAACTGAGAGAGGAGAAACTGTGGTCCTATTTTTCACATCCCCGTGATGTCATGCTACTCTGACCCCATGCTGTGCCTCACACTCACACACACACACACACACACACACACACACACACACACACACACACACACACACACACACACACACACACGCACACACACACACAGTTATTTCCTCCCCTCTGCACAGCTGTATAAATCACACACTACAGGCTTCCCAGGCCCGAGAAATAAAGCACATTAATAACAGGCATGCATGCCGGAACTCACACTGACAAATGCACCACATGTACACGCACGCACGCACGCACGCACGCACGCACGCACGCACGCACGCACGCACGCACGCACGCACGCACGCACGCACGCACGCACGCACGCACGCACACACACACACACACACACACACACACACACACACACACACACACACACACACACACACACACACACACACACACACACACGATGCAAATGCTCTACACAAAAAAATATATGCACATACAGATGACTACACACGACAAATATTCATGCAAAAAGTATGCACATAGTAGATGAACGTGCATGCTCACGTGCACACACACGCGCACACACACACACACACACACACACACACACACACACACACACACACACACACACACACACACACACACACACACACACACGCACACACACAAATCCCAAATCTAACTGGGGGAGACAGATATTATAATATTCCCTATCATAATGCCTCCTCCTGACTTTGCAAAGCTTGATAAAAGGACCCGGCAGTTGAAAGGCAACACAGCAGTTAGCCTACGTTCACAGACACAGTGAAAGGGGACTCATAACCTCGTGACACACAGAACGCAACACTTTTTAAGCCTCCCACGCTCTACAATTACACATGTAGAGAGAATGGTTCCTCTCTACTAATTGCAAGGCACGCATACAAAACTGCAGGAACGGAGCTATAGAATTAACGAAACAAAAGGAGACTAATCACTATCATCCAAACGCAAAAACCTCCTGAATTTGCACGTGCGCTTTCTGAGGGTAATGGCGCCTCACACATGTCGACAACTATCTTCTAAAAGCAAACCGTGCCTGTATTAACCCAATGCAAATTGTTGTGTTGGATTTAATTTTCACACATTTATCCGTACAAACCACCGTTTGGCTTTAGACCTCCGGTGGTGTGAATCAGCGTTGCCAGATTTTGCGAGAGAAACGAGAAACCAGGTCTATACGAAAACAAGCCCAAAAGATCTATAGGCCATATGAGCGCGCACACACACACACACACATACACACACACACACACACACACACACACACACACACACACACACACACACACACACACACACACACACACACACACACACACACACATATCCGAAAATAGCCCATATACAAGCTCACAACGCGTGCGAGCTTGTAGATCGGCTATTTTCAAAAAATAATCTCCACAACATTTTTTAAATGGGGAATGTTTTTGAAATATTTTAACAACACAAATCTTGTATGGGGGTCCCTGGCACAAAATATTTTCACGTGGGGGTCCGCTGACAAATAGCCTACATATACATTTGGGGGTCCTTGATATGAAATTGTTTGAGAACCACTGTTTTAGGAAGCAAGCCCAAATAAGCAACTATACAGAAACAATTCCCAAAGGAAACGCAAACCGCAACAACCAATATTTAGAAGCGACTTTACAGAAAAACAAGCCCAATGTCGCTTATAATAAGGGGTCAAGCGGACATGGCAACACTGGTGAATACCAGTTCATCCTCTATAACTTTTTCATGGAAGAAACCAACGAAAAGGGGTGGTTGTGGGGCTGGGGGGACTTTTTGAGGTAAGACCCACAACACAAGTTGGAACAATACATGTAAATGTGACTCATATGATATAAAATGATTATAAATACAGGTAGGACAAATAAGCCAGATACACACACGCACAAAAATGACATCAGAAATCCAGGTGGGCACGCAACCCCCCCCCCCCCCCCCCCAGTTTGAACTGGCATGATGGGTACCATTCCCACCACCATCCTCTCACGTACGTTGCAAATGTGGTCAAAAGCTGCAGAGACAGCAAACGAGAATCAAGCTCAAGATGAAGCGCTCCCACAGAAAGCGGCATTATTAGCAATACGGTGGTAAAAATAATGCAATCATCGTAATAGTCCAAAAGAAAAAGGGAAAGACTTTCCAACATTTCAAAAGTATTGCATTCCCATCTTCAGAGCCAGTCAACAGTATTTGAAAATGTGCGTTTGTGTATAGGAGTATTTGTTGTGGGAGGGGTGGGTGGGTGGGTGAGGGTGGGCGGTGGGAATTGAACAGGCCCAAAGTGTCAACTCTTTAAACATTTAACACCAAAGTACAATAACACTTAGATGATGCAACAGCCTTGAAAACACAAACTATTTACCTCCCCAAGGAGCTTTCGTCAAAATGCGGCTCAGCATGCAGCTGGCTCCTTTCTCCTTTTTCTTTTTTTTTCACTCTCCGGAAACGGTGGCACCGGAGCTGCTTAATATCGCGATAGGCAGTTTAAGTTGTTTCCATACGTTTCTCTTATGGAGTTTTAGACCGGCTCCTGGGCTATTTGATGAGAAGTGTATCATAATGTCAAAAGGAATCACAAAGCGGTCCCACACAAACACACATCAATATTTCAGAGAGGTTTTCCCACCTTTTAGAGGTGGTGGGGAATAACGTGGATCGCCCTTCTGTTCTGCTTTGATATCATTGCTGTCGGGCAGAAACCTCTTATCTCCATTATCCTAACTTTGTGTGTTTTTTTCCCCAGAAATTAACTCCCTATACTTAATCATACTAACAGCCTCACACTAAAGGCATCAAAAGTAGCAGATCTACAAGCTCAAAACGTGGCGCGAAGAAGCGATGCATTTTGAGCTTGTAGAGATCTGCTACTTTTGCTGTTTTTTGAATTCTGAATCCTGAAAAGTGGACATGAGGGTGTCCGTCCGACACAGTATTGATATGCTTGGATGCTTCCTGCATGACCACTGATGCTGGAGCAAACATAAATTATCATCTGCAAAAAAATATTTTAAAAAATACCAACAAAGAAATAGAGTGATAATAATCCTTCTATAAAGATACATTATTTATTCACCTTTTGCTTTAAACACTTGAGCCTATAGCATCCATATTCTTGTGGGGGGAACATTAGCCAGAAATAGCAGGTCTACAATTTCACAAGCTTGTAGATCAGCTTTTTTTTGTGTGTGTGTGTGAAAAGAGTGAAAAAAGCGGTCCAAGTACAGAGACCATTCAGGTCCAGTTTACTACGTTTAGAGGGTTTAACCCATTCAATCTGGGAACGCATTTGTGTCATTTTAGATTTTAGCTATAGCCATTATTTATACTTTGACTATTCAAAAATAGCAGATATACAAGCTCATAAGCGCTAGATCTGCTATTTTTGAAAAATTATGAACATTTTTGCAAATCTTTGAATATATATATTCTTTAAAGCGAACATTTGTAACTCAAATCTTTGCTTCTGAGGAGTCCAACAAAATATTTTGAGACGGGGGTCCGCGACCAAATACATATAAATTCGGGGGTCCTAGACATGAACAAGTGTGAGAACCACTGATATTATAGCAACATACGGTTTTCAGAAAACTGTTAGGATTTAGAAGGCATTTATAGATGTGTTACCGGATTGAATGTTAAAGAGGCAAAAAAATAAAAATAAATGGGTGAAATGTTTTTCACCAGGTAGGCTGGGTATCTCTTACTTACTTTTGTAAGTAACAATGATACAGTTGCAGAGTTGCCATCGTTTTTTTCCCCTCTTTTTCTCTTTGCTATGTGAATATTGCTGAGGTCAGCAGTCTCTCTGACCTAAGGGATGATGGCCACAAATCTTCAGTGTATCTTCCCCCCAGGTCAGCACTGCCGTCCAGGGTGAGCCATGACTCCACCATGTGGAACCATTAGCCAACACCACAAATGCTGATTAGACCATTTTCCCCCCTCTTCATATTTTAATAGCAGATATGTTTTCTTAACCACTTAAACCCTATATAATTCGTTGACCGGGGTCCCCCAGGGGTCTGTCCTAGTTCCCCTCCTGTTTTCCCCCCTCTCTAGACCGAATCTCTTTGCTGAAAATAGCCGATCTACAAGCTCGCAATACGTTGCAACGCTGATTACTATTATTGTCTCCGCCAGGCCGAAAGGCATGGCGAGAGAGTATGTTTTACCCTCCGTCCGTCCGTCCGTGTGTGTGTGTGTGTGTGTGTGTCCGTCTGTGACCAGCTAATCTCCGCCACCGTTGGCTTGATCGCAGCCAAACTGTGCACACACACTCCCTGGATGCCAATTCCGAACTTCTGACGCAAATTTTTCACATGGGCCTTTTATAGCGCCACCAGGTGGCCGATTTGTGCAAAACATATTTTTTGACAGTACTCCTACAGATTTTGTCCAAAAATCTTGCAAATCGGTACACAGTATCTCTATTAGGCATTAAACAAAACCTGTCTTTCAGATTTTTCATATTCCATCCTGATTGGCTCAAAATGGCTTCCAATGCAGGAGTGCTCCGTTTTCAACAAAATGCCTCAAATCATGAACACAGCATGCAATTTCCGTGAAATTTTGCACGCATATTTCCACTATGCCGAGGAATAAATGCCACTTGAAAATGTTCAAATCAGCCTCATGGTGGCGCTATAACAGGCCGTTTCATGTTTTTACCTATAACTGCACCGATCTGTGTAAAACTTTGTATGCGCACTCCCTAGAGGTAAAGGAAAAACCTTTGCCCTGCATTTTTCACATCTGCCTTTTATAGCGCCACCAGAAGGCCAACTTATGTAAAACACTTTTTTATATTACTCCTTCCGATTTTATCCACATTTCAGGCAAATCGGTACACATGATCTCCATAGTCATGTGATCAAGACGGATGTGTTTGATTTTTCATATTCCATCCTCATTGGCTAAGATTGACATCTAAAGTTTGCAGTAGTGGCTTGTTTTGAACAAAATTCCGCAAATCATGAACGCACCGTCCGATTGCGGTCAAACTTTGCACACACATTCACACTATGTTGGGAACTAATGCCACCCTTTTAACATTGGCCTGTTATAGCGCCACCAGCAGGTCTAATTTAGCACAAAAAATAATCCACAAAATGCCTCAAACCATGAATGCAGTGTCCGATTGCCGTGCAAGGCCTAAGAACAAATGGAATGGAATTTGCAGTGTACAGTAGTGTGCATGAAAGCATGCTCCTCCGATGATGACCCCTACTTAGTTTGGTGACTCATATGGCCTTTTCTCTATTGCCAACCTTAGGGCAATATTTGCACAATATTATGCTATATTATAATATTTCTAACCTGATGATTCCATGATATTTTGATAAGCATGTGCATACTACTCAGAGTAAAAACTTTATTTGTAAAGAAAGTTATAAAGTACTGTACAACAACATAAAAAATGAGTCAGTCGATCAAATGAAAAAAAGACTACATTCGATGTTAGTGACCTCATGACCTCTCCTGCGCTATCTGCAGGGTAAACTACACTTTTAGGCCCCCTAGTGGGGGCTAAAAGATTGTTTGATCGATAGGTAATTTGGTCAGCTGCAGGACCCCTGGTGGTGATGCTGCTGTTGCTTAGCCTTGTTCCCGCAGTGGGGCTTCTACTCCAGTAGCTTTGCCCCTACCGCTTTCTTATTGGCCAGTGTTAGACATTTCACAACTTTTGAACATTATTTGACTTGAAAGTTGAAATCCATTGCCATTGACAAGAGGTGAAGCGGCCCATTAGATTTTAGCCATGTTACTATGTTCATTTTACTGAGACACATGCACAGTCTGTGTAAAGTGTATGTGCAGTCAATATGTGCTTGCCAGTGATGGAAAAAGTAAGTAAGTAAAAGTATCAACACTGCAATGTAGAAATACTTATGTTACAAGTAAAAGTCCAGAATTCAAAATGTACTTGAGTAAAAAGTACAAATGTATTGGTATAAAAATGTACCAAAAGTAGAAAGTACTCATTATGCAGAATGTCCCATTTCACAAGTTTTTAAATATATGAAATGTACAAAAGTCTTTAGAAAATAGCAGATCAGCTATTTTCAAATGGCTGAAATCTATATAGGGCTGAAGTGGGTTAATGTGTGTTTTGTAATAATAATCTAAATCTACAAAGTAGCTAGTAGCTAAGGTTCTCAAATAATTGTGGTGGAGTTAAAAGTACAATAGTTGCCTTTGATATGTAGTGGAGTAGAAGTAAAAGCACTGAAAATAGGAAATACTCCAGTAAAGTAAAAAATACCTCAAAATTATACAGTACTTGAGTAAATGTACTTAGTTACTTTACACCACTGGTAAAGTGCATGTATGTGCTCGCAGCCCCGTCCTCTCTATGCCTAACGTGCAACACATGCATGTGTCCACGTGACCAACGATACCCGCGAGTCTTTCACACGCGAGTAACTCGCCATTTGTAGCAGGTCGGCGAACGTGGCCTCTTCTTCCCCGCTATACAGAGTGAGTCGATCTCACATCTCAACGAAGGTGAGATGAGATGAGCCGGTATAGCAGCTCGCCGGGACCATCCCTCAACCCCCCCCCCACCCCCCACCCAACCCCACCCCACCCCACCCCACCCCGCGCCTCCTCTCGCTTTCTCTGTAAAGGTCAGCGGTTTTAATGAGAGGCACGCCGAGGTCAGCGGAGCCAGAGGGCTCCACCTCCGTGACAGGCCTCATGACTCCGCACCCGCCGTTAGCATGCTAATCCCTGCAGGAGCGCTACACACCGGAGAGAGAGCCTTCTCCTCCTCCTCCTCCCGCCTCCGCAGCGCTCTCCTCTCGCTCCCCCTCCTCCCCGCGGCGGTCATCATCATGTGGTTCATCTCTCCACGGTGGTGGAAAGTCACTGAGTACGTTTACTCAAGTAATGTAAATATATATATGTTGTTTTTGAATGTTACTGGTAGGCGGGTTTCTGAACTGTCCACAGCCCTCCTCACCGAGACACAGAACGAGTAGAAAAAAATGATGCCGTATATAATTAGTGAGGACCAATTATATGAAGATATGGTTGAAAATGGCTGAAATGCTCCTTTAAGTACAACATCTGAGTACTTCTTGAGCCTTGGACAAATATGCTCAAATAAATACTAGTACAAATTACCAAGTACATTTTCAGAAATTGTGAGAAATTGTCAGAAAGTGTGAAACTAGCCGATCAACAAGCTCTCGTGTCCGTTGCGACGCGTTGTGAACTTGTAGATCGTCTATTTTCACTTTGAAATAGGGCTTAAGTGGTGTATTCATAATGTATTTTTGTACGTTTCGGCCCCAAGAGTCCCTTCCTAGAAATGTAGTGGAGTCAAAAGTATAAAGTTTCTATTGGAAATATAGCGGAGTGAAAGTCATCAGCTTGCAAAAAAAACAAAACCAAAAAAACAATACTCCAAAAATTGTACTTAGTTACTTTCCAGCACTGCCCGCCCCCTGCCCATGGCGTCCGTTCGTGTGGTCATCTCTCACCAGGACTTCAGCAGTCTCCGGCTCAGCCTTGGGCCGGCCCCCTATCTGACAGTCCCCTCCAATCACAAAGGACAGCGACGCTGCGTTGACAACTGTCCGCCTGACAAATTAGACTCTGCGTATTCTCCTGCACTGCCACTCTGACTCCGCCTCTTATTGCCGCCTTGTTGCTTGGCAGCTCGGTGCTCATCCAAATGTGTGTGCGTGTGCCTGTGTGTGCCTGTGTGTGCCTGTGTGTGTGCCTGTCTGTGTGTGTGTGTGTGTGTGTGTGTGTGTGTGTGTGTGTGTGTGTGTGTGTGTGTGTGTGTGTGTGTGTGCGTGTGCGTGTGTGTGCGTGTGTGCGTGTGTGCGCGTGTGCACGTGTGTGCGCATGTGCGTGTGTGTGTGAGTGTGTGGCGGTTTGGAGCGGTGTGGTGGTTGTTGGTTTGCTGGCGGGGCGTACACTGGTGAGACACGACCTCCTCGGTGACACATGTTGCCTCTCTCTCTCTCTCCCCAACAAAACACTCAACATCGATTGCGATGTGCGTCGTCATAGAAACAGGGCACGACGTGGGGCCTGAGTGCGTATTCTGAGCCGAGCGGAGTGGTGTGGAGTATATTCTGGGCCAGGGAGGAACGGAGAGACGCGCACACACGCACACACACACACACACACACACACGTGTGTGTGTGTGTGTGTGTGTGTGTGTGTGTGTGTGTGTGTGCTCGTGTGTGTATGTGACACACACACACACACACGAGCACAGGCACACACACACACACACACACTTATCCCAAACCGAAACGACGAGAGGAGGGAATAGACGATCCCACAGAGAGGATGATGCAACTGGAGTGAAATTGTGCGGCCGGAGTGCATGCTGCATTAATGCGGCCCCCACAGGACAGAAAAATACTCACCCGCATTCCCTCCTTCTCCTTGTTTCCAAACGCCTCACCCTTCCTTCACAGCAAGAATTCGGAGTGTTCGTTTAACCCAGGGAGGGTACAAAAACGGACCCTTTGCGGGTCTCTCTTGGGTGCAAATTGTCACTCCGGAATTGTGCAGAGCTCTATCTGGTTCTTGCAACTTTTGCAATGGCAGCTATAGCACACTTCTGGGACCTGAGCTAAAACAAACAACAACAACAGCATTATCCCCTTCGTGTTTCACGTTTCACAGCCTCCTGACACAATGCAAACTTGCGATTGGTTCCTGATCGGGCCTTTCAGAGGGACACATAATACCCTTTATGAACCAGCACAGATTATGGTTTGCTGCTGCAGCATGAGTAGATGCATATCGTTGCTGTCGGGCAGAACACTTCCAAATCTCCACGTTCTAACTTTTTGTGTTTTTTTTTGTAAATTAATGCCCCTCCTTGATCATTCTACAGCGTCACACAAAAGCATCAAGAGTAGCAGATCCACAAGCTCAAAACGCGACGCGTTTTGAGCATGTGGATCTGCTACTTTTGCTGTTTTTGAATATGAATCCAGAAAAGTAACAGTTTTTGACATACTGTATGAGTTTCCACTCGACAAAGACAATATATACGGTTACTATGGGTATTATATCGCAACTTTTTTTCAATACACATTATAATAAAATATTGACATTATCTTATAACCCATTTGTGAAGCTTTAATGGCAAAATGGTAAATCACAGGAATCAATGTGCTTTACATTTCCAATTCATTACGTACAGCAGCACACGAGTGCTGTTCTTCCGGCTTAAGGCTTAAGATATCTGGGACAGAGTACATGTGAAGCTTTTGTCTACACACCCTTTGCCAGTTCCAATATGGAGGGTCTGGCACAACTGCCTACGATGAAGGGAGTCACTCTGTCTGTCTTTCACTTTGAGCAACACTCACACACACCGGGCTCTTAAATTGCAGCTTGAATGCTCTCGGCGCGGAGACAGAGAGAACACAGTGTATGTTAATGCATTTCGGTGGGCCAAGGGCAAATAAATTACTTTGGTTAGGTTCACATCCAAATGAAACAACACCAGTGAAATGCATCTGGAGAAACTTGGATTTCCATTCACTTTGAAGAAGCAAAAAAAAAAAAAAAAAAACTCAAAACAAAAGAGAGAGAGAGAGAGAAAAAAAAAACTGTTTTGTAGTGCAAGTTCCAGAAAACAACACTCGCAAAATACACACTAAAATCCTCAGCGTTAGGTTAATTTATCCATCTATAACTCTGTTGGTTATACATTTGTACACTTGCAACGCTAAGATTTGACTGTGTGTGTACGGAAAACAACACCGGAAACGGTTGCACGTGACGTGGCATTATCGAGCGACCAATTACCGCGGCTCGTGATATATTCTGCGTCTATCACCCGAAATCAACCGGGTGAAAAAGTGTCAACAAACCAGTGCCGTGCCGTTTTGTCCGCGGACAGACTCCCACTTCCCACCTCCCATGCTGCATTGCCAAAGAGAGAAGAAGCTGGCTCTTTGTGCAGCCGCTGTGCTCGCTAGCAGCAGCAGCAGCAGCAGCAGCCGGTGACCATTATAAATGGCCTCTATTAGCACGGCTCGGTCGCAGAGGGGAGAGAAATAAAATCATTGGGAGAATGTAGGCCTGCACGCTGTCGCCTG
>NC_137612.1:41047453-41062453 GCF_963280865.1 Gymnoscopelus braueri | reverse complement strand
GGTCGGAGGATAGAAATCGCAGGTTGAGTATAGCCTATATAGGCCAATGTGCTTTTGACAATCAACACCCCGCCGAGTAGCGGGGGCGTGTAAACACCTACCCAAGCAGTAGGGGAGCGTTTATGTTAATAAGTCAACCGTTCAATCACACACCTCTGTCGCCCCGAGGGACTAACCAACTAAGAAAGAAAGAAAGAAAGAAAGAAAGAAAGAAAGAAAGAAAGGAAGAAAGATGGAAAGAAAGAAAGAAAGATGGAAAGATGGAAAGAAGGAAAGAAAGAAAGAAAGAAAGAAAGAAAGAAAGAAAGATGGAAAGATGGAAAGAAGGAAAGAAAGAAAGAAAGAAAGAAAGAAAGAAAGAAAGAACAACAAAGAGCCACATGCGCTTAAGGCAGAACTAAGAAGGAAATCATGTCAAATTATTCTAACACAGCTGTCGATTAGGCAACTAATTTTTCATAGAGGCAAGTTGCTGACCGTTTCAAATGTCATCCTTCACATTTTATTTAAAGGGAATAGCACTCGTTTAAGTATTGGGTGTTGCTCTGCCATATATTCCTGATTGTTAAACAAAAAGAGCCAAATATATAACATAATAGGCAAATAGTAGTAGCCCACTAGGCCTACATCAGACAAATACCCAGTGGTCCATCCAGGGTATACACTATATTTATGTGTCTTCGCTGTATCGATACAGATCTGTCCTATTATATTCAGCTTTATGACACGACAATGCTACATGTTTATAATCAGCGGCATTCCTATGATTAGTCTGGAATAACTTGTAATAATAAAGCAATAAGCCACAAGGTCTCAGTTTACCTTGTATTTTATAATGGACAAGAGGCGTAGTGAGGCACGACAGGTCAGCGGAGTGCCTCTGAACCCTCTCAGCCATTATAAAATAGAGGTAAACTGAGACCGTGCTTGGCTTATTGCTTTTCTAAAACGGTAACAAACATGGCAACATGAAAATCATAAAACAGTCCTTAATAATTCACTGCAAGAACAACTAGTTCAACTAGGCCGGAAATACTTCCACTTCCGGGCCACCATGCAGGAAGAGCCACTTTGTCAAGTGTTTGTTAACTCCCAGCCATGCTGTGTGTTTTAGACGTTTTAACTTTTCCCAAACAAACACACAGAGAAACAAAACTTAACTGTTTATAGGTCAATCTCATGCGGCTAAAATATTCAATAGAAATTCATATTTTTTTAAAGCCAGATTTAGCTACTATGTCTGTGAATTTCACATGTAAACTGTTAGCATAGCTACTTATATCGACCGGGACATTGCGAGGGCGAGCAGCACAGCTGACAAGAGATTAGGGAGCGCTTGCTGTCTTTACAAGCCCCGCCCCCGCCTGGAGCCACTCAGTCACCGTCCTATGCGCGCGGGCGGTGCTTAGAAGCCCCGCACGGCCGGGGTTTGTACGGAAATCAAGCGCTCCCCTTAGCATGTTCAGCTACAGATACACTGGGTCACTGGGAATACAAACAACGCGCCTGGGATTGATATAAACTGATTTAAGGTGTAGATTATAGTCTCATATATCACAGACCCATGGAGAGAGAGAGTTATGACAAGCTTTGAACTCGCCGCAAAGTGGGCCGCTATGGGCTGTAGTTCCAAACATTGGAACTTCCTCATTGGGATAGACAGAGCATTTCCGCATTCCATTCTTACGATGGGAGTCAACGCTAGTGTCGTCACTCTCATATTAGATCACGCTGATATATCACGACTACTAAACAGAAACCAGCCAATCAGAATCAAGGAATGGGACTAGCCGTTTTAGAAACATTAAATAATCAATGCTCTTACCCATGTGCACTAATAGTGACATGGGATTGTGGGGGAAACAAGTTCTTCATTTACTGCCATTACCGATAACTAAAGGTTATGGAGGAGCATTGCAAAGAGAAACACTTTCATTTCCTTCACAGCAATGGTCTATTGACGTATGTGCTCATCAGAGTGAAGGCAGTAAGGGTAGACCTGTATACCCATCTTAGGCAATAGGACAGAATAGTTACGCTATATGGGCCATGGGGCATTTGAAGCATTCTGCAATGATGACCAGAATGAACTATAGAAGTGGACTGTAGTTATGGTTCAGTGTCTTCAGTTAAACGACGCAGCCTAAAGGCCCTTCAGTAACGGCAATATGGAGGCTCATAATGTCGGCCTATTTGTTTTCATTATTTGGCTATGATACATGTTCCCCTCCGCGTAAACATTAGCGAACCATTAAATAACAAAAGCGACACACTCTGCGCCTCTCTCACCTCTCTCTCTCTCTCTTTCTCTCTCTCTCTCTCTGCTTCCCCACCAGCTAAATGGCCCGGTAATGTCATCCCGTTCTCACGGCATGACCGGGGCCCCAGTGGAGCGTGGGGGGGGACTTGGCTTTCTTTGGCATGACACCGTGGTCTGCTCTCCAAGCTCTCCCCCGGGGCCGCGCTCCATTCACGGCAGCGGCCTTGCTCCGCGCTCACGCCTGACTTGCCTCCAGCAATATTTTTTAATACAAGGGCGAAATGGGAGGGCACAAATCATTGTAATTATGTTCAGTGGGGTAGTGTCGTGATGATTATGTAAGGTATGGTGCCATTATCGTTCCCTGACGGTATCCCCTTTTCTCCCCACAGACCCTATACCTGCGCGCGGCAAGGCAATGTTTTCAATGCACCGTGTGTCGCCCGGAGTGAAATGGCATCGGTGAGTGAGCCCATCGGACTGATAATAATAACATGCAATTAACGAGCAATACGTGGAACGGTGTAACTTTTCGGCCCCTAAATGGTACTTATTTCAATCCGTATGGGTATACTCTCAGACGTGACAATATAACTGGAGAATCATTTGTGTCCAGAGCGCAGCAGACTTGCTGAAAGCAATATTCCAAAGCAGCTAGGGATGTCAAACTATTTTCATACACGTCTTTGTTAGGATAGCATCTGTCTAAGTAAATGATGTATAGCTTCAAGAGTTTATTTTCCACGAATGTCTTATAATGCTGACTGGAAACTTGCGAGGGCTGCTGTCCACGGTGCTGAAGCCATAACTGGGATACATCAACCACCATGTGCCGCTGTCCATGGTTACTGGGATGGCTATATACTATTTCTGCTCTTTGCACTTACAGCAGTGATTCCCAGCCTGTGGGCCAGGGCCCACTGGTGGGCCGTGAGGGTATTGCAAGTGGGCCTCAAATAATTGGCAAAACACTTTCTAAAAGTCAAATTGTGTTTTCATTGATGAATAAGAACTTAAGGTATACTACATTAGTTGCACTGATCAAAGCCATTGAAATAAACACCACTTCCCATCCCATTTGACCTCCTAACACCACTGGTCAAATGTGTGGGTCCCGAACAAGATTTTCAAGTGGGCCCTGATCCAGAAAAGGTTAATAACCACTGCACTAGCAGTGGTTCTCAGGCCGTGACCCCCCAAAATAATCACCCTGACCCCCCACCCTGATAAGCACTTGGAATGTTGGGGCAGTACATTTTGTGTGACTCGGTTCCACAGATAAATATTGTGAAATTGTTCAAAATGTTTGCCTCTTTCTTATATTATTTGACAATTTGACCAATGTTTGACCAGTTTTTATAGTTTAGTTTGTTGATTACTTTTGATGCAGAAATAGCCTTTTTTTTCTTTCTTTCCTTCTTTTTTTTAGGTTTTAAAAGGGTCTTTAAGTCCTTAAATGTCACTTTCACCTGTCATCTGGGGACCCCCCAAAAAATCATGTGGGGACCCCCCTGGGGGTCCCAACCCACAGGTTGAGAACCACTGCATTACAGCACCATATGCACTAAGAGCTCCGTGCTGGCCTATAACAAATCAAAAACAAATAATTAGGCTGACATTGGAGTCCATAAGTTATGAATGACACGCAAAGGACAAGGTGCCTGCTGCCAAATAGGAATAAAAGTTGTCACCTTTTCCCTAAATGTCTGTATGAGCTCATCAAAAATAGCCGTACTCATTCCATCATCTCGTACAGGTATTTAACCCACCTAGTAATCACACATAACAAGCTGGCTTGTCATGGCTCCAATTTTCAGTTTCTGTACTATAACTGTGGCAGAAAAGGCAAATAAGCGAGAGGGGTAATGGAATTCCGTCAGGACAAGTTTCACAAATAGATTGATAATCCACATGGCTCAGCATAACGAGCGTTGTCGTTCCTGATATGACCTATTCTGCATAGTAATGTCTCTTCTCACCTCTCCTTCATGTGGGGCAAAGTTCTAAATCTTCCGCAGCCTTGAGACACTGCAGGCTGTATGTCACTTGCCAATAATTTAGGAGGAAGAGCGCCACGGAACGAGGAAAGGGCAGGTGCATGACTTAAGTCTCAGAAAGTTTGGAGGGGCAATTGAAGGCACAAACGTCCTCTTCAACTTGAACTATGATGTATATTGTATCACCGTATAGGCTAAAGGGGAACCTCAGGTTATACCATAATTAAAACATAACGGACAAATTAACATAGCATACGGTAACTGACAACGGTAGGATTGTCAAAAACGTATGACACCTATTACTCTTACAGAACTGCACACAAGAGCACATAAAAAATGGACATATTCTCATGAATGAATACCATCAACTAAATTAATGGTTGGCAAACGCAAACATAGATGGCAATTGGGAGTGTGTGCGCATATATTCATTTGTTTCCTGAGGAAAAGTGTATATTGGGGATCGTGTGTAGAATGAAAAACGGTCTCTATTCCACAGTGGAAGTTTGTTGACAGTGGGATAAGAGGATGTGCATTATCTCCCTGGAGCAAAAATAAACAAAGATACAGAGCTATTGAATAAAGCATTAGTAGCATTAAAACCATTTGTTTGAAATATCTTTCAAACAGGTCTAAGGAATAGACATGTCCCACCATCTTTGTTTATTTTATTAAGGATTTTGAGTAAGTTGTAGGAAATTATGGACACTTTAAAAATAACAATACAGAGCACAAGCCAGTAGAGGTTAAATATTTCTTTATTTTGTCATGTATTTTAAAATGTAATGCCAAATATATGTGATTTGAATAAATACGACCTCCATGCACATTTGAGAAGCCAGAGGCAACAGCAGGAGATATTATCTTTCATGCCATAATTTCTGCAATAGTTACAAACCCCATTTCAGTAATTGTAATAGTAAAATTGAGCTCTTCTGTCCAAGACCTCACAAGTACTAGCACCACGCTAATATGAAAATCAGCCCATTACCTGTACGAACATTCCATAGAGGCTATATCAGGCTATAGCAGTTAGCCTCACTATTTATATAATGTTGCATATCATTTCCATAATAAAAAATAAATAAATACAAATAATAATGGCCCTGTAATTTTACAAAAGGTAATAAAACACATCAGGCCTGGACATTTGAATTGTAATGAAAGTAGCAATGATTTAATTAATCCACAGCTACAGAATGGATCACTGTCATCCCATGCTATATGCCTCAGCCTCATTCAAGCTCTGAAGCCTGTGGCCAAAGCCTCTGTGATGTACTCCTCCTTGTGGAAATCCTGTTCTGATATTTGATCCTTTTTTCGTTTTTTCTTATTATAGACCTACTTTACTCTCTTCAGATTGTTCCCCCAAATCATATTCTTTCAATTTGAAAACCTTTTCACCTTGATTTTAGCTAGACACATATTTTTATAATAGCATAGAACAACAACAACAATACAGAGTTCCAGGTTCGATTCCCGGCAGCGGAGCCTCCAGCTTTGGCTGGGCGCAACAACAACAACAACAACGCAGTGTTCATGGTCGGGGGGGTATTACCAAAAAAAAAAGGAAACACAAGGCCATTAGATTTAATTGGATGAAATCGTGCCGATTTGTGAATCGTCCGGTCTCAGGGGGAATGTTCGCCCGAGGAGCAATGGGTTGTGTCTGCCTCTAGTCACTGTGGTTCTACCCAGGCTGTATTGGAAAGAGATTAGTGCTGTGACATTTGACATGGGTGGGCGAAACCTTTCTTTGCGCTGCATGCTGGAGAGCTGTGGAGATCAGGTGACAGCTCTTCTCCTTGACTGACTATATACAGTGGAGATGCCCAGAAAACACCAAGTCTATTGACAAACACTAGCTTCTTGACCACACATACTGTACAGTATGCATATACAGTACGTGCATGCACGCAGGCACCCACGCCACGCGCACATACCATGAAGTAAAATGAATGTATCTCTATCTTTGCTGTTGGGTGGAAACCTCCAAAAGTGTTACTTTCAAATTCAAATTCAAAAACAGCAAAATGTGGAGATCTACGAGCTTGAAGCGAGCTTTATAGATCTATTACTTTTGATGCTTTTGTGTGACGCTGTAGTATGATCACTTAGGAAAAAACACAAAAAACACATATGGAGATAAGAGGTTTCTCCCCGACAGCAACGATATCTACTTTGCAAAGAAAATCTTGCTATCTGATGTCACATGTCTGTCAGTCAGTCAGTCAGTCAGTCAGTCAGTCAGTCAGTCAGTCAGTCAACGAAGATAGACATCTCAGAGTCTAACCACTGTCTGAATCACTGCACCAAAAAAATCCTATTTCCCCTACAACAGATCAATTCCACAGAGAGGTCACGGGGTGAGGCGAACTCTGACCCCTGGCTCTGTCAGTGCACACTGATGACACTCGGAGGGCATGACCCGGCTGTCATGGTGATGTGGCACCTCCATTCTCCATGGGCAGACATTTTGGAGGCTGGCTTGTAATTGCTCTGCGGAGGAAAATGGGACCCACAGGGGAGTGTGATTACACCTGGTTGTCTGGTATACCGCCGGGCTTAACCACATGAACCCCGGCAATCCCGTCATAATAGGCAAACATTCGGCGAAAATAAGCAAAGATTAGGCGAGGAGATATTGTGAACATCTTGTACCTGCAAAGACAATTTGGGAGCTTAAAGGGATAGTTCACCCCCAAAATGCCTTTTTTTCTATCGATTAGTCACCCCATAGAGACTTGAATTCATGGATATTTTTTTGTTTTTGTCGCATTCCTAAGCCAATCATTTGACGACCGGCAGCGGTTCCGGTAGGAGACACAAAGAGTCTCCTTTGTGTCTCCTACCGGAACCGCTGCCTACCGGTCAGCTGGTCATTAAGTTATTGGCTTAGGAATGCGACAAAACCAAAAAAATATCCATGAATTCAAGTCTCCATGGGGTCACTAATCGATAGGAACATTTTTTTTTTGGGTGAACTATCCCTTTAAACCAGTGTGCGAATGTTTTACCTTCTTCTAAGTGGTTTTAGAGACCTAGTTGAGGACGAGGTGTGGGGATGGTGTGTGTGTGAGTGTTCATTCATGAGTGTGCCGTGTTTGCGCACTCATGTGTACATGTTCACCCTCTATTTTTAGAGAGACTGAATTCCCCTGGGGATGGCAACTGGACAAGTGCAACCCGCCGAGATGCAAAGAAAACCCCCAAACATACTCTTTTCACGTTCGTTGACGCGATGGGCCCGAAAATTGGCCAGGACCCGGACTCACTGACAGCCTGTTTTACAAGACGGCCCGCAATCTAGAAACAATTACAATGTGACAGGTTTATGTGTGGCTATGGGTCGTACTGGACACGTAGGCCCTTTGCTCATCCACACAAATCAACAGAAAAGTCATGAAACAGGATGTCCGTGAGACATCCATCATTTGGCTGAAATAGTAATGTTTCTTATCAGAACGTTGATAAGACTTTCCGTAACCTCTTAACAGCCGTTATATGTCGTCCCTGTCGGGGGGGAAACCTCATATGTCCAAAACTGTTGCTTTTCAGGATTCAAATTCAAAAGTATCAAAAGTAGGAGACCTACGGATCTGCTACTTTTGGTGCTTTTGTGTGACGCTGTAGTATGATCAAGTAGGCCGTTGATTTACGGAAAAACACAGAAAGTCAAAATGCAGAGATAAGAGTTTTCTGCCCGACAGCAATACATGAATATCAGTAAACCACATGGTTTTGTGTCTAAGGAGCTCAAAGCATGACTTAACGGGGGCGAAACAAGGTCTTTTCATTGTTTCCCAAAAAACAAAAATAAAATAAAACCCTCATAGCATTCTCCTCACAGTAGGCTGGAAGACCTTGATTTGGCTGGAGTTCTTCACAATCGCATCCCAGTAAGCTGTCTAATTATAGCTGCTAAGGGAAATGATAGCGAATATTGACAGTGCAGTTAAATCCCTGGCACAGTGAAGAGTCTGTGATTGCGGTATAATAATTTGGCATTCAGCTAGACAAAACAGGCCGCGGCGGAAAACATGTTCGCTAGTGTTCGACAGAAAAATGGCAAAAAGAAAAGGGAAAAACGGTGTAATTGAGGCTTTTCCACCAGTCCCCGCGAGGTTCACTTTTCTGACTGATGTGTGGAGTCTTATCAGCCTGGGAGAGGAAGTGCGTGTTACATATCCCTCTGATAATGACAGATGAATAGAGGCGGACAGACAAAAAGATGTCAGAGTGATGGACGGATGGCTAGATAAACAGACAGGTAGAGCGATAGATAGATCAGTTCTACTGTACGGCGCCGGCTGTGAAGTTTGAACGTGCATGAAGGGAGTGTGTCTGTTGGCATGACTGTCAGTGTGTGCAAGGCACTAGGCTGAATTGAATATCGAGCCCGAGTGAGCACGTTAGAGGGTGAACGTTTGTGCTCGTGCCCGCGCGTGCGCCCGCGAGCAGACTGGTGCCGCACACATGTACACACGCACACACGCGGTAGCGGACGGCCACGCGCTCACACACACACACAAACACCCGTCTGCACGCATGGCTGATCTTTAAGTTCATTAGCATGACAATGGTCTGTGATGAGATAGAAAGGCAGTAAATGCCAGGTGGTTGAAAGACAAGGAGGCTATCTAGCGCTGTGTGGCGTCTCTACCCCATTTGCTTGTATGCTTGCCTTTCCTCGCCTGTCTGCTTGACTTCTTCCCTGCCGGCCTGTCTGTCCTTGCATGAGGGACAATTTACGCTTCGTCGCGCGGGCCGTCTCGCACGACAAAAATAACCGATTTTCCAACGTAAAAAAAATAAATAAACGTGATGCGACGTGTCAAGGTTTTCAGCGGAAAATCAGTCATCTGGGTCACGGTTGTGTGAAGACGTATAAATAAAGGAGGTGGGAGGGGGGGCTGGGGGGGATCCACAACATCAATCTGTAATCCTCCTTACAAACTGACCTCTCATTTGTACCTGGCAGCTTCTCTGAACTTCTTATACCCAAATCCACTGTATTTGTACTATTCTTGACACGCCGGGGCTGAATTATACAGTGAGGTATATGTGCAAATACAGCAGCAGAGGCACGCAGGGTAGCAGAGAAGAAAAGAAAAAAAAACACCAGCTCGATGAGTCTGAACAAGGCCGCGGCTTGCGTCTGCCCCCAGCTTCCAGCAGACACAAACACAGCGGCAGCTTCCCAGTGACAGCTTTGCTCAGGTATAGGGAAAGGTCATTAATAATGAATACTAAATCAGCATCTGAAAAAGGTTACCGTTTTCAAGCGCCGCACTCTCTCCCTTGTATCTCTCCTGTAGCATTTATTATAGCCTTTTCACTTCCCTTTCACTGTCACCTCTTTTGTCACTGAAAGTATGAGCTATGGCTCTGCTCCGCTTTCTGTAGGGGGCAGGAAAAGGAGATGAGAGGAAAATGGTAGCATAGTGTGATTCATTCATACGCGGATCAAGTGTGATGGCTCGAGGAGTGGCGCTGGGTTATTTGGTTTCCCAGGGCCCGGTGTCATTGTGTGGGCTTTTTCATAAAATGTAATCCACTCCCACAACCACCAAAAAAGGTGTATATATGCAGCTGCAATGGAGAAAATCTCATGATGGAGTAGAGAGAGAGAGAAAGAGAGAGAGAGAGAGAGAGAGAGAGAGAGAGAGAGAGAGAGAGAGAGAGAGAGAGAGAGAGAGAGAGAGGCAGAGAGGGAGAGAGAGAGACAGAGAGAGAGGAGGGATGTAAACATCTCAGCAATAGGGTGCAAATACATAACATTGTCTCCTTATATAGAAAATTCGTTAGCCGTGTTAAATATATGCAACAGTTCAAAGACAGTGTGGGCATAGTCACACACACACACACACACACACACACACACACACACACACACACACACGCACACACGCACACACGCACACACACACTGGAATGCACATGCAAATCACACACCACGGTTCCAGCAAGTCAGCCCCTCGAAACGTCTGAACATCCCATGATGACACGATTCGTCTGCGTTCACAATTTCAACCCCCTATCGCCGCAATGGATTTCCTGAAGTGCAGCGCTCTCACCCGTATAGCCCCTCGCCATCCTGAGAGAGCAGTGGTCCTCAACCTGTGGGCCGGGGACCACTGGTGGGCCGTGAGGGTGTTGCAAGGGGGCCCCCGAATAAGTGGCAAAACAGTTAACAGTTAATATTAAAGGATCTACACCATGAATTTAAAAAAAATATTTGATATTTAATATCATATGGTGTATGTCCCTCAAACCTTTTTCAAAAGGTTTGAGCCTAAATCATCACTCAGATATACTCATCCCAAGTCAATTGTCTCTGGCTTATACAGCACTTTCAGCTGCAATACCAAAACGTCCTCTTGGGCAGGGGGGGGGCTACTGAGCAATTCTGTCTGGCCAGCATCAATGCAATGGCAATGCAAGTGATGTCACTTGCATTGCCATTCTGAAATGGCCTGTTCAGACACGCCCATTCTGAAAATCTCTGAAATGAGAATGAATGACTGAATGTTAAAAAAAAATATTTTTTGGGGTACAAGAGACACTGGGGAGCCCAAAAAATCCCCCCCCCCCAAAAAAAATGAAATTCATGGTGTGGCCCCTTTAAAACATTTTTCTCTTCAAAACGTTGGAAAATAAGTTTTCATTGGTAAACCGATAAATAGGAATTTGATGTATGCTGCGGAACACAATCGAATGATTCATCATTAAAATAAACATGGTCTGAAAATGCACATGGCCCACCATCCACGTTATGTGGTCAGATGGGTGGGAACACGCTCAAGGTTTTCAAGTGGGCCCTGATCCAGAAAAGGTTGCGAACCGCTGTGTTTTTTTGTAACTCAAATCTTTGCTTCTGGAGGTCCCTGGCACGAAAATATTTTCAAGATGCGGGGGTCCGCAGCCAAACACATAATCATTTTGAGGGTCCTCATGAAAAAGGTTGAGGACCAGTGTGGCGATATAGAGGACTCATGGAGGACACAGAGGGTTGAGGGTGTCACGCTGTGAGGCGGTGGCCACATGTGTGCACCACATGGTCTTCCCGGGGGAGCGGTCTGATTGGATATGGGTGCTGGAGCCTGTCGCCTATCAGTGAACTCGCCCTCAGTCTGGATATAGTAAGCCCTCCGGGGCAGAACACATCAGCATCAGCTATAGCTTTGGTACGCCTTTCACCATGTCTCCCTTCTTCCCCACCTCACCCACTCAGATGACAAGACAATTATATTGATCACTGCACTGTATTATATGACACGTTCTTGTGATTATGGACTATATATTTGAACAGAGAAAGCACTGTGCACGGACCAAGAGACAGCTAACAGTATACATATTATTTGAGAGCTCCTTTTGAAGATTTTGGCAAGATCTTGGCAACATGTTTTATCACATACGTACGCTTTATTTGCCCCGGTGATGTGTGTGTGTGTGTGTGTGTGTGTGTGTGTGTGTGTGTGTGTGTGTGTGTGTGTGTGTGTGTGTGTGTGTGTGTGTGTGTGTGTGTGTGTGTCCATCATATGTCTATGTGCAGGGTGTTGCTAAAAATGAGCACTACCCAGCTACTACCCTGGGTAAATAAAGAACAAAAAAAACAGCATTGCTAAACTAGCCCTATTGGGACACAAACTGACGGCCAATCAGTTAAGCCGACGGGCCAGGTTAGCCAATCACGGACTTAAACTGGCTTAGCAGCACAAACGTGATGCGACGCCAATCTGCGACACAGCCGACAGTTTGGGTTGACCAATCAGGGAAGCCGATGCATACAATCCCCTGAACATAAAGCCAATATCTGTCTCATTCTCAGACCTGCGCGCCAAGTTTGAGACCGCACAGTCAGACAACGTACGACTTATACCATGGGTTATTTAGCTAATTGTGTAACTTATTTAGCTGAACAAATTATCGCCTGGGCATTCGTTGTTGCATATTTTGTGGCTTTTATATTGCAGTGGTTCTCAAGCTCTTTTTGTGCCAAGGACCCAGAAATTTATATATATTCGGTCGCGGAACCCCCGTCTCAAAAATATATTGTGCCAGGGACCTCCAGAAGCAAAGATTTGAGTTACAAATGTTTGATTAAAAAAATATTATATGTATTTGTATATATATATATATATATATATATATATATATATATATATATATATATACACAGGCCGATTTGCAGACATAGCAGATCTACAAGCTCATAGCGTGGCACGAGGTGACGCACTATGTGCTTGTATATCTGATATTTTTTAATAGCCAAAGTATAAAATACAGTTAAAGTGGTTAAAGTGGCTTTATTAACACATTTTGCTGGAGACCCCCTAGTACCCCCCCAAGGACCTCTGGGGGATCGACCTTTTACACAATTTTCAACACATTTTGACAAAGAATTTTGCTTAATGACACCCAAAATAGTGAAGCCAGGTGTGTCATGTATTGATTGATTGATTGATTGATTGATTTTCAAACAGTTAAAAGACAAATAATACATAAAATAAACAATCATTTAAAATAACAAAAATATGAAAACAAATACATGTAGTACTCTGTGCATAGGATGAAGTTTAAAACTTATTTAGTCCTACCCCTTATTGCTCATTGTTATTTATCAATCAAATAACGTTTAGAAATACAATTCGAGATTCAAAATGTAAACTTACACCAACAATGCAAATTGTAATGTCCATTCTCAATGTGGAAATAGTTATTTCACTAAACTCTGCAAAGCACATTATAGATGACTCTAGTTTTGCTTTTCTCTCTCTGTGCAGTAAAACTGTGATGTGATGCTGCTGTTGTTAATTATACCCACCAAGAACATATTACCGAGGTGTCAAGTCATTAGGACACCGACTCGTTAGCAGGGGCAATGCTGCTAGGAGACGTATCCATGGCAACTTCACGACACATATAGTACTCGCACGAACACGTGCACACGCGTCCAAGCACACACACGCACCACACTGACAAGTGTCACATACATATTTATGTTCAAATGTACACGCAAGTGCTTTTGAAATGTGATGACTGCGCTAGGATATGTGTATGCGTATAAAAGGAGGGTCCTCGAGAGAGGGTTCCAGGGGGTCCCCCAGGAAAATCTAAATCAGTTGAACCACTTTAGACCTACATACATTGGCTATAATTGAAAATAGCCGATCTAACGATTTGGGGGTCCTTGACATGAAAGTTTGAGAAAGAATCACTTCCCCTACACAGCAGTACAACACTGTACAGTACATTGTGTGTGATTGGACACAGGTGTAATACAAACAGCGTGCTACGCTCCACTCTCTGTGACCTCTCCTCTTACGGTGGAACCTCTGTCAGGAGGCGTCAGACACAGAACATCCCAGCGTGGATCGATCTCTGTCTCCAACCCCAAAGGCACTGCACCTGTCTGGAGGTATGGCTCTCACCATCCCTTATTTGGAAACTAAAAGACATGTCCCTGACTGCACTGCATAGTTCTCAAACTTTTTCGTGCCAAGAACCCCCAATTGATATATATTTGGCCACGGACCCCCATCTGAAAAGGTTTTGTGCCCAGAAGAGAAGATTTAAGATTTATGCACACAGTGCGGCAACAAAGTGACGTGCTGTGAGCTTGTACATCTGCTCTCTTTGAAGAGCCAACACAGTCATGGAAGTGGAAGTGATAAAAATGATTGTGATAACTACTTTTGCTTGGGACCCCCTGGAACCCCCCCAAGGACACCTGTGGGTTTTCCTGAAAACGTACTTTTCAGGATTCAAAGTACAAAACAGCAAAAGTAGAAGATCTACAAGCTCGAACGCAGATCTGCTACTTTTGATGCTTTTGTGTGACGCTGTAGTATGATCAACTAGGGAGTTAATTTACGAAAAAACACAAAACGTTAGAATATGGAGACAAGAGGTTTCTGCCTGCCGGCGACGATATTCAAAGACTATGATTGAGTGACAAACACAACAAAGGCACGCTCGCACGCTCACAGCTCACAAAAACAAAATCATCAACCATCAAGGCATCCCCTTTCAGCCGTGTTTAAAATTCCTCCCCCTTGTCTTTCACCTCTCTCTATCTGCAGAAGCAGCAGCTCCCAACCTTTTCTGGACCAGGGCCCACTTCGGCTGCCGTGTTAATGGGATATTTCACTTTCAAACATGTTTGGGGTCATTTTATCGTCTACTTGGGCTTTTGTTAGCACCCCAGACAGTTTTTAAGTTGCTGGATTCAGTATTTAGATATTTTATCAGACACGCCCCCTTTCTATACAAACCCATTGTAACTTCAAACTCCATTTTAACCACTTTAGATTCATCGCAATCACCTTGTAATACGTGAGGGGCCGTGTCTTTTCATTTATTTTATTTTTGCCAAAAATAATATGAACAAATAAATGAAAAAAGTAATTAAAAAAACACCGCCCCCTCACACATTAGGACAATATCAGTCACCAGAACCATTAATTTATATAAATGTTATATTATCAATAAAATCTTGTGTGTTTTGGCAATTATTACCAAAATCCTAACAGCCCACCAGTGGGTCCCAGTCCACAGGTTGGGAATCACTGCGGTAGAGCAAAGAGCAGAAATATAACAGCCATTATACAGTACCAAGGACAGCGGCATACGGTTGTTTATGTGTCCCAGCTGTAGCTTCAGGACCATGGACAGCAGCCACTGTTTAAAAACAGTGTTTCTCAAACTTTTTCATGTCAAGGACCTGATATATATTTGGCC